>NC_040042.1:31020563-31066523 GCF_003713205.1 Coffea eugenioides | reverse complement strand
CGAACTGCCTTTCGCCGGCAAATTTTCCAATCACAAAATTGCACCAAAATACACCTTCATTCAATTTTTCGCGTAGAATTCATTTTTGGGTTTAATTTTTACAAAAAAAATGAACAAAAAGTGGCGAAATGGCCAAAAAATAGCTCAATTTTATTTTTTTAAACCACTATAATCACTACTAAAATCATAAAATTTATACTACAACACTCATTATGAATTCTATAATACAACTATGAGCAGAAATCAATGAAAAGCAACAACAATGTAGAAAAATTAAAGCAAAAACAGTCCAAAAAATAAAAAAAACCTTCAATGCTTTTAAGGCTCAAAACTCCAAAAACTTTGGATAATCAAACATTTTCGGACCTATACTAGCTAATGATCATCTATTTAGCAAAACATACACACCAAATTCACTCCTTTAATTCATTTTTCATTTAGACATTTTTTCAAACATTTGGCATGCATACACAAGAATTATTTTCCTTCTCTTAATCTTGCTTGTAACCTATCCCAAAGTTTTAACAACACAACAGCAACAATAAAAACCAGCAAAAACAAGAGAAATTAATCAACCAGAATGTATCTAATATGCTTTAAAAAAAAGCTGGAAAATACCTCAATGAAAGTGGAGTTTCTTGGTTAAAACTTTGAATGAATTCCTAGGCCTCAACCGTTTGTTTGCTTGTTGTCTTCATTTCCTTCCTTCACCTTTCTTTGCTCTGAGGACAGGTGCATGTGAGAGCCAAGAGAAGGAAAAAGAATGGAATGATGTGTGTGCTTGTTAGTGGAAGTGCTGTGAGTGAGCCAAGAGAGTGTTTTGGAAGATTGTTTTTTGTTTTTTTGTTTTTGGGAAAGAGGAGGGCCCAGAGAGGGAATTGAGAAGGAGTGCCTCTTTTTTCTTGTGTGTGTGTTTGGTCTGTTGAGAGAAACAAGAAAAGGCCGAGAGAGTCAATTGAGGGGAGTTTTTTTTTCCCTCTTGTCTTGAGAGGGAGAGGCAGAGATCAGCATTGGGTTTGATTCTTGTCAAATGCTGGCTTTTTACCAAATGAAAAGAAAGGTGCATGGAAATTGAGTGTAAAAATGAGTTAATAGTGGTTTTGGTAGGGAAAATGATGAAAATGTATAAGTTTGGTCAAGATTTGATTTTGATTTTTTTTTTCATAATTTTCTTTTCTTAAAATAAACCTACAAAATTGAGAAAAAATATACATCAAAATGCAAGAAAATAAATGACTCATCAAATAGAAAATATTCAAGAAAACATTAAAATTTGACAAAATTTTGGTGTCTATAGCACTCAATGTTAAAGTAAAGATTTGGAACACACATTGAACCTCAATATATTTCATGAACCTTTTAGCATTTATAGGTACTGAAATTTCACTCCAAGCAAATCATAGAATAGTATGATTTCAAGAGCTATTGCGCACAATTAGATGTGCGGTTTCAAAAAAAAATTCAAATCGTCTCAAATCAGATATGCGGTTTGAAAAAAAAATTCAAGTAAATTGAATCTGCAGCGATTTTCCAGCCGTTTGATCAACGTTCCACAAATTTTGCAACAAATTTAATGTACAGCATTTAAAAAAAAAAATTTGTTCGCCGCAAATTTTGTGTGCGGCAATAGAATTAAAACAAAAATTTTTTACACCTTCAAATCACGCCCGTTGATCAAATGTTAATCAACGGTCCATCTATGGCTAAAATAAAACATTCAGCCGAAAATGTTACCTTAAAAAATTCTTAAGCCGTTGAAAAAAATTCCAAAAATAAATCAGATTTATTTTACGTTGATATTAGCAGCTGCGGCAACCCTTATTTTAGACACAAACCCTACATAACACTACATTTGCGATGATTTCGTTATCAACATTATTCTGAGAAATTCGCTGCTTTAATGTGGATTTGTACTTTAAAAAAATGATAGCCTTGATGTTGTCCTTGGTCTTGCTGAGGCAACTAAAAGTTATTGCTCTCATTTAGCCTTAACAGAACATCCATAGATCCACCACATCTTCCTCCTTCATCCCATGATTGTCACCGTGCTCCTGGATCACGTCAAAATAAAAAATTAACTCAAAAAATTTATAGGAAAGGGGTGATTAATTTCATTGTAAAACCCAGGTTTTTTAATTCTCTCATTGCGTTCTCGTTGGATTGATCCATTTGTTGTAACTAATATTTTTCACTATGATACAGTGGAAATCCAGAGTTTACAGAAAGATAAGAAATTTGTGCTCAGTGGTCATCGCCTTAAACCCTTTCATGAAGGTGTTTCAATGGAGAAGGTGAAGATCATACATCTTGAAAATTCCACTTCTACTGTTTGAGCAATATTCGACCATATCTAACCAAAGACGTTAAAAAAAGACACTTATTGGAAGGCAACCCAATTCTTTTTCTATTGATTATCTATTTTATTATGTGTTTTATGATGTTTATTCTGGATTTTACATAGTTGGCAGGTTTAATTTTTATTTTTAATAATTAACAGACATCCCCCCAACAAGACGTGTCTGCGCCTTGTGGGCATGGGCTAATGTGCAATTATCCAACTCTATGGTCAGAAGAATATGGACCAGCATGACATGTCCACGTCTTATTGACGGAGAGCACATATTTCAATTTTAAACATTTCAGCGGATAACCAGGCGACAAGACGTGCTCGCGCCTTGAGAGTATGTGCTAATGAGAAATTACTCAATCTCAACATCAGAAAACTCTAGACCCACAAGACGTGCCCACGTCTTGTTCCACAAAGGGGGGCAAAAAAAACTGACCAAAAAAATTTTCTTTTTTTCTCTTCCTCTCATTTTCTTTCTTTTTCTTTATTTTTTTCCTTCTTTCTTCTCTCTTCTCTTTCTTTCCTTTTTCTCTTCTTCTCTTTTTCTCCCTTTTTTCTTTTTCTTCATCGCCGCACGATCGAGCGCAGCCCGCAACTTTCACACCACTATCGCCGCCATCGCACAACCGTCATTGTCACCCACGCGTTGTCGTCACAGCTGAGCTGCCGTTGCCGTCTACTCGCTTCTCGTTGTTGCTGTGCCGTTACTGTTCTGTTGCGGACGTTGTTCCTAGTCCCCAATAGCCGCCCACTATCCACAATCATTGTCTCCTCGTTTGAATCGGCCAGCACCTTCATCACCACTGCTGTTTCGCCGTTAACTCGTCTCTTGAACGGCCATCATATCTCCTCTGGTCATGCCGACCCCACTCTCGATACCTTTGTTCAATTCTCTTTCAGATTGATGGGTTGTTACTCACGGGTTTATTGGTAGCCTTTTTGCTGGGTTAATTTATATAGTTGATTGGAATTTCTTTGCATTGCTGGACTGGGGGTTTAAAGTTGAGTGGCAGTTGAAACCTATGGTATACCCGCTGCTATTTACTTACCCAACGACGATTTGTGATATTGATAATGGGTGTTATTCTTCTAATTACAGTAATTGCTCCTCCGGAATGTGTCGATGCCATTGCATATTTTTGTTTCTTTTTGCTATTGTAATTGCATATTGCTGCTACATGCTTTGTCTTACTAGTTGCTAAGGCCCAGTTAGTTGGTTCATTTTTGATATATTTTGTGTGTGATTGCTTGGCTGTTCGGAGTATAAGTGGAGTTTGTGTTTAGAAGTTTCCCATTCCATGTTTCGTGCCCTTCTTGATTGCCAATTCCAATGGCTAAGAAAAAGACTTCCTCTAAGACCAGAACCACCAAGTCTATGACCACCACCACACCACAATCCACCATTCCCGCAAGTAACCCTTCACACCATCCTTCCCTTTCGGATAGACGGGCACGCCTAGGTAGGGACAAGGATGTCCATATCTCCTCACTCTCTCACGTTGGGGGTCATTTGAATTTCACCAGAGCTGTTGACAAGCAACGATATTCTACTTGTTTGTGAACGGTGGATTATCCTTTGCAAATATCTTGAGTCTCTTAGCATGACTGGGTTGGGTATTAGGGATAATGTTGAGAGGATATTCACAACCATAGAGTGGCGCTCCTATGCTGCAATTCATTGTCCTGCTTTTATGGAGTTAGTTAGGGAGTTTTATGCCACTTCCGAATTTGATCTCCCTACGGGATGCTTTGTCACCACTCTCAATGTGATTCGATTTAGACTTATGGGTCAGCAGTTTAACTTTTTCACTACCCAGTTTAACTTGGCTTTTGGGTTTATTGATGATGAGTCTACGAATTTTAGGGAGTGTATTGAGAGTGTCTGTGACTATGTAGAACCCTTCTTCTCCTCTCACACTGAAATATGGAAAGATGTGTCTGTCAATGGGGATCGTTATGACTCAACCAGTCCAAGAGTTTCTATCTCAAGGACCCGATTGCCCATTATGTTCAGCGTTTCCTAGCTTATAGTTACTCAGGTAGGAGGGATAGTTCGAGGACATTCTCTAAACTTGAATTCTTCTTCATTTGGTGTATGCAAAACAATGTCAAGGTTAATTTGGGGTGTTGGTTGGCATCTCAATTTAAAACATTTTTAACCAAGAGAAACAAACCTTTGATCCTTAACTCCTATATCACCCACTCGGTAGTCCACTTAGAAGTGCTTGATCTCATTAACCACGATTTACATGTTGCTTGTCAAATGGATCCTTTGAATGTGGTTTGCTTAGAAAAAATGGGCGTCGTAGAGCAGATTAATAACATATGGCAGTTTACTCCCTCGGGGCCTACTCGTATGCCCGTTCGCTGTCCTTCCATGTGGTCATTCCTCTACTTCGGCGATAGTTGAGGATGAGCCTGGACCTTCTACCTCCGCGCCTCCTCCACCATCGTCTTGGGATGTTGAGTGGCACCACCTCCATTCTCAAGTTAACCATATGGATGAGCAAGTGTCCAATCTTGCGCTTCACATGTACCAGATGTCCTAGAATTTTGCAGCTTAGTTCCACCATGTGGGTTTTAACGCCGCCATTCCTGCCTATTCCATAACTATCAGGAGTCCTTCTCCACATTGTTCAGGGAAGTCTCGTTACCCCTTCTCTTTCTTGTTACATTGGGGACAATGTAATGATTAGGTGTGGGAGGGGTGATAGTATAGTGGGTACTATTCATTTTAGGTGTTTTTATTTTCTTCTTATCATTTTTGGACAGTTTTATGGTTGTTTGTGATCAATAATGGTTAGACGGCTCAAACTTTTCTATTGCTAAGTTTTCTTATGAGTTGAGTCTGACATGGCGAAGTCTGAGCATACCTCTTTGGTGAATGTTGAAAATTTTGTGACTTTTACGGTTCTTGGCTAACCTATTTAGGCAATGTGAATATTTTCTGGCATTCACTATGTAAATTGGTCGACTATTAACCTTAGTTCTCCATATTTGGGAAATGAAACAGGTTTTGTGATTTTTAATTTAATTTTTTTGCTTTGGTGATGTTTGAATATTGTTTGGTTGTACTCTGCTAGTGTCATCACCTAGTAACCGAGAGTTTTCGCTAAAAGTGTTGACTTTCGCATTAAAAAGTGGTGATGTCTATGAGTATAAGGTCCTAAGGCGATGACAGGTTGAGTAACCGGACGTCTTCATTTAGCAGATGTCGGAGTTCACATCAAAAGGTTTGACTGGCTAAGAACTAAGCTCTAATCAATCAAAAAAAATGAAAAAGCACAAAAAATGAAAAAATTGAAAAAAATGAAAAATAGAGAAGAGAGTTGTGAAAAAATGAAAAGTGTACCCGCTAATCCATGGGTTTAATGTTGAGATTTTGGTTAATAGTTGAACCGTTTACTGATAAATATCGGTTTAATATTCCAACTTCTTAGATTAGTTAGCCTGAATTGGATGAGTCTTTGATTTTAGAAGCTAATCGGAGAATATGTCTTGGAACTTAGCCACTAATACTTGACATGAATTAATTGCATCTTGGCATTAGATGGTTTGAGTGATGATCATTGTCTGAATTTATTTGCTGAATTGTTATTCTCATGCTTGAGAACAAGCATGGATTAGGTTAGGTGTGGGGGGAATTGATAAGTTAAAATTTGTTATTAAATTTATGATTAAACTCCCTTTTATTCTTGCCAAGTATTGTTTTAATTGTCGAATTCTACTGATATTTGGTTAATGGTGTTAATTGTAGGGAACTATATGAAACATGATCAAAAGAAGTAATTTTCCAACATTATAAGAGTTGATTTGATGGTGGGGCATTCGGGGCCTATTTCCAAGTCCAAGTCGAACTTAGGACAGTTTTTGAAGGAAGAATTGAAAACTTTAATTTTCATTATTAGTTTTAGTATTGGATTAGGAAATTTGGATTATTATCTTTAGTAGTTATCTTTTTCTATTTAGGAAACATGTTTTGTTATTGGTAATAGATATCGAATAGGAAATGAAAATGAAAAACAAGGACGGACCCGTTTGATTAGGAGTTCGGCCAGAAACAATCTTTGGTAGTGATTTTTTGGAGCATTAGAGAAAAGAGCCGTCGCTGGGTTTTTTCTTTTTTTTTCTTCTTGTTTTTCGTTCACTTTTGGAGCAAACCGTATGCAATTATTATCAATGAACTCTTGCGGATTTTTCTCCATGATGCGTAGCTAAACTTTTATTTTTTAGTCGAGAAATAACGAAGGACTTGGTTCATCTACGTATGTAAGATCTAATCATTTTTATTAAACTCTTTTATTCATTAGTATTTGTATGTTTTCTGGTTTAACTTCCCATGATTGTTAGTTGTTTGGATATCAAAGGCGCCTGATATTTAATTCAATCTAACAAAACTATTGTCAGTTAGGATAGTTAAATTCGTAATTATTTAATTGTATTAAATTAGTGATAACTAATGTGATTGGTTCCAGATTAGGGAGACATACGATCTAATTTAAATAAACCCTGGTAGTGTGTTTGTTAATTAGAATAGGGTTTTCTGATTTTTAATGCAATCAAGAAATTAAATCGTACGAGTGTACCTAGGATTTTTTTCTTGATTAGGAAAGTAGTTAACAGGCGCACCTTAACTATCAAGACACTAAGGAAAAGTTGGTTCTTTATCGCTTGTATGGCAACTATAACGTGTTTATTAGCGAATAATTGAAATAATTGTTAAATTGATGATCAGTTGTTTGAACTACTCCCGGAGTTATTCCCTTGGTTAGAGCCCGTTTATCTTTGAATTAAGTTTAATTTACTTTAGTTGAATTGTTTTTAATTTGCATTGATTGTTTATTTTTAGTTTCAATTGTCCAAACTCCCCCGACTAATTCTTACTTGAAAAGAAACAAATTTTCATCCTAATCCGTGCAGAGACGATCCTACTTGCCATTGTACTCGTTTACATCTTTGAGAGTAGAAATTTATTATTGCACAGGTGCGACACCTGTCAGTGGAAGCGGTAATTCTTTTGGCTCTTTAAATAGGTCTTCATAATTTTTCAAAAGAGCATCTATTTCATTAGGTGGAGAAGAGACTGTTCATGACTCCCTTCACATGAAAATACTATGATTTTTGATGTTCCATAAAGAAGACAAAGATGTGCAGATTCTACAACTACACGTTTCCTCAAGATCTATTGCGTTTTTTTTCTTGACACCATCTGAATAGTTGATTGTTTGGACCCTCTTAGCACCACCTTTCTTCCTTCTTGCACAAATTCCATCCTCAAATCTACAAAATTCCAATTCACATTTCCCAAAGTGGAGAGCCACTGTATGCCAAGCACTATCTCACAGCCTCCAATAGGCAGTACCATTGCTTCAACAGCAAAAGATTGGCCCTGTATTTTCCATGTGAGCTGGGAACATAGCTGAGTAGTAATTAATCTTCCCGTATCAGCTACTCCCACAGCCAAAAGACTCACCTCTCTAACTTGCAACCCGAAACCCTTTACAACACTTGGGTGAACAAAATTGTTGAGAGCTACCACAGTCAATGAAAATATTGACTGCTATTTTTCCCACATGACCATTAATCCTCATTGTCTTGAACTTTGGCTGTACAGTACTGGTCATAGCACAAACAGATATATATGCTAGATTTCTTCTTCCAAGATTTCTTCTTCTGCATTCACGTCTCTCCCTTCCTCATCTTCTACCACTTCAATTCTATATAGTTGCCTTTTCTTGCATATGTGGCCTCTTTCAAACTTCTCATTACACCAAGAACAAAGTCCCTTTGCACGTTTTTCATCCAATTTAGCAGTGGTCAGAGTTCTTGCAGATTTCTTGGTTGAATTCCCCTAATTATCTCTAGGAGTAAGTAATGGTGGAGCTGAACTTCTCATGGAAGGTCTTCCATAAAAAGGTCCACCAGATGTAGGGGCATGAGATATGGAAGTATGGTTCAAAGTCTCGCCCAAGACTGAGACGACTCGGCCGAGTCATCATCGGAATGGGGCTCCTCGTTCCAATACCGGGACGAGATAATTCCGAAATACCTGAATCACCGAGAACTTGGCCGAGAAGTTGTCGATAAGGATAGAAACAACCGAGTCACATCGAATCATCCCAAGTCAACTCGAATCCAACCAAAAAAACAATAAAAAGAAAAGCAAGAGAAAAAAAGGATGAAATTGCTGGGTGGTCTTGATTCTTGGTTTGAACCGTTTCACAAAAACAAGTCCGAGAACCTGAAAGAAACATCAGGAAACATGTTATTCAAATGATAGACAATAAGCAAGGTGTGGTTATTATCCGTGAGGCAAAATAGCAAAAGGTTGCACAAACCATGAAGAAAATATCATAGTTACTTGTGCTTGTTATGAGAAAATATTATGCGGGCATATGAAATAAAATAACTTTTCTGGAACATGATCCACGAAATGCATGTTACTTGAGTCTTAGATGATGTTCTATCTTGATCAGTGATTTCATGAAAGCTGTGGCTGCTATGTATTGTTGTGGTCTCGATAACACTTATCAGGGATTATAGGTTGGGTATTTCGTGTGCATTTAGATTTTTTTTGGATTTTCTAAATTTATTAAGGGAAGTAGATGGGGTAATCTTTCTTATTCTGCAAAGTAGTTGCCAGAAGTTGTTTGCTATGATGAACTTCCAGTGGAATTCTGTGAAGCTGATATTTTGGAAATATGTTAGCATAGTACTGATTCATTAAGGAACTATGTCTTCTTGTCAATTTGCTACTTCAAATTTTCATAGAGGAAGGCCTTCTGAGATTGCCGTTACTTCAGCTACTACAAGTTTGAACAGGGGAAATGCAAGTGCTTCTGTTGCTTCACAACCAAACCCCACTGTGCAAAATGAAGGAAGAGCAGTTGTTAGCCATGCCCATTCTTAGACTTAAGAAACTGTAAGCATCAATGTAGCTACAAATGTGGACTCTCATCTCATATTCTCAACAGGCATGAATATAACAGCATGCAGCAATGTTTGCTATGGCCCACTTTTCAATGTTTGCAGGTTGAACTAGTCTCTATATAGATGAACATAATATACTAAACTTTCATCAAATAACCTCTGCTACTACACTAAAAATGAATATGAAACTGTGTTATGTGTTATCTTGATTTTGCAATTATTAGCTTTGAAATTGTGTTATGCGTTATCTTGATTTTGTTTGTGATGCCATTATATTAAATGAGTAAAGATACTTATTGTGTTTTATATCTATAAATAGTACATCTTACAGATTTTGTTTTGCTAATTTTTTATTATTTTTGTTTAGCATATTTTATTATATTATTCACAATTTTTATAATATTAAATGTTTCAAAATTTGCGTCTCGCTGAGACTGCGACCGATATGACGAAATCGATGTGGAACGGTCCGAGTCACGACCGCGATCGCGACCGTGGCTTTGAACCATGTATGGAAGGCCTTGAAGTTGACCCTTGAAATTGGCCGATTTTTTGAAAGTTCCTTCCAGCACCCATTATCTTGGATTCCTCCAATTTGGCTAAACCAACTGCAAGTTGCAGGGTTCCAGGCCTGAAGATTCTAGCCCCCATCTGAATATCATCCCTTAAACTACTTAAGAAACAGCTTATTGCATATTCCTCAGATAAGTCCATCTTCTTGAGTAACTCCTCAAATCGTTCTTGGCACTCAAGCACACTTTCCTTCTACTTCAGTCTCTTCAAATCTCCCATAGGATCATCATACAGGACATTACCAAATCGAGCTACAATTGCCTTCACATATTCTTCCCATAAGGGTATATCTCTGGTGTATTGAGATTTCATGAAAATTGATGCCACTGTAAAGCTTTACCCTCCATGTGAATAGTTGCTAGTTTGACCTTAACATTGGAAGGAGTATCATCAATCTCAAAGAATTGTTCGCACCTGTACAACCACCCCTTGAAATCTTCTCCTAAGAATCTAGGAAACTCCACCCTTGAAGGTTTGGTGGAGGCTTGATACCCTTGATGGGATTGAGATTCCTGATTTTCTGAATTGAAGGAATTCTAATTACTGGGAATCCTCTGCGTATTTGCTTCGAGAATCAGATTCTTGAGAACTGCACTTTCTCTGTCAAACTACTCCTTTTGATCCTTGAGAAGACTCCTTAGATTCTCCTTCAAGCATTTGTTGTCCTAAGACCTTGTATCTTCAGCTATTTCGAGAATTGAGCTAGTATAACCCAACTCTGATACCAGTGATGCAAAAGGTAGGAAAGTCTCAAATTCCAATCTAGAAGGATAGGGATGATGATGAAGAATATCCCTCAAGGAGTTGGAACTGATGTTGTATTGATAAGGAAAGATTACAAAAGATTGTTACAATGAAGATGAAAAAAATACATGCAGCCCTTCTTCACTACTATTCTCCTGTTATTTATTGGTTACAAGAAGTTAACTAACTAACTAACTAATTTGCCAGCTCAGCACTTTATTCCTTCCTCTGTAACTAACTAACTGCTTCTTGATCATCACGACAATTCAATCAATCATCAATCATCTATGCTGCCCCATCAATCACCCTACATCCCACAGTCTAGATTACTCAAAAGGGAGATTTGAATCCAAAATCTCTGCATCTAAAAATACTCAACTTTAGTCACTATACCAAGGCTTTCTCAGCATTTGAGTGCTTTTGTTTAATGAAAAAAATGATTTTTTTTATTCACAAAATACTTAAAAATCATTTTTGCAAATAAATTTTATTTTTTAGCAGTGTTTAGTTTCCAATTTTGTAATCATTGAGTCTTTCTAGATTGTTCCTATGAAATTTAGGTTTCAATTGATTCAATTTTTCTATTTATCATACTGAATCTGGGTAGAGTATGTTGGTGAATTTCCTTTATTTTTCTTGAAAAATATTACAAGGTGAATTGGATGAAATGTTTGATTTGATTAATTTTGCATAACTGAAGGTCATGAAATGTTAATTTGTCCGTGTGCATGCATTTTTTTTTGTTGATAAAATTTGTAGTAGGTCACTAAACTTTTTTGAGGTTCTCATTTCACCCACTAAACTGTTTTTCATTGTAAATAGCCCACTTAACTCTTAAAAGTATTTTATTTTGAACATTCTCTTAACTCTCGTTGTGCAAATGGATGGAAGTTAACTCATGTGAGAGTCGTCTATTAGAAATGGACAATTTGGATGTTTTGTACGAAATGTATCAACTTATTATATCTGATTTACATTTAGTGCTTTTAAGTATTAGATGTATAAGAGTGCAATACTTTCAAAACTGGAAGCTATGCAAATCTTAGTTTTAATTCGGGTCGTTAGTACGAAAGTTAATCCCAAAGAACGAAAATCTCTTGTTGATTATTCAATGCAATTGGCTGAAAGAAAATCTATAAATCAACAGATTGGATTCAAAAGAAAATTTTCAAATCTTGACAATCACACTGATAATGAGCACACAAATTCTCAATGGTTTCTTTTTTAAAGACCCCTAAAAGAAAAAGAAAAACCTAGTAAGTTTCCCTAATCTAATTAGTATTTACACGGGGAAAAACGAAAATGCAAAAGAAAAGATTAAGGCATTGATAGGATGAGTGATATGAAGAAAAAATGCTAAAAAGGAAACCATATCACCAAATCAGGAGCTGAAGCCTCAAAGATTCATGGTTTCATGCGAAATGTCCAAATTGTCCTTTTAGAATATGAGTTGGTGGGCTAACTTTTGTCCATCTTAACAATGAGAGTTAACAGAACCGTCAAAATAAAATACTTTTAAAAGTTTAGTAAGCTATTTAGCATGAAAATCACTTAGTAGGTGAAAGAAGAATCTCGGGAGGTTGAGCAACTTACTACGCTATTTGCCTCTTTTTTGGGGATAAATGATAAACATCATTTCATTCATCTTAATGAAATCTGTACAAATGGCAACGACATTTTTTTGGTACCAAATATAAATAAAATTCTGTTAGATTTTGTACATAGTATGCTTTGATGTGGATTCCTTTGAACTAGCGTGATGATTTTGTATGACCTAACAAAAAAGATCAATTGTTTGTTTTGGAGAATTAAGTTTGAGCAACACATTCTCTTAATAATGAACTTTTTTTCCTTAACATTGAACTTAACATTGTCCATCTTAACAATGAGAGTTAACAGAACCGTCAAAATAAAATACTTTTAAAAGTTTAGTAAGCTATTTAGCATGAAAATCACTTAGTAGGTGAAAGAAGAATCTCGGGAGGTTGAGCAACTTACTATGCTATTTGCCTCTTTTTTGGGGATAAATGATAAACATCATTTCATTCATCTTAATGAAATCTGTACAAATGGCAACAACATTTTTTTGGTACCAAATATAAATAAAATTCTGTTAGATTTTGTACATAGTATGCTTTGATGTGGATTCCTTTGAACTAGCGTGATGATTTTGTATGACCTAACAAAAAAGATCAATTGTTTGTTTTGGAGAATTAAGTTTGAGCAACACATTCTCTTAATAATGAACTTTTTTTCCTTAACATTGAACTTAAACTTTCCTTAATCCAAATTATTTGAAATAACGAAATTGCAAATTGAGTGACTATTAGTATAATTAACATCTATCGAACCCTAGAAAATATTAGTGAATATTCTGAAGGCTCAATATAAATGAATAAGAACAATCAAGAAAATGGTTATTGTATCTTTAGGAAAATATGCACTTTTAGTTCTTAAAGTTTAGGGTTTGGACCAAAATGTTTCAGCTAAAATAAATTAGTCCCTAGAATATTCAACTTCAGCCAAATTAGCTCCTAATTTAAAATTTTTTATTCCTTTGACTTGATCACTTTGATTAGATTCCATGCAATTAAGAGGTTAGTTAAGAAGATTACCTTCATCCTCTGAATATCTTCTTGTTTGATACAGCCATGGATGGTGCAATCTACAAAAACTGTTCAAGTGACCAACCTCTAATGGTGATCCACATGAGCTCCCATGCACGAAACTTCATAGGTAAATTTGCTTGTAGTTAAATGAGTGCTATCTCTCTACCAAGAAAAAACCTCACAAATCGATGCAGATGTGGAGGAGGAAAATTCTGGTTTCATGAACTAGGAAAATTCAGCCAAGATGAGTAAAAGAAAGAACTAAATTTCTCTCTCTTGATGGCCAAATTTATGGACAATTTCTCTCTCTAGATTTTCTTTAAAATTTCACACACTCGTATATAAAGTTATGTTTTGCCAGCTCAAACAATTAGGGTATATATAGACAAATAAAGAACTTAACTCTGATAGGAAACACTTAATTAGTTTCCAATAGGATTTAGTTTCCATCTTTCAATATAACTCTCGTTTTAGACTTATCCTTATTTGCATAATAAATCCCTCAATTTTAATTTATCTTATAAATTAAATCATAAGTTTTACAAACTTATCATTCAAGTTCTTATTTGAATATCTTTTAATCTTGCACAAAAAAACTCTTAATGTGTGTGGCCCATTAGATTCTCGACTTCATTGGCAATAAGTAAACATTAGAATTCTTAATAATAAGAAATAAGTAAATTAGATCACTTTAATTTATCGTTGATTAAATATAATCAACTAACTTATACTTATAGATCAAGATTGAATTCTAACAAAGCATCATGACCACCCAATTATAGAGAAGAGTCAAGTAGATGACTAAATTTTTTCATGTACGTCTATCATATAATTATTATCTTTCATCATACTTTTCTCACATTAATCTAGACTATGGAATATGTGCCAACTATAATGATTAATGACTTTCATGTTATAAAAATATAACTCTTGTTGGATAGATACTTAGATACAACTATCCAAGATCTTTCCACTTTGCTAAAATTCCTTGAGTTATATTTCAACAAGTGGCCATCAATGAGATAACTCCTCTATTATTAGAGATGGTCAATCATTATAAATTACCTGCTATCTTTCCATGTTTCATGTTATACCTAATCTCTAATGATATGGGCTTCGTTTGGATTCCTCAATTTTTGAAAAACAAGTTTTTCATATACAATGCTACAGTAATAAACAAACAAAAACAACTCCAAAACATCACATCCCTATAATATATAAAAAATAACTCCAAATATATGTATATATATATAAATACACCACCACCACCACTACCACAACTAACCACCAAAAACACACCACCACCCACTGCCCCTTCCCCCTCATCCGAGAGTTTTTGAAAGAAAAGTGTTTAGTAGTATATGGCGCTAGATAGTGAAATTCACTTCACATACCACTATGTTAGATACTTAAGCAGAAAAATTTTTCAAGTTGCGCAACTTGTAGCCAACTTTTCAACTCTCATTTCTATGATGGCTATGACGTTTTGATAGCTGGTTTTAGGTCCGAAACATCAATTTTTGTCACCTTTTATCAACTTTATATCATTGACTTGAACCATTTCGACTCTTCAATACAAAAGAGTCTTCTTGTGAAAAATTGAAGAGTTTTGAGGATTATAAATAGAGAGGTTTTTAGTTTTAGTGAGAGCTTTTACTTCTAGTTAGTTTCGAGAGGGAAAGAGCTTTGGACCAAAAGGAAGAAACAAAAGGGGTTGCATCTTGCTTTTTGAGGCAAGACACAAACCAACAATATTCATAACTTTTTCCATATCTATTAGTTTGTGAGATTAATTTAGGACTTATGTTATGTATCCATTTGTGTAAAAAATTGAGCAAGGAGGAAGATTGAGATGAAGAAAGGGCACGGTTGGAGGCTCTAGTGACAAGGGTTATCCTCTTCTCCAAACTCTTTACCTTGTATTTGACTCCATATTTAGTGAATCTACTAATTTGAATACTATGTTGTTAATGTTGTTTTAAAGTTTATGCCTTGGGTATTTTGTTGAACTACCTATGATTGCTATGTGTTGATTTTTTGATTATTTTGGACTATTATCTTGATTGAATTATTCAGCACTTTAGCTCTCATAATCATGATTAACTGGCCATTAATTGTGATCATCTCAAGGTATTAGATTTGCAATGAAAATTGAAATTTGACACTAATTCATAGAAGTGCTAAATCCAAGGAGTACACTCATGAAAATTGAGGTGGACTTTTGTGACTTATTTTGTAGTAATTTCATAGAAGTAAATGAGCTTATGGTTAATTTCATAACCACGAAAGTAGGTATAGATTAGCTACAGGTATAGTTGGTATACTGGCAAAAGCGGGTATCACAAACATTAGGAAATTATGCCATAGGTTAGCCGAAATTTTAGTACTCAATTAGTCAAAAAGTTGCACTAGCATGAGTAGATAAGGATTCCATTACTCGGAGAGTTTTCATTTGTATTTTTCTGCCCATTAGTAGCTTAAATTTGTATGTTTTAATTTGTTGATAGTCTAAATAATAGAAAAAGTTTAGTAGTATCAGTAGTTGTCCGTCTTTCTTGTGGATTCGACCTTAATTAACCTATACTCTCCTATGATTCATATACTTGCCGAAAATCGCATAGGGTAGTTTAGAAAATTATAAACTTAAAACTTGACTATAGATTGAGTTTCAAGTTCTCAATGATTTTTGCTTTGCAATGACTATTAATAAAGCACAATAGTAAACAATTTCATGTGTTGGAATTTATCTAACCTATATATTCATATGGATCATTGTACGTCGCTCTATTCAGAGGAATATCAATTTCTACTACGAAGGTTTTGGTTAAACCCAAGGCCTCTGTAAATAGTTCGCTTAGCAAGACTATAAATGTTATCTATAAGAAGATTTTAAATCTAGGTAAATATAAATATTGTATTCCATATGAAAATAATACTTAATAACTAGGTTACTATTATTTTTCTTGATTCTTTAAAAACAATCCAGGTCAAGACACAACTGACATTGATAGTTTATCTGATGTATGATAAAGGTATTGTAATTTCTTATATTATACTTACGTTAAATTACTTATTGTAACATGCATTACTTTTCATGTATTAACTATATCAACCGACAACATTAGTGTTTCGACTCATTTTATGACTATTAAGTACCAAGTGCATTAATACCATAAAGTTTGCAGGATTTCAAGCAATGATTGTTTTTGTTTCAATTTCGTATTTATAGACTGTTCTTTTTCCTTTATTTAACTCAAGTTTAGTAATAAAATATGAGTTAATCTTTCCTACACCGTCAGTGTAAACCTATTTTACACTGACGGCTCACCATATTGCGCCACCTCATTAATGAAAATTGGCAACCTGTTATAACCTGTAACCATTACCTATTATCAAATAAAAATAGGTTATTCACCTCTTTTTCTGCCTCTTCCTTCTCTTTCTATTATATTCTCGATTTGTAACCAAATTCCTCCGCTGATCAACTCAAAATTGGGATGACAGGTTAGACTTCTTTAATCTCTCTCTCTCTCTCTCTCTCTTTTTTTATATGTATGATGTCTTTTATAAACCCACTTTTACTTAATTTTTACAAAGTGTAAACCCTAATTCAATATTTGTTCAAGAATCGATTTTGTAGTATAAAAGAAAGATGAAATAAATATGTCAAAAAATAAGAAAAATTAACTAAGTTCCTCTTTATATTGCAAAATCTGTTTTGAATATTTCAAGAGTGGTAGTTTTTATTGTCATGTTTATTGACAATTGTGTGAAACTTGTGTCTCCAGTTTGGTATTGTGGTTGCATCTTTCGGAAAAACAATGGGTACTGAATGTCGTATGGAATGTGAACTTGGTACTGAATGTCCTATGGAACAAGATCAATTTGACCATGACGCTGCACATGGATCTATGCCTGAAGATTCTACTAATGAACAGATTGAACCTGGAAAAGAGGTGAACTTATATGTTGGAATGGAATTTGAATCATTGGGTGATGCCTTTAAGTGTTACTCTAACTATGCACACAATAAAGGTTTTAGTGTGCGAAGAAATCGTATCACGAAATCAAGGAGCGATAAATCGATAATTGGACAAGAATTTGTTTGTTCCAAAGAAGGATTTCGCTCCAAAAAAGATTCTAAAGCTGATATGCCACGGGATAAAACAAGACAAGGATGCAAAGCATTGGTGTATGTATCCCAAAAGGAAAAGGGTAAGTGGATTATTGCTAGACTTGTTTTAGAACATAATCATGTACTTGCCTCTCCTTATAGCAAAAAATTTTTACGTTCAAAAAGGAAAAAAAGTGTGGCCCAAAAGAATTTGATTGATATGCTAGACCAATCTGGTGTTCGCCCAAGCAAGATTGTCTCTGTTTTAGCAACTCAAGTTGGGGGAATTGGAAACTTGAATGTCACTGATCATGATGTTTGTAACTATTTGAGTACAAAAAGACACAAGGAACTAGAAAAAGGAGATGCACAGTTAATGCTGCAATATTTTCAGAAGCGACAATCTGAGAATCCTGGTTTCTTTTATGCCATTCAAGTAGATATAGAGGGTCGCCTTGCTAATTGTTTTTGGGCTGATGCTAAGTCAAGGTCATTATATAAACACTTTGGTGATGTGGTTACATTTGACCCTACATACCTGACAAATAAATATAAGATGCCTTTTGTTCCATTAACTGGAGTTAATCATCATTACCAGTCAATTTTGTTTGGAGGTGCTCTGCTTTGGGATGAAACCGAAGAATCGTTTGTTTGGTTGTTGCAAACTTGGTTAGAAGCAATGCTTGGGTGCCCTCCTAAAATTGTCATTACAGACCAAGACATTGCGATAACAAATGTTGTTGCTAGAGTTTTACCTCATAGTACACATCATTTTTGTATGTGGCATATTGAGAAAAAATTTCCAGAGACACTTAGCCATATTTATCACCAAAACAATGATTTCAAGTATCATTTCTCAAAATGCATTCATGACACTATCACTCCAGAAGAGTTTGAAATGGCTTGGACTGAGTTAATTGAGAAGTACAAGTTGCAAAATAATACATGGATACAAAAGGTATATTCAATTCGTGAAAGATGGGTTCCTGCTTTTGTGCGTGCTAGTTTTTGCGCAGGTATGTACCTTATTCTTTCTTGGTTAAAAAAATAAAATTTGACTTAGACTTTAAATCTTAGGATAGTGATAATTAAATTTTTTTTATTATATAATTATTTACTTTTGTGTAATTGCTACTGTTTTGTCCAGGTATGTCAACTACCCAAAGAAGTGAGAGTATGAATAAGTTTTTCAAAGACTATCTGAATTCTAGCACAGCTATGAGTAAATTTGTGACTCAATATGATAGGGCTATTGAGGCAAGGTATGATAAAGAAAAAGAAAAAAAATTTAAGACAAAGAATACGAAACCAATTTTGAAAACTCTGTACCCTATGGAGGCTGAAGCAGCCAAAGTGTATACACGAAAAATTTTCAGAATGTTTCAAGATGAATTACTGGAATCCCAGAAATATGTTTCTGAGAAAATAACTATGAAAGATGGAGTTTACAAATATAGGGTACATGAGCGTCAAAAGGAATTTCCCTCATATATTGTAATTCTAAATATTGTTGAACAAAAAGTTGAGTGCTCTTGTCACAAGTTTGAATTTGTGGGGATTCTTTGTAAACATGCGCTGATGGTGTTTATAAAGAAACAAATTCATTCACTTCCAATGCATTATTTGTTGGATCGTTGGACAATGAGTGCTATTTGTGGACGAGATGAGGGGGATTTTTCTGAAAAACTTCACCAAGCTGAGCCGCTAAGAAATTCAAGCATGTGGTTTAATGATATAATGGTTCGTTCACTTGGCATTTCAGAGAAAGCTTCAAGATCTGCAAAACACCACAGGTTTGTATAGTACCTCTACTTTTTTTTTTTAAATGACATTGAAATTTTTAACCTGATTTGACACCAAACTCAATATTGCAGAGTTGCACTTCAAGGGTTGCAAGCATTATCTGACAAACTTGATGATTTGCCCTACGAGAATGAGCAAGACAGTAGTTTATCTATTTCTCAAGTTGACTGACATTCTGAAATTCATGATCTCACTCAAGGTCAAACATCTCAGAAGAGTATAACTCTATTTAATCCCGTGACAGTTGCATCAAAAGGGCGTCCTCGCACCTTACGGATGAAGGGTGGTTTAGAAAAGTCTCGTAAAAGTAATAAATGCTCTTGTTGCAAAGAGAAGGGGCACAATAGAAGTACGTGTCCCAAAGTAAAGAATTGAGTGGACTGTTAAGAGCAATAAATGCTCTTGTTTAGAGCCTAGTAGTTTGATGAATTATCTTTTCATTCATTCACGTGTACTGTTTAGATGTTTAGATTACTTTACTAGAATGATAGTTTGTTATCAAGTTTGCTTGTCCAAGTTCAGATTACTTAAGTAGAGTGATAGTTTGATGTATTTATCTTTTCATTGATACATGTTCACTTGTCCACTTCAAATATTTGACCAGAATATTTGTCCACTTTAAGTGACTTGACCAGAATGTTAGTTTTAACTAGAATGTCATTATATTGTTATATTTATATTCAAAACAGATTTAATAAGAATTTCCACTAACATGGCTGGAATCGACCTACACTATAATTTTGCAATATAAAGAGGAACTTAGTTAATTTTTCTTATTTTTTGACATATTTATTTCATCTTTCTTTTATACTACAAAATCGATTCTTGAACAAATATTGAATTAGGGTTTACACTTTGTGAAAATTAAGTAAAAGTGGGTTTATAAAAGACATCATACATATAAAAAAGAGAGAGAGAGAGAGAGAGAGAGATTAAAGAAGTCTAACCTGTCATCCCAATTTTGAGTTGATCAGCGGAGGAATTTGGTTGCAAATCGAGAATATAATAGAAAGAGAAGGAAGAGGCAGAAAAAGAGGTGAATAACCTATTTTTATTTGATAATAGGTAATGGTTACAGGTTATAACAGGTTGCCAATTTTCATTAATGAGGTGGCGCAATATGGTGAGCCGTCAGTGTAAAATAGGTTTACACTGACGGTGTAGGAAAGATTAACTCATAAAATATAGGTTTCCAATTTCTTGACAACATTTTTGTTTGCTTACCTATCAAAATTATTTAAGTTATGTAGACAAATATTTATTCTATAACTTAAACTATACATTAATTTAGTTTCGACAAAGATCAATATACAAATTTGTCTTTTATATTGAAAAACTACTACGATATTCCATAGCAAAATCCATTAGAAAAATATTGCCATTATGAATAAGCCAGAATAAGTCACTAGAACACATTAAAAGTAAAAGAAAAATAAATTGCAAGTTCATCTAATATCTTTATTTTTTAATTTCTTTTCCAATAGAAAAATGGGTGAGATTATTGCTGAATACTTCCACCTTTCCTTTCCAATAGAAATAACCAACTTTCAAATTCTGATAAAGCATTTTATGTTAAAGTATTAGTACCTCAATTGTGAATCCATCATCAAGTGAAATACTTCTACAAATGAAATAGATATATCAAATACAATCATACAAATCTAAATCAAGATATACCATCTATAAAAGACAGAACAAACTGACTTGAGGCACCAAACTTTCACCAACCACTCTTCTTCAAATCGATCCCATCTGAAATCCAAAATATTCATGAATCAATTTTCAATATTTGAACTTGACTCTATAACATCTGAACATTGACAAAATGTAGAACCTTTCCATAGTATAAGTTTTGGATTTTGCTAAAAAGAATCAAACTTTAAAGTAAAGGTACCTATTTGAAACTTTATAATGCTATCACGTATTCGTCAGATATTCAATTCAGATAATTAGGACTTATTCTCCTTCTTCTTCCTTTTTCTTAAAAGGGTTTATTCTTCTTCTATGGTTCACAGTGTAAAGAATGGCATTACGTAAAATTTTGCATATTAAAGATTTTATCTTTTAAAAAATAGAGAATTCTACATTTTCACTTTTCCCACTTGCAATGTTTTGTTTCTTTCACTTGACTTATAGACACAATTGAGAATTTCAAAACATAACCTGCATCAATTTGCAAAAACACCCATGTGAAAAGTAGATATCACATAAATGTCCAAAAAACCTCCATATATTAGCCATGTTCAATTCAAATAATAAAATTTTCAATTTGTTTTAAAAAGTATTGCGTTAAAATACTTTTGCATGTATAAGCCACTTTCGATAACTAAAAAAAATTAAATACCTTCATGTGAGAAAGCCTACTAATATAAACATGGAACTGACTCTGTATTGATTTTTAGGCATTTATATAGCCAAAATATTATTGAAGTATTACCAAGAAATTTTCCTAAAAATAATATGACTAACAAAATTTTATGCTACTTGTTATTTACTAACTTCTATTTGATTGCCAATGTGACAATTATTTATTTAAGCTATTACTATTTATTTATATTTTTAAGCTACTTATATTAGTATTTCCCACGCATATTAACACAAGATTACTAGAATTATTCTAATAGAGACAATAACAACGATCAACTCTTTGAAAATTGCCAACAAACCCACATTTGCGACACGTAAGTGGACAATTTTGCGGCCTAGAATAGCACAAGGCTCTTTAATGAGAGCAAAAAGCGGATAAGCAGAATGACATGCATGGACGAAGAGATAATAATATTTTATGTCTATCAATAATTCCTCACCAATTATGTAACCAAGAATGACATGATTACTTTTGAGTTGAGCAGGAAAATTCAGTTTATTGTTTTGTTTATCTCTAAATTGGTTTATTGATCAAGGTATTATTTCAAACATAAATACTAAGGTACTTCCAATGTCCAAATTCAGTTGCTACTTCTTGAAACTAACCCATTTAATATCTTCAGTCATGTTTTCCTTAAGGCATTAGGTATTTTTATTCATGTATATAGTATCCTTTTGTCTCCATAATTGCTAAATAAAATTACTGCTTCATTGCTGTGTTTGTTTCTCTTCTAAGTTCATATGATCTCACATGTCTAATATATGTTGGTCTTTATTTGTGACATCAGTTTTTTACATATGCGCGATAAGATACACACTACCTTATATATATCTATGATTTAATTTGTTGTGTAGTAATAATAATTTTAAAAAATTATGGAAAGTATGCCATAGATAATCATAATTCTATGACGTACAAAAAATTCTTAAAGTAAAGCGATATAACAAATGGTGGGGTGCAAATAACAAAATATGAAGTGCAAATAACATTTCCAATATTATATGGTTTAAATAAATATTACTAATTTATGATCACATATGCTGTTGGTATAGATTAAAAATAAATGTTAAAAATGATGGTTGCAATGCAATAGTTATTGTATTTGAAGACACGGCAAATGTCTATGTAGGATGTCTAGCTACAAAATACAAGAAATTGATAGAAAATGTATGCATAAAAAAGCAACAATATTTACTTCATTTATATTTTCATGAATCTTATACAATGCATCCAATATAATTTAACATGATAACACAACATCAAAATAGTACATCGACTTGGCGTTGGTTAAGTACAACGAACCAGAGTACAAATTCTTATTCAAGATGAATCAAAGAGTTGAGTCTATTAATGGAACTGTTAAACTCATTGCCGATGTTATAGAAAAAGTTACTCCAGAGAAAAAAGAGGTCAATGAAACAAAAATGTTGTCTTTAAAAAAATAGATAGCAAATAGATCCATAAAAAGAAAAAAAACAAAACCATGAAGATTTAGAGATCATTGATGATGATGAGAAATTATCAACCTTAAGAAAAAGCCAAAGAACAAAAAGAAGATAGCTCAACGAAAAACTTGAAGACAGTTTTATTCATGCATGTCTAAATTCTTTGAAGTTTTTTTTCATGCACATTTAATCTTTGCAACTAATTCAAATTCTATTCATTACATTACAATACAAAATTCTTCCTTCCAATACTAATAAGAATTTCATCTAGTATAATTAATCTTACATAGCAAATATTATAATGATATGCAACGCATGTGCATTTTACTAGTGCTCTGTATATATTGTTTCTAGACATACTGATACTGGCCTATACTTATCAGGTCTGATCCCAGAAAATTGACCAACTAAAATAATAGGGTTTTTGATAACCTAATAATGACAATAACAAAGTAAATAAATCAAACAGAGAAACACAGAATTTTACGTGGTCTGGTCGAATTGACCTACACCATGAGCAAAAGAGTAGCAGATTTTCTATAATAAAGAGAGAGTACAAAACCTTAGGAAATAATTTCAAGGCTCAAAAGGCACCTAAAACTGAAAATACAAAAGAGTCTAAATAGCACAAAATATTTAACGGCCCAAAGACCCATCACTTGTTCTTCTGATTTGAAAAAGACGACAGGTCATATCCAACTTTAGCTTTCAGACTTATAAGCTATTAAAATTATGTAGTTCGGCCGCACACACTTGGTCTGTCATCTAACCAAAACTCCTCTTAGATTGGGCTGGTGTATTCATAAATTGAGCTGATGCCCTTAACGCACTTAAATTCATTTAAACCCACTATCTTTATAAGAACCGTAAGGCAGATTTCTTTGTAAAATTTTCAATTTAGGATACAAAAACAAACTCAACAATACTAAGTATAGCAACAGTTATAATGTAAATGAAAACTAGGATTGATGAAGTTGTCGTTTCTGCTGTAGACAATCCTGTGCATTGAGGTAGCAATGCATATTAACATCATACGTAGATAATAAATATGAGTGTGTGTTTACATGGTAAATTAAGTGTAAATTTAGTTTGTGCTAGTAAGAAGTCCTTCTTCATCGTTGTTTTCAACAAGATAAAAGTCATCGGATTGATTGATTGATACCAAAAGCTTCCTCTTGCTTTATTAATTGAAAGATAATCCAAATGATGCCAATTGCCCATATCGATTAGAAATCAGATATCTCTTTAGGTCTTAGTAGCAGGGCTCCCTGCTGGGTTTGCTTGAGTGCAGAAGTGTATCCCACATCGAGAGTTTGGGGGGGGTTTGGGGTGGTTTATTAGGGTCCTCAGGAACCACAAGAGTTGCCGGCTTTTGTGGTTTCCTGTGGAGTAACTTTAGTAATCTATCAAAAAAGTCTTCTGGCTTTGGAAAAAAGATTAGAAATCAGATAGAAAAATATTATGTCACTGACAAACATCTTAATAGTTTAATAGTTCACCATAAAAAAGAGAGGTAATTAACTCTTTGTCTCATTTTAGTGGATGAAAATGAAAATGACAAACATCTTTTACGTAGTCCTGTCCTGTACCGATTTGACAACGGAGCATGTTCCTTGAACATATTCCGTGAAAGGTTTTCACTGTCCATGTTTTCGTTTAGCTCATGTCTGGGGGAAGAAGAATATGCTCAAGAATTACTGGAATTACTTGATTCATGATTGATCATTTCCTTCAGGGAGCTAAACTCACTCCTGCAAGAGTGTAGACAATGAGCAATCTTGCTTGTCATCCAAACTACAAAAGATACCCTTTCATAATCTGGGAATCGAGCCCCCCTGGGTTGAAAGTTCGACCCTCCCCGAACAATTGTGTCTTGGGCCTCAACAACAGGCCCAGAGGAGGCCACATCGCCCTCCACCAAAGAGGGACACAAAAACGACTGCATTTCTTTACCAGGTCCAAAACTAAAAAGGAGAATAAATAATAAGGGAAAAAACTAAAAAAAAAAACCGTTACAAAACAAAATGGTTGGTGATTAAATTCTCTCGCCCGAGTGCCAAAAGCCACGAAAGTGATCAGTCTGGTCGAGCAAATCCCAAACAAATCCTCAGTCAATTGTAAATCATTCAAATTTAGTGGATTTGTTTTCAAATTTATTCATGAAAATTTAAATTTTAAATATGAATTTAATATGAAATAGAGATGGGGTAACATAGAAAACAGAGATCAAAAGTAATTTTAACTTTAATGAGATGACAAATATAGGATATCCCAAAATAGAGTGTGTGACACTTTTAGTGGGATGAAAAGAGTAATACCTAACTTCAAAAGCTTATAAGTGTGAAAGCTAAAGTTGAATATGACCTGTCACCTTTTTCTTCATATTATCAGGAAAATTTTCGTTTACTCATTTTCAAACATTTTACCAAACACGACATAAAATCAAAGCACTGCATCTCATTTTAAAAAGCTGCGACTCTTTGGTATGAAATTCTAGCAATTTGTGAAGTACAACACCAATAGAAAGAGAGGTAGTAAAGCCTGACCTATTGTTAGAACTGCCCAACAAAAAAGGAAACGTACTAAATGTGCATTCGTCAAATTAATGTTACCTTAAAAATAAAGGTGTAAGAAGAGAACCAATCAACTTAGAAAAGCCATTTCTTTCTCTTTTTTTTTGGATAAAAAAATTGAAATTTTATTACCTGTCTAACAAATCCGCCATTAGAAATGACACAATAAAGTCTGGAGGATCTTTATTATGACTCCTACTCACCCATGAAGTACTAGATACCTCTAAACAAGTTAAATTCCTCACAATGTCCTCATTTAGAGGGTCTAAACTAGATAAATCAACATCTACACTCAAATTCTTAATTATGAAAGCACAAAAAAAAAAAAAAAAACGTACAATTGGACCAGTCCCGCCAAAAGGAGAAAAATTTTAACTTACGGCTGTTTAATTTTATACTATTGGTTCATGGAGTACTTTAGAAATATGGAAATCAATAGTATCCTTATCACAATACGTTTTGTAAAAGAAAGTCTTTGCCACAGCCAGAAATGTTTGCTTGATATCAGACGGATTGCCTATTGCCGAGTTTTGAAGTACTAATTGAACAAGTGCTTGCATATCTTCTTCTACCTCTAGTCTTTTGAAGCTACCGTTGCTATTTTCAGCATCAATTGCCTGACCAAGTCAAAACACACAAAAGAAAAGAGTAAACAAAATGACGTTGGGAAATTAATCCAAATTTAGGGACCAACATTTCGTAGCCATTTATTATGATGATGCATTTTTCTTTTTTCTAATAGGGACAGATGGGATTTAATAACCTGTCAGTGGACTGGGGAAATAGAACCCACTTGCAGACATAGGAATATTCTATGCTCATGTATGAATATTATAAGCACTTTCTCTTTGATTTCATAGTCAAGTGTTTAAGCCAATAAGGGTTGGCTCAGTTGGCAACACTTGAACACTTTGCTGAAAAGAAGCCTAGGTCCAAAATTTGGTGTCAGTAGTTCCTCATTGGTAGCCAATGCGTAAGAGAATCAAAGTGTAAACCCTCGATGAGACGTGTGACTTGCCTTGACTTTAGAATAGGCAAACCAACCCTTCTCTTAAAACATTTTTCTACCGAGCCAAAAGAGGGTAAAAAAAAACTAACGAATAATGGTCAATGTATGTGTGGCTAGTGCCAGAGGCAGGAGGAGTATTTCGTAAGGTCATTTCCCTAAATTTGAGAAAATACCTGAGGAATATGTACATGGATGAGTAGCTTAGGCTACATGGTTACATGGCTCGTTTATATAGTTCGTGGACCCATTACTGCATGGCTAATTTAGTAAGATAAAACTAGAGGTTTTAATCACCATTCAATTGTATTGACTCATTCAAACTTGTCTATTAATAAGTGGATTTGGATATATAATAAATATTGAATGGTATAAATGGGTAACTCAATTAAACTATTTAATTGGTGTGTAGTGAGTTGATTCATATCACCCATTTGTACCTATATAAAAATAATTGCACATTTAAACTCAATTTTTGGTGGGTGTAATGTCAAACACCAGGCAAAAAAAGTAGAATTTTAAAAGAGTCATAAATGGATAATTGAGTATGCCTGTATCCATTTAATAAGTAAGTATAAATTAGTTGATCTATTTATTAAATAAGTATAATTGGGTCGATTCAATTATACTTACTACCTAATTATGACACACCTAAATCCACTCGAATCATCCATTTTGATACCTCTAGATAAAATCATCTTACACTTTTTTTTGGGTTAAAAAATAAAAAAAGCCACTACAGAAAACCCCCTCGTGATTTGAAAACATACAATCTGATATCTTATGGTTTGAGATAAATTGAAAAGATGACGAAAATTATCAAAACTAACGTGTTTGAGGTACAAGTGCTTATTTGCAACTAGTGTTACCTAAAAACAATTTTTATAACTAATTTATAGTTGATATACCTATTCTACCTCGTACAAGAAAGCTCCACGTGATTAACCCAACCTATAGAAAAGCCTCGTATAATTTCAAAACATACAAACTGGATTTGATATGAAACTTTTAGGAAATATATTGAAAACGGAGTAATGCTTCTTGAGAGAAATCAACCACCTATCTTATGCACACTACTTTTACGGCATGGTAAAAGTTTTAAATTTGACTTTTTTCTATTATAATATTATCTTAGAAGGTCTTTTTTTAAGAATTTAAAGTAAGAATTTCAATATTTTTTCTTTGTACAATGTGAAGAAAAATTTTGCAAAATAGTTGCTTATATCTTTCTTAAACTCTTGAGTGGGGAGCAGAACTAGGCCTCACAATACTTGTATAAGATTTGTAAGTATTCACAAAAAGCGAAAGTAAAATTGTCAAGATCGAAAAAACCATCAAAATGATTATTGTACTTTACTTGTGCAACGGATGATTATGGGTTTTTTTATTTGTGATCATGGAGTTACAGATATTAACCAAACTAGAACAACTGTTTTATGTGTCAAAGTTGTGAATATTATATTTTTTGAAATCACAAGGGATTTTCCTATAAGTTGACTTAACCACATGAGGCTTTTCATCTACCCACATTAATTTTAACATTTGCGTTGCCTTTTCAGTTTAGTTCAAACTACAAGACGTCAAATTTTATGATTTAAAACAATAGAGAACTTTCTTGTATATTCATTTAACCACAGTGGCTTTTATGTATTTTTAACCTTTTTTTTGGGTATGTAGAACTAGCCTAAATTTCAATACTAACCTTTCTGCTCTTTGATTCATGAAGTTGGTGGCAAATTTTGTTGATGAGTTTAGACAACCGGTAATGCTCCAGCTGGGCTGCTGTGTGATCTGAAGTAATACGACCAGCACAAAGATTTATTGTGCGCACAAGGAGTTCTGCTTCCTCTCCCCACTGAAACTTCTCAGTGTTTGTCATCAACCAACTTTCCCACTGTACAAATTAGGTAAAATAGATTTACAAGAAAACTGAGATAAAAAAAAGAAAAAGCAAAGCATGAAAAGATGATGGTAAACTCACAGCTTCAAATAATTGTTGTCTGATGTCTTTCCCTAGCTCTTGTGCTGTATCTGTGGACAGCTGGTGCAGAAACTCTAGCAAATTGCTTAGAAGTCGTTGATCTACCTCAGATCTGAAAGAAATTTAAACGACAATTAGTTATGGTGTGCCTCTCTCCATCATGAACAGATGCTTTTTGAATCAACAAATCCAAAAAAAAAAATTTAATTACAAATTCTGTTCAAAAGAATACAGGACTAAATAATAAAGTTTTTAATTTCTATTTTGTACAAAAAGTTGGAAGAGTTTTATTCCATGCAAATCATTTTCAACAATGGAACAATATTCATGTCAAATTTTATTAGCATCATAAAAGTTGCAAAAAGATTATGGACTAATCTTGCATACATTGACAGTGTACACATTATCGCCATTAAATATATGACAGCTAATTTGAATTTGAATTTTAAATCCAAAAATTACATACGTGTTATGTACCTAATGGTGATAGTGTATATATTATCAGTGTATATAAAATTCACTCAAATGTTGTTGATTGACAATAATGAATGTAGATTAAATACAATAGTTGTAATGAAAAATAATTAAGCAAGTAAACTTTAAATTACCTGCATCCTGTCATTGTGCCTCGAGTATGGCTTTTAAATCCCATTAAAAACATTTTCTTTTTGTCGAAAGATGTGGCATTGAAATAAAATTTGATCATCTCACAAAAAATTAACGATTTTGTCCATGCTATTCGCTCCTTCGATCTTTCTGGCTCAAATATGCTCGCCATAGCAACAAAAAAAGCATGCTTAAGGAATTGTATGCTTATCCCATGATCGACAAGATTGCATTTCTTGTACCACCTAATAATGGGAAAAGGGCAGTGAGTTAAGAGTAATTATAAAACAAAAATGAAACCAACAAAAAAAAGACTTAAATGGAAGGCTGAATATTTTTTTAGGGCATATACTGTTGAATATCAGTCCATTGATTGAGGTGCTGAAGCTGGCATTTGTTGTAATCTCCTTTTGCCAGTTCAAGATATACATTATTGCTGATTTCAGGCATCCTAAACAGTTGTAGGAAAGCTCGTGTTAGTTTCATTTCAAGCTCTATAAATCTTTGACAAGTCACAATAAGATGTTATCCAAGACATCAATAATTCGGATTGTAGAAGATAACTCGTAATAAATTCGCAAAACCTTAAGATTTTTTTTCTTTCAAAAATAAAGGCAGTCCTAATTAATGTTAGATAAATACTTAAATGCTTTTTTTAAACCTCCACATCCTTTGCTTTTTTTTTTCCTTCGTTTTTTTGAGACTTAGATTCACTAATTGCGAAGATAGCGATAACTTTTCACTATTAACCAACAAAATGAAAAATCAAGAGAAAAAAAATATAACAAATTAAGATGACGTTTAAGGAAAGGCACCTGTATAGTGTTTTAGCGATCCATACATCATCTGCACCACCATATTGTTCCACATAGAACCTAGTCTCAATGCGAGGTAAGCTGGCATACCATGGCACTTCCAATGCATATCTTACCTATGATTTCATAGACCATTTTTCTTTTTTTTTTTGTTATTAAAATAACCAAATAAATAAATGCCAAATACTTTTTTTTAACTATTTAGAGATACATTTATTACCTCGCTCGGAATATCTTTGGCAATTATCCATTTATCTAGATAATTACCGCAAGCAAGCCAATTTTGTAAAAAGTTGTAGGCAAACTCTCTAGCCTCTCCAAGAATCTTTTCTCCTGGAAAAAGAACCTGAGAAGCCCTATAAAAGTTGAATATTGGGGTTGCTGCCTCTATCATTTGACCAGGATAACAAGAAAACTTGTCATCCTTTTTGAAGTTCTTGAACACCTCTGTGAAACAACCACTAATTTTTAATAATGCCAGTTGTGGATTTCAGACTTGCTCCAAAAAAATAAAGGAAAAAAAAATAGATTTTGCTGTTGTCCTTGGATTTTAACTCACCAGGGCTCATGTCATATCCATGTAGTCTAAGGAGTCTGAAACCCATGGATGTGTCATCAATATCGCTAAAATTTGTGCCCCTCCCACTGAAAATTCCATCTTCAGTCCAACATCTGAAATGTTCATATAGGGGATTCCAAATTAAGTACATAGGTATTGCAACACAAGAAAATATTGCTTTCGGAAAACAATTATGAGAAAGCATTTAAAGAAATGAAAAACAATTATGATAAAACATTTCCTTGGAAATGAATAGAGATAAATACTGTGAAATCTTAATTTGATTCATTCACCTATAAACGTGATTTAAGCATTCATCGATCTCTGACATGAAATAACGAGAAATTCCTAGTCGTTTCAGCCGATCCACTGCAAATAGTCGGGCATATAGGTCTACTGGATAACATGGCGGTGCTGAAGCGCAAAATTTTCAAGTATTAAAATTAAAATAAAGAAAGAAAAATGTAAAATCAATTAGTTGTCTCTTTATATTATACCTCTTAGATATTCAAATTAGAAAAAGAGAAAAATGGTGTACCTCCTCCATTGAAATTTTGAGTGACTTCCGTAATAAAATTGAGACACTGCTCATCTTTGGTCTCTATGAATGCAAAAGCAGTGGAGGCTGGAGATGTCAAGAATGACCCGTTATGACATTTTAGCTTCAGCACCTTGTCCCAGTTTAAATCTGAAAATCCTTCCAAGCTATAAAGTAGGGAAGTTGGAAGTGCATGCATCAAATCTTTCGGTATCCTATAAATTCATGATATATAACAATAGCAGTTAGTGTGTAATTTCAATATTGAATGTTTAAATGAATATATTGATTGTTGTTTGAAAGAATTGTAGTTTTGGTCCTTAATATTTGACCCGTGTGCTACATCGGTCCTAATGGCTTGTGTAAAGAAAATTTGGTCCCTAAAGTTTTTGATTTTGGGCATATTCAGGATAACTAATGGAAATTCAAAAATGACTAATGGTCAACGTCAAATTACTGTTAGTCAACAACTTTCAATTTGTGTTTTGGTCCCTTGTAATTTGATTTGAATCATTACATTCTCTTAAAGTTTAAATAATAATATTAAGGGTTTTAAGATGAAATGAGATGCAAATTAGAATGAAATTATATTAAATAGGTAATAATAATCTAAATAAATTTATTTTTTCTTTATTTTATTTTTATTTAATTTATTCATGCCACAAATATCTTATATGACCTACCATGTGAATGCACACACTAACAACTATTGCCTCATCTTGCATTTATAAACTTTTACTATTTAACTTTATCTTTCCAAAATTTTAACAATTGAACTACATCTTAATTGGAAACTCATTAGACAAATTCTTTTTTATTTAATTGCATTTCAATAGGTAATCAATCGAGTTTAAAATCAATTTGGGTTTCAATAATTATTTGAATCATTAAATGATTATCAAGTACATGGATATGAAAATAAATGTTTTAAAACTATAGTAATAGAATGTTATATTTTAATTGGTAGGAAACCCACAAAAAAAAGAAAACAATATTCTTTTCCAAAAAATCGTAAAAGCAGTTCAAATTAGAAATGGTAATAGGGCGGGTGACCCGTCCCCCACCCCACCCCATATCCCTACATGTGCCCTTGTGGTTGTGTAATTATATTTTTTTATTTTTATTTTGGCATTATTTTTTATATATATAACACCAATAACAACATTGTAAATCATTTTTTTAGATTCTTAGCTAAATATTCAATGTAAAATCAAAGTTAAAATTACTTTGATCTTTTTAAATTTATTTATCTACTTTTGATAACAAATCTAAACTTATAATCATCATATTTGTTTAAAAGAACTTACAATATATAAAAGAAATTGAAGTAAACTAAAAGTAACCAAATAATCATTTTTATCATACAAATTATTATTATTATTATATATATATTGATTTTTTAAACTTTAACAGGGGATAGGGCAAGGGTATCCTCACCTATCCCCCACCATATTTAAAATGGGGGGAGAAAAATCCCCCCTTCCCTGCCCCGAACCTACCTCACCCCATAACTCTCGCAGGCACCTACCTCCGTTGCCATTCTTGCTTCAAATTGGTATTTACCTTCACTAATTTTTATAACCACAATGATTAACTACAAGAATTTGAAACTAACATGCACAACATATACAAGAGGCTATGTAGCAATAATTGTATTAAACTTGAGACTAACCATGTAAAAGAGAATAAGTAGATGAGATATTAATGGTATAATCAAATAAAATAAAAAGTAAAAAAAGAAGAAATTTGGATTTAATTAGAATTCTTATTATCCACTTAACACAATTTCATTCTAATTTGCAATTATTTAATTTTAAAAGACTTAATGTCACTATTTAAAATTTAGGAGAATATAATAATTCAAAATCAAAATATTAGGAACCAAAAGTGCAAATTAAAAGTTGTTGACCAATGAAATCCGATGTTAACCATTACTCGTTCTTTCATTAGTTGTCCTAAATGTGTCTAAATCGTAAAGTTTAGGGACCAAATTTGATTTAGACAAAATACTAGGGACCAATTTAGCACGTAGACCATACATTAGAACCAAAACTACAATTTTTTCTTTTATTTTTTTTCCATTAGGGTCACAGGTTATAGCTTCTCCTACTTGCGCAAACTAAACTTTTTTTGGAGCGATTACTGCACCTTTCAAGCTTGAGATCTCTTGCTGCACATATTTCTTTCACGAATGGCGTATCTGAGGGAATTTCAATGCCCAAATTTCGGGCTCGCTCGAGAAGGGCAGGAAATATAACTTCAAACCCACAAATCATGCTCTCCACATTTTGGAGCTTACACATATCCAATAGTGTCTTGATGATTGCAATTCCTAAGTCGTACAATGTAATGGCATAAAATGTTAGAGTTTAAACGCATGCACCTTCAAAAGGAACAAGGATATTTACAATTGTTTAATCACGATTTTATCCCGCAATGTATGCACTAAAACAACGAGTATAAGTTATAATATTTTTCGAGAATTCAGTTTTAGCTAAGGTTTTTCTCAGGTTCCAATGCTAACTCTTTGGTGCGTACCTTCAGCAATCTTGTCCTCATGAGTCGTCCATGATTTCAAAGCAATTACACAAGCCAGTGTGTTGAGTAACCTATCATATGGACAAAAATGGGCTTCACCCCATGAGCCATCCGGAAGTTGGTTGTCTATAATCCATTGGAGGCTTGATGGAAATTGAGGATTATCACTTCCATTAACATCTTCAATAAGTGCAATCCATGCTGTGTCGTATGCTGAGATGGTAATCCGTCCATCATCCATGGTTCTTAACAATCGCTTGATATAAGAGATGGAATCCTGTATCATGCATAGAAATTAAAGAAATTTAGCAATGGAGATTATATGTTTAATGTCGATAGGTGTAAATTTGTTGCTCCAACGAAATAAGACTAAATTATTAATTATCCTACCTCGTGATCATTGCCTCTGATGCCATCATCTTCATGTGTTTGCTTGACTACGGTGTAATTTACACAGATTAGTACACAATATTGACCAAAAGGCAGTTTAGTTTTCCAAAATCTTTTGCCATATGTTTGAGGAAAATATTCAAGTAGAACCTATCTACGGGCTCCTTGCAGATCATGTGATATGTTCAGAACTACAAGATATCGGGATATTTTGTTGAGTTTCACAAGCAAACCTGGGATTTGAGCAACGCGTAGAGGTTTGCAAATTACATGGTAATTCTTGAGCAACTCTTTTGGATTAAAAGCCCGAGCTCCTAGCATAACACCTGCAGCTGAGGAGTTAGAAATCGGCCAGTTAAGGGTTTTTAGTGTTAGATCCAAACGCAGAACAAATGACTATTGAAACATCAAATATTCAATAATTTAATAATAAACAAGCCATAAGCATGAAAGATAAGTTACATACAAGATTTAATATGATTTGACTTCATAATTGAGGTTATGTCCAGGATGGATGTTAATAAATATGGATGGATGTTAATAAACTTAAACCAGGTATCATGTCAATGAAACTGATACCGAACTCAACATGCAGTGGACGAAAAGGCCACTCATCATTTCAAGTTTATTTGCGAGCCTTGGGAAATGATTGCTCAAATTTGTTCCCTCGTGAATAAAATAAGAGAAATTAAAATCTTTTTAATAGTCGAAGGAACCCTTGAAGGAGCTATAGCAGAGAATTAGAATGTTTGACATTACAGTCTTCCTTTTAGAAAATTTCCATGGTGGAGTTTTTTTTTTTATTTAATCCTTCCACCCTAACTATCAGACATAAAATTCGAATATTAAAATTTCCATAATGGAGTTGATGGAAGGAATGTATATATCCAAATAATAGTACTCAACAAAATTTTGAATATTCTTTTCATTCCAACTCTAGTATGTCTGTTTTGGTTTAGATCTACTCCCATTTCCTTAAATGAAAGAAAAAATAAAATTCTTTGAATTGTTAATTTCCCTTCAATTGATAGTCCCAAACTTTTTGGGATCACTGCCTGTCCCACTTTCGCTGTGATACTACTATGCAGTGTTTTAAAAGGCGGCACATCGATATATATATATATCTAGGTGGGGACAAAATCCCAAGAGCGTGGGGCAGTTAATCCGGTTATTTTGATTTTTTAATATTTATAAATAAAAATATGTATGATGTAATACTAAAATATCATAGAGAAATAGAATAATAATCAATAGATACAACATACTCGCTATCACATGAAATATCTGTCAAACTGGTATAAAAAAAAAATCATCCATCAAAGCATTCCTTAAGTATATCTAAAGTATTCAAATCTTAAAGTACAACTCTCTATCTTTCACTTTTTATGATAGAATCAATACTTATTCCAATTATTATTCTACAAATACCAAAAAAAAAAGAAAAAGAAAGAAAATAATTGCACAAACTTGACCAAAAGTCAAAGAAGGAAATATTGTGAATATTATACCATAACTCACACTGCTTGAAATATTTACTTTAATGAAAACAAGTCTTATTCTTTCGTTATTTAAAGAAAAAAATAGTTGGCTTGGTAAAATTGTGGCCAAGTCAAATTGTAACTTATATTTGTAAATAAGGAATTGATATTCGTACTCCCATTTTAGCCTCTTGCACTCAAATAACATGTTTTCAAAGGGTGCAAGAGGGAAGCGCAAACATCACTTCCCTTGTGAATGCTAATCATTTGTGATGATAGCGTCTGATTTTGAAATAAGAAACTTTGAGGCAAAAATGGGCGCTTCAACGACGCATAAAGCATAGGGCCCAACTGTAAGGGAGGACGCGCTTCAAAAATACCAACCATCCACCTAATTGACCGATGGACAGTTTGCCTCAAATTAATACATTCTTTATGAAAAAATTTGCAAATGAAAACAGCAACTAAATCAAGAGCAACTACATCATGCTAAAAGAAAAGACTAAAAATAGAGAGGGGATTGGAGACCAACTTACGGGTTCCAACTGAATCAAATCTTGAAAAGGCATGAAGAGTCGGGTTGCGAGCAAGTGAAGAAGAAGAAGTCCACTGGAGAGAGGCTAGAGTCCACATTTTTTGCTACAAATTTATTTGATAAATTTGTTACAAAGGGAACAGCTAAAGAGTGAAACAAAATTAGCCAGGGAGAAAGTAAATAGGAGAAGTACTCCAGTAATATTTAAGCTCTTGATTCATGTTGAGGAGCTCTAGTAATTGTACTTTATATTGGTTGAATCATGATTTATTTTTGTTAGTCAAAGTGTCACGTGTATTGAAATGGCGAGCTTTCCATGTACATCAGAAAATTATGCATCCTTCTTGCCAACAATTAAAACAGGGACGATGAGGAGTCGATTCATATGTGATATGCCCAGGTCAGAATTTCCCACGCAACTTGCCTTGTATGATAAAAACACTTTCAAGTTTTTTCTTTTTTATTTTTGATAGAAAACAATAACGGTTTTATTAATTAGATTGTAAGAATTAGTGCAACACCATTTGATAAAAACACTTTCTAGTTCATCACAATCATAAAATGGACAAGAACACCAATCATTTAGGAAACATAAATTTATCAAAGATTTAGTTCTTGATTGTCGTACTTGTTGAAATCAATTATCAGTGAAATTGAATGCTTGAACATTGGGACAAACTTGACCACGTAAAACATTGAATGAAGACTCACGCACCCTTAGGATTCAAACAAATTTTGTTTTCAGATAAAAGTTTAGATGAGTTTGATTCCAGTTCTCGCTACAAGTCAGAGCATGCTTCTGGAACTATAGGTCACTTATAAGAATTTTTACAGATCGTTCGTCAATAAAACCTTCATATCAGTAGCAGAGTTTGATCAAGCTAAAACTTGACAATGCATCAAAAAGGACAATTAAATAGTCAGAGCAAAAGATGTGCGTGTGACTACAAATAACATGATTGCTCCTTTTAATTTAAGAAAAAGTTCCTTTTTAGCTTAGAAAAGATGGTATTTATTAAGAAGTAGTGAAAAGGGAAAGGATATTTGAATCTTGAACTTTTAATTTTCGAAACGAACCTAAACCTTAGCTATTAAACCACAGTCTCCTTAGGTGCTTCTACGATTCAATTGCCAGTCTAGTATGCATAATAATTTTCGTGCCCAAAGCTATTTAGCATTTTCTCTGGCCTTCTCTTCTTCATAAAAGAACAAATATTTCCACCTTTCAGTGTGCATATCCAATTGAATTGATTAGTGACAAAGGGTGACAGTAGTATAGTTAAACCTCAAGGTTTAATTTGTAGTTTTGTCAAACTGAAGGAGGTAAATATAATTAATCCTTTGTATTTTAATTTTTTAGTACGTGATATCTATGTAGGCATCCTGAGTCATTGTAGTATACTAGTCAATCTATGGAACTATCTAATTATTACTGTTTTCCTCCCCTTTTCTTTCGCTTTCTCTTTCTCTTTTTCTTTATTTCCATCAACCTTGTGCTCTCCATTTTGGAATAAAAGTTCAATCCAGCACGTGGTAGAATAGGGCTTTTGGTTTGGGGCTGCGCACCTCGGTTCTAGCAGCACCATCTCCGTACCTTCCTTCCGTATCCTAAATGGAGTCGTACATTACCTTTTAATCACTAAACGTGATTACTTGAAGGACTTTGCAATTTTTATAAATTCTTAAAAGAAAAATCACCATCCAAGCCAAGCCGTTACTTAGAGGAAATCAAACCGGTTAAGATCTTATCCATCGTAAACGTATAAAAGTCAAATATACAACAAGAACTGATGAAGATGTCTGTATCTGTGTTCACATTAATCTAAAAATATGAGATGTAAAAGCACCTAATTTTGATATTGTGTACAAATTTACCCTTTTTTTTGTGTCCAAATTTACTCGTACAAAATAATTTGTGCCCTTTCTTGCAAGTTAAACTGATTGCTTCATTTTCTTGTGGCTTTGGAAGACTAAGTCAAGAAAGATTGTTGGATTACCAACTAGACTTTAACGGCCCTTTTTTTTTATGGCCTTTTACCAATTTGGGTTGGCTCTGTTGCATAAATCTTAAGTATAAAATTGAAAACCTCGAGATCCCAATTAGGACTGGAATCTGATTATCTTTATTTGGTCTACACTTAATCTGAGAAAGTCAATTTACAAACTAGACTAGCAATAGAATCGCAGAAAATTGAATCTTTACCTAATTCTTAGAAAAGAATCTTCTAATAGTTGAGAAACTCAATTAGCCCTATGCCATCACGATTTCAGTTGAGTCAAATGTGTCTGTCGTCAGCTTACAGCTCCAATGACGGGTCCAATATTTGCTTCTTTCCGTTGCTTGTCGAGTCAAATAAAGCTGTTTAAGGTGCTGTCATTTGCTCCCTCTCCCTGCAACAAATAATTTTACTTGTTTTATTTTTTTTTTGGAGAATTTATCTTCTTTAAGAAGAGTATGTAATTATTGCAAGCTATCTATGAATGAACTTACAACATGGCCCTCACATTTAACTTCTATATCTATGATTTTGTGTTTTAGCGGTATTTTTGAGAAACATACTTCTAAAAATTTCAGACCACATTTTTGTTTTCAATCATATTTTTATTTCACGAACACATTTGGCAATAAAGGTACTACAGTGAAGGTTCTTTTAAAAAACACCCAGACTTGAACCTTTTACAACTGGTAAAATGGAAAACCTAATAGAAATTTTGGGACATTTTATAAACTGGAAACATTGTGTTAATAATGGAACGCGAGAAATACAATACATGAACAAACACGCAGATGAGCAAACTTTGAACTACAAGTAGCCCGATTAAATACCAAGTTAATTAATGTTAAAGCCCAATCCCATATGTCGATTTCTTGATGAGTAAGTTTTTTATATACAGTAAAAAAAATTCAAAGTCTTAATACGACAATATTAGTTATTAACATAAACTTTAGATTTGAACTTGAGACCACAATTTGACCAGTAGACTAAGCGCCATCCACTCGTCCACAGAAAATCCAGCCGTCATATTTCACACTTTGCCCCCTTGAACTTGAGTTTTTGTAACACTTTGCCCCTCAAAACTCCAAATATATACACTTTACCCCTTATGGTCAACCTTTTGACAGGACTAAGATGAAGTTATACTTTCATGATCAAAATAGCCTTGGCTAATTCTTAAACACACATAATAATTGTAACATAATAAATACATATTTCTCTAATAGTTGTTAAATGCATCTAAACATAATTACACAATGCATTTCTATCTTTTAGCCTTAAAATGAATTAGATAATTCACAAAAAAGAAGTATAACTAACTCAATGTATTTATCTCAATGCCGATAGCAATACTTATTTTAAATGAAATAAAATTAATTGGTGCATTTGGAATGAAAATTATTTGCTTATATTTTTTATTGTAGCACTTTTTAATGTGTTTTACATGAGATAAAAACATGATTAAAAATAAAAATGTATTAGAGAATTTTTAATTTTTTTAAAATTTAGAATGCAAACAAAATACAAAGCAAGGGTATGAATGTGATATAAAATTACTAAATAGCATGTTATTGGCTCGTGAGAATCTTGTGACAGCTACAAAGTAAATGAAAATTATCAAAACTAATTCATTTGCAATTTAAAGGAAGAAAGATAAGCGATGGAAAACTTGTGCAGGTGTTTTAAGAATTTTAAATTCTTTTTTCTCCACAACACAATTTTTCAATTTTTTAAATCACATGACTTTGTGTTTTTCCTAATAAAATATGTCATATTCTGATTAAAAGGATAGCATTATTCTAGAACTATTTTGTAAGGGCATTAATGTCATTTTGTTAAAATTTTGGATGGAGCATTCATTATTAATGTTTGACTAGTCAATAAAGGCTGCAATGCATACATATTTAAAGTTCAGGGGGCACACTGTAATTAACCCTATTTCTTATATGGTAAGTTGTATGACAAAACATACGCTGCTTTTATTCATAGGCAAATTCGATACAATAGGCATGCGTGCTTAGCATGGTTTCAATCATAATCGTATGTCCTAATTTTCTAGGTTTAAGCTTAAGGATGAAAAAAAAAAAACAGAGAGTACTCCCATTTATCTTTACTCTTTTGGTTGTTGTTGGAGTAGGAATTTACAAAAGGTAAATAACTTCTACAGTCACTTTGTTTTTTACTAATGACCTATTTCATCCCTCAACTTATAAATTTGGTCTAAATGATCCCTCCAAGCAAAATCTAAGCATGATGAATTTCACTTTGACCGATGAAGTTTCAGTGTCATGTCGATGTTCTCCCGTTAAATTTGAAAATAACTATGTTAACCTTATTTCTAGTTTAACTATTTAATTGTTAACTATTGTATAGAAGATTAAACAATAAACTTGGCATTACAAAATCTACTTTCACGCGAGAATGGAAAGTTTTCAAATCATCCATCGAGAAAATTTTCTTTTGCCAATCACGGGTACCATTGCATCATTAATCCTTTTGTTGTTAGATAATTAATTTATTATTGTAATCATATAGCATCGTACTATACGTATAATTTTTGTATGTCCATAGGCGTAATCTTTGTACTTCTTTTACTTTGTGCCAAGAAAAATGCTCAGCTTTCTATTCAATCAATTTAGGGCTGCAAGGATCATTTTTGCAACTAAAATTAAAACTTTTATTTCTAAATAGAATCGCAATAGAATTGCAGTAATTTTACAATATCGGGTATAAATTGATACAACTTTCATGTAAAATTTGAGTTGTAACTTATACAAGTAAATTTGTGTAAAAATTATGGTTACATCGAAATTGTACGAGCTCACCCTCCATATTATTTTACCGTAATAGCTGACGCAGTTGTAACTAGCTCCTCCTTTGCACTTTTTGTCTGTGATTACTGCACAATTGACTTTGACTTGTTACTATGATGATTCTCCATTAACTTTTGTTTTCCACAAAAGAACATATTGCAGCTCAAAGAAGGTTGCCCCAGACGCAACTCGTGAAAGAAACTTTTTCCTAACTCCTCCCTACTTTGTTGATGCTGAGTAGGGCGTCTAACATGTCAATTTTCAGTAGAAAGATGCCGTTTTAATTTGTTTATTTATGAGATAGAACAGACAATAAGGTGATTTGGTTGATTTGAAATTCTTAACACTCCATTGATAGTGATTGACTTGAAAATTAAGTGATACTAGTGCAATGGCATCTAAGGTGATAGCTCATAAGTTGATTTGGTTACCAACATAGGTTAGTTTGGTACACGGATTACTTTATCACAGAAGGTCATGTACTCAAATTTTGTTACTGATGTGAGAGTAGTGTTAATAAATCATATGTTCTAATTTTATGACTGATGTGAGAGGTATGTTAATTAATCATCTGTAAAAATTCTATAAGCAACCTATAGTTTTGGAGGTATTTTTCAGATTCCAAATAGTGATAGAAGCCAAACTCATTTATCTTTTTTCTTATTAGAGGCAAAAAAAAAGATGATTTGGTTTACTTGAAATTCTCCCTCTCTCTCTCTCTCTTCCCCATTTTCCGTTTACCTTTCAACTAAATAAAAGGTTGTTGTCTTGATCAAAGTAGACTGACCCGTGTCCTAACCATGTCCAAATTTGACTAAATCTAGTGATACGTAAGAGCTTTACTATCCCTCTCTCCCCCATTTTCTGTTTACCTTTCAACTAAATAAAGGTTGTTGTCTTGATCAAAGTTTTGACTAAATCTAGTGATACGTAACAGCTTTACTAGTTAACCACAGAGCTTTCGGTGGTTACCAAAGAGGGACTTAGTCCTCCCTCCTTGGACTCCTTCGATCAACTAGTTTCTTTCTTATACACAGTTTCTTTAGACTCTCTTTTTTTTAAATGAGGATAGATTAAGTTATAAAGATATTATCTTTGCCGTAAAAAAAAAACAATAACAGCTTTGCTAGTTTAGGATGTGTTACAGTATCATCACTAAAAAATTGTAGCAGTAAGGCAAAAAAATACAAAAGAAAAATTCAAATAATCTTTGATCCCAGATCAAGCATCTTTCTGCTAGAACGGAGATCCCTGTCATGACTTATGACACGTAATATGATCCCGGATCAAGGTTGTTGTCTGGGGCATCGGAGAAGGAATTCATCTGGCTATCTCTCTCAAAATCCCTGCCTTAGAAGTTGAAGTAGACTGTGTTGGCATTATTTCTTTGCTAAATTCTACTATCAACACTGATCATCTTTTACATCCTATTATTATGGACTACAGATGCCTGGTTTCACGCTTCTGCAGGTTAAACTCAGACATGTCTATCGCGAAGCAAACAGGTGTGCTGACCTTCTGGAAAATTGGGCAGTTCATTAATCCTGAACTTTGTAATTTTTTATGCATGTTCTCATGTACTTTCTTTTGCTTTTGATGAGGACACTAGGGGAGTCTGTGTCCCTCATAGTAATAGAATGGATTGTAATAGTTAAAGTGAACTTTTATATTCTTTCTTTGCTTTAGGCTCCATTTAGAGTTGAGGTGCTTTTAGTAAAAAAGCTCTTTTAGGTACAAAAAGTACTTTTAAATTGTTTGGTGAATATCATTCCATAAAATTAGGAGTAAAACTTTGATTTTAAAATACTTATAGCAAAAACTTAAATTTGATGCTTTTAGAGTAGTTTTGTGATTTAAAAAATAAAATATCAAATTTAATCATTTTATCCTATATTATGAACCAAATAAAGAGATAAATACTTTTAAAAATTTTTAAATTACACATTATCCAATACAATAAGTACTTATTAAACTTTATCTCCAAATAATAAATTTAAAAGTACTAAAGCAGTTAATAAGTATTTTTATTAAAAACTCTATTAATAAATTACTTTTCAATAATTATTGCAACCCCAAACGAGCCCTTAAGTGATATTACAAAAATCAAAAGAATTACCTTTTCAGATAATTATGCCTTATTCATGCTTCACACACGTTTCTAAAGCGATTCTGTATCAATCACCGTAACTTGAGATCCTTTTTTGTTTATTTTCCATTTTACAGAAAACTATATATACAGGAGATTAATTAAGTAATGCAGAATTATAAGAGGATAGTGTGATAAAATGCAAAATCACATGGCAGTAAAAAGTAATTTATCCCCTTTCGGGGTTTTACTGGTTTGGGAGTTTTGCACGAATATTTCTCTTGCAATATGACACCGTTGGTAAGGGAATAATTGCTAGTGAAGCACGTACCATTCTTGCATTGACGACAGGCGAAAACGAGAGAATCTGACAACAAAGTTGTAACACAACTCCTCCCAATATGCCTAAATTGAACCACTGAGCTTGGACTCAATGCCATAAAAAAGAGACTTAATTCCTCTTTGGGTTGTAGGTCGGAGTTATATACCTGCTAGCTCCTTACTCAGTCTCTTTGCCAGCAAAAAAAAAAAAAGGATATGCCTGAATTGAGTGTTTTTTCCAATCCCAATTAGAATTATTTTCTTTCAGGGATAATTTGAGAAATTCCTCTCATTTTCTCCTCTCATTTTCTGACTCTTTTGCTTAGCACCTTAAGATTTTGAATGCTATACTTACCTTCTATAGTTTAAGATTTCAAGTACCAAAATTAGCCGGTATGCGTAAACTCTGATAAAAGTTTAATGCAGTTTCATTCCCAACATACTCGAGTGTTGTAATCAAAGACAGCTATGCTTTAGCCTTATCAAGGCTTAGGTTGAAATTACATCTTCTATCAACAACAATTGTATTTCAAACATAAACAGAACATATGCCCCATAATATATTGATAGCAAATTAAAATCGAAAATCGAAAATGTGACAGAATCATGAGAGCCCAGTCGCAGCTCATGTGTTGAATCCACAGAAGCTTAATATGGCTTTTGAAGCTAAGGATCATATGATGTGGCTAGCAAACGAAGGCTATCTTTTCTTGATGCTGTTATTCCTACTGTCTCTGACATGTCTAAGTCACAGGGATCAAGGCCATTCGGGAGTTTCCAGTTGAAGTGGTAAAGCAGAAGAGCTAAAGGAAGGTCAACATTAGCTAAGCCAAATGAAATTCCAGGGCACATCCTCCTGCCTGCACCAAACGGTAGATACTCGAAGTGAGTTCCTGTGAAATCAACTGGATTGGTTTTGAATCTGTCTGGTTTAAAACTCTCCGGATCATCCCAATACTCAGGATCTCTCCCTATTGCCCAGGCATTGACTAAGACTCTTGTCTTGACGGGAATGGTGTATCCCTCAATTTCACATTCCTCCCTGCATTCTCTAGGAACTAGCAAAGGGACTGGAGGATGTAACCTAAGAGTTTCTTTGATCACTAACTTTAGGTACTTCAATTCTTGAATATCAGTTTCTTCAATTTTTTTCTTTCCCTTGAAGGCTGTCCTTATTTCAGATTGAGCTTTGGCCATAACATTTGGATTTCTAACCATCTCTGACATAGCCCATTCCACAGTCGTGGATGAAGTTTCAGTTCCGGCTGAAAACACGTCCTGCATTAATCCCAAAAGAAACAAGTTTAAGGAGTCAAGGGAGTTAAACGTTGCAGAAATTAAGGTGAAATTTTACTGCATCAGTGCTTACTATTACAATAGCCTTGATGTTATTATTGGCGATTGGAAATTGAAGGTCACCGCTTTCTTTAACTCGAAGTAAAACATCAATTAGATCTTCATTGCCGGATTCACCAGTGGCCATATTTGTTCTGGCTAGGTTGTCGATGTGCTGATCAATTATGTTGCCAAGCAGTTTATCCATCTTAAGATGGATCTTAACCAGTTGGCTCTTGACCGAAAGGAGGGGATGAAGAATCTTGAAAGATGGAAACAGATCAGAAATATCGAAGGTACTTGAAAGGGGTGCTGATTCACTCGTTAGCTGTAAGAATTCACGGTGAAGGTCTTTGCTTACTTTCCCAAATGCTGCTCTGCAAACCATAGAACTCGTGTACGAGTACAGTTTCTCGCTTATGTTAACTAGTTTTCCAGCAGCAGCTAAAGCCTGAACAGATGCCACAAGATGCGAAGCCTCATCTTGCCTGATGGAGCCAAAAGATCGGACATTTTTAGCACTAAGGAGTTCCAGAGTGCAAATTTTTCGCATTTGTCTCCAGTAGTCACCGTATGGGCAGCAAGCAATGTCTGAGCTGTTATACATTAAGATCTTGCTCGTTAGAAATTCTGCCCGATCCGCGAAGGCAAGATCATGAGTTTTCATGATCTCTTTAGCCAAATGTGGCGATGATACAACGATTGAAGAAATTTCACCGAGTTGAAGGTGCATCAGAGCTCCATGTTGCCTAGCTAATTTTCTTAGAGCGTGATGGGGTGGGGAACCGACCAAATGGTGCATGTTTCCAATAACAGGTAGCTTTAAAGGAGATGGTGGAAACTTTTGGGCTGCTTTGGATCTCTTCCATTCCTTGATTAAACATAAGACAAAGGCAAGGAAAAGAAAGAAGGCAATGAAGTTGAAGGGGAGTTCCATTGTTTGGCAATATGATCTTTGAATCCCAGTGGTGAAAGTAATATATCTCTTTCTTAAGATAAAACAGATAATTAGAAAATTTTGAGTCAGATGTGACTAAATAGATGAAAATAGAGAACTGGGCAAAGATCCTATTGTTGAGTGAAATCAACTTTGGCATGCGGAAAAAAGGTAACACTTCCTCTGCACGGAGTTTCTTTTCCGTCTTGGGTTCTAATTCCCCTTCTCTTTTTCCTTTCTCAAATCCCATCGCTCTTCCATTAAAAAATTTTTTAAAAAAAAAATGAAGAAAACGAGTAGTATCAGTTTCTACGTTTGTGTTTCCCGACTCTGCTCTACCAACTAATTAACCTATAGCCTGATTTTCAGCAATAAATCCACAAAGAGCTAAGAAACATGACTTTAGCCACCCAATTTTGTGACTTTAAAGCACAAAGAGATTGAATCTTTTTTCTTTTTTATTATCAGGTTGTAATTTGGAAGCACTGAAATCTGCATAGGCCAATTTTCTTTTGTCCT
>NC_040042.1:30933046-31012682 GCF_003713205.1 Coffea eugenioides | reverse complement strand
TGAAGAATATAGGAACACGAGTAGAGGAATTTTGCGTTAGTTGACTCGAATCTCAGACGCGTGAGCAGAAGACGCGGCCAGCCACGGCTGACAAATTTACAACCCGAATAAATGATGCGGGAAGTGCAAGAATCCGAATACTATCAGCACTTCACAAGGCGCTAGACCAAGCAAAGCGGCAAATCACAAAGTAGCAAGTAAATGGAAAATTCTTTTCTTTTTCCGGATTTTGGTGGCAACCCCACTGGCGATTTAATCGAGACGGGTTACGGTTCCTGCATGGCGTTAGCATGATAGTAGTAGTATTAGGTAGTGGTTAAAAAATTGACGATATAAGTACTTTTTTTATTTGGGAGAAAATTAGTAGAAAAAAATTGCGCAGATCGTCTCACACATATTATTATTGATGTGAAATTTTAGCTTCCTTATCCTTATACTATATAAGAATGAGTTTAGGGTAAAGATTTCAACCCCAAAGATGGGGCTATTTTGGGAATATGAGAATATTTAAAGTGCAATTGGAGTATTGAATATGAATCATTATAGCTAATTTGGTTCTTTAATAATTATTTAAATGTCCTCTTAGATATTTACAGCTAGGGGTAAGTTTAACATGTGACCGATATTTGATTGAACATTGGGTACAATTGAATTCAACTTGTGTTTTAGTCAAATTACATAAAAACCCTTTTAATCATTTAATTGTATTGATATTCAAGTCTCTTAATTTCTTAAAGCCTTTCTCATCAGTTATTTGCAAACTTATGATATATAGATATTAAGACACAATTAATGCTGATTAGTAGAGAAGTTTGGTTTCTTGGCCATTGCCATAGTAACCCCCATCTATTCAAATTCATTTGATTTACTTATAACTTTGTTCCATTACAATCATATAATCTATTGAATTCGGATGTTGCTATATTAGCTACCCCTCTTTCCCATTTTGCAGTATCTTTCTCAATAGGTATGTTTTCTTTAGCTAATCTACTTTTTTGGTTGTAAGAAACATGTGATCTTGCAAGATGTATGTGCAATACTTCTTTTAGTGTTTTAATTCAATTGTCCATGTTAGATAGACTTGATAAGGAGGAGATCACATTTATTAATTGTTATTTTTGGTTTAAAATAATTTTATCATCATAAATTTTTTTATTTATAGATTGCATCTACTTCTTTGTTGTTTTAACTATTAGTTACTATAATTTTCAAATTGTTTGCTACTTTATTGATGATTCCATTTAGGCATTTTTTACTTCATTTGATTTCCCAATATGTTTAACTATCTACTTAAAAGTATGTACTTCATTACTTTTAATTCTTGAATTGAGTGGATTAAGATGTTTTTTGAGGTAATTATTTGTCTAGATTAGTGTGTTAGTTATTGTATATTTTCGCAACTAGGTCAAAAATTGATGTTTTGTGATTGTAACCCCTATCGAGAAGGAGATACTTTGCTATATGTCCTAAATCATACAATAAATCATAATTGATTGATTCGTCAATGTGGAGGTTTCATGATGATATGTCATTGGAATCAATATAAATTCAAGAATTTGGCTTGCAAGAACTGAAATTCCACTGGCAATGATCCCTTCAAGTATGCTAATTGTTCAAATCTCATTTATATGACAAGATAATGTGGTGGATTGCCCTCATATCAAGATCAAATTCAAACTAAATAACAAATTTTAATATCCCTAAAGTGCATGAGCAGATATAAGTAGATCTTTTATTTTATCAGATTAAACGCAAAATGGTTGATCATATCTTATAATTATATTTCATTGCATATTATATTTTTTGACTCAATATGTAATTTATGATTTTTCGCACATAATAAAAATGTCATACTTCAATTCTTATACTACAAAATACCAAATAATAGTTATTAACTATCTTTAATTACAGGTACTAAACTCCCGCGCGTGGCGCGGGCTTTTTCCCCTAGTTTTAGAATCAAAATGAGTGTTTGTGGTCCCTAATAAATAAAAAAAAAGGTTCGCTTTTTATCCTTAGTCAACTTTTTGATGGAACTTTGGTCCCTTATTTGATGGAACTTTGTTAGAGTCTTATGGAGAAAATAGAGTAGAAATTTTAGGAGTTTTAAATGTCTCGTTTGATCGTTTGATTTGTTTTCACGTGATATTTTTATTCGATTTGAAATTTGGGACATGTTTGAAATGATTGAGGAACTTAATTGATGCCAAAATCAAGTTGTAAAATTTGTCTAAATAAGTTGCCAACAAGTTAAGTAGGAAAATCTACAAAATCCAGCAGGGAAGACAATAGGATCCAACGGAATCCAGCCAAAATTCAACCAAAAAGTTGGACCAGATCAAAAGCGAGCATCTTATATTTGTTAAGGGCTAAAATCGTTCATTTTAAGTCCAAAGGGCTACAAATTTACATCAATAATACGTGAAGGACGATTGGTACAATTTTTCCAAATTACAAAAGGAAACCCAATGGAGTTATGTCCCTATTTAAATTGTTTTAGACCAAGTGACTGTTTGTTTGGTTACCGTGATTAATTAAAATGCTCTTCAATTAATAGAGGCATATTTGCATAGAGTGCTTTTCAAATTGATAATGTATAATTTTGAATTTATGATGCATATTTATCTCTTCATTTAGTTCAAAATTTCTAATAAATGATTAAAGTTAATTTTTTTGGAAAATACAACAGTTGTTCTAAAAGCACCAATTTTGAGTTCGTGCTAAAAGTCCTTCAAGGGCAAAAAACCCTGCTCAAAATGATGCTCACTACACATTATAAAAGTGTTTTTATCCTCCAAAAATACTTTTTTTTTTTTTTTACCAAAAGTATCATAACCCAAATAGGTTCTATAGGAGTTGCTGCAATAGATACTTTGTATATGCTTTTTAGTTTCAAAATGCATCATTTGGACCCCTATCTATCTATGTTACATATCTATATTATCCTACTCTAGTATGAAAAGGAAATTCAACAGAATTTTGCCTAATGAAACTTTTAGTGCGGTATTTGAACCACCGACCTACAGACTCAAAGAAGGACTTTAGGGATTTTATGTCCCTCCTAATATCTAACTTGTAAATTTGTACCTATTAGTCTCTTTTCAACTCTTTTATTTAAGCTTTCATGTTGTTGAAATAAAAAGAGAAAAGACAATTTGTTTTAGAATAGCGAAGTGCACTTCCACAATCGGTTTGATAATGCATGTGTAGTACTTTATGTTATGTAATACGTCCTTAATTTGGGTTGATCTATATTTTTTTAAGTTATACAAAAGTATCAACACATAATCTAGAATATATGTCCCTACCTTAGTTCTTTTCAGGAATAGTGATCAACCTTTTCCTACTGAAGGCCTACCATCAATTTTTAGTTCACAATTTTGTTGGTCTTATTCGTTGGGAAAATATTGTGACCTTATAATTGCAATCAGTAATCAAACAGAAGGACATTATTGGCTTATAGGAATTTACTATATACAAAATTAATCACTTCTAAAATTACAATATCCAAAAAGTTAGAATTTTAAAGGGTGAAAGGGACAAAATATCTTTACAAAAAGAAGTGGTGGGGGTACTTGTTTTAGATAAGAGTAAAAAACAAAAAAACTCCCAATGATAAATCTATTATATAGAAAAGCCCTCCGTGGTTTCAAAACATACAACATGACACTCCATACTTTGAACTAAATTGTAAAGGTGACGGAATCCGTTAAACTTAACGGAAATGGATGAAATGACCAAAATGCCCTGATATAATTAAACAAAAGACAACTCAAAAAAATCATTTGTTTTATTTTCTAGATAGAGAGAATTGAGGGTTGAGGGATCGAACAGGTATATTTGTTAAAAATTAGGTATAAATTTTTTTTTTATGTTCCATTAAGTTTAACGGATTCCATCACCTTTACAGTTTAGTTCAAAGCATAAAATGTCATGTTGTACGTTTTGAAAACTGCCGGAGGATTTTGTATATTAGATTTACCACATGGGACTTTTTGTTTTTTACACTTCAGATATAGCAAAATTCCCATAATAAAAGATGAATAACAAAATGGACTAACTTTACTTTACACTCTTTAGTTGTACCTCATATCTCACTTTGATCTTAAATTATAAATTGGAATACTTTAGTTTTGAAATTATAAAAACTGTCTCATTTTAGTACATTCATAAATGGGATCTAAAAACTAACAAAATACTAGTCATTTTTTTGAGCAGTAGAGTTGCACGTTGCAAGAGCAGAGAAGGAATATTAATAACCAAAAAATTTCTAAAAATTGAGGGAAGAAAGGATTTTGGAGGATCTAAAGCGGAAATTTGGGAAAAATTTAAAAATTAAAGTGTTATAATTTAAAATTTAGGAACTAAAGTAGGAATCATGGTATAATTTGGGAGTTAAGGTGGTTTAATTTAAAGATTAGACAAAGATTAGACACTAAAGTGAGAATAGGACTACGGGAGTATGGTTGAGGGTGCAAAATGGAATTAAACGTATTAAAATAGGACTTCATAACTTTTGCAAAAGTACCCTTCTAAGTTCTAATAAGCCTTGAAAGGAAAGCGTTCTTTGCAGCACGCTACTAGGTTTCACTGCCACATAAAAGCGTGAGATACAGTAGTGTTCGTGGTACCTCTTTTGTGGGTTTTACTGAAGCCCCGCGGTCTTGCTTGTGCCTTGTTGCGCTTGCTGCCCTTAACCAAAAATGGGGAAACACGGGAAAAGGCTAAGTCAGCAGCAGCAGCAGAAGCAGCAGCGCAGAGGTAGAAGAGCCTTTTCATACCACAATGAAGAAGAAGAGGAACAACAGTATATAGAGCAAAGGGATTCTGAAGAAAATGACGATGAATCCCAAGAAGAGGAGGAGGAAGAAGTAGAAGAAGACAATGAAATTAGTCAAAGCCCATCAAACAATGATGTTCCTTCAAAGTTCTTACTTTATCAACAATCTGTTCAGGTGAATAGTAATCAAAATAAGAACTTTTAAACCCCATAGCTGTTATCAGTGGATTCTTGAAGCCACAGTTCTTTTAAATGGTTGAAAGTTGTGATTTTTTTGGCTCAATAATCAGGCATTTTAGTTGATTTTGATGTTTGTTGAATGAATTGCAGTCACCAAAAGGGGACATAAGTTACCTGCAAAAGTTCTTTTTGATGTATGTGGGTGGAAGGATGCCACTCCATCTGCAGGAAGATTTCTGTGGCACTGCTCTTTTAAGGTATAGTACACTTATCTAACTGTTGCAATTGTTTTTCATTTTTGCACCGATCCTTTTCTTTTGCGAACTTGTATTGTACTTTTTATCTCATATAATAAGTGTGTTTATCCCCTTTTTCGTTCAATAATTGTTTCCTCTTCATATTAATCCATCATTTACTGAAAATGCATTTACTAAATTTCTGTCCCCATGGAGCATATTGAATGAGGATAATGGTTGTTAGTCCATATTTTGTTCAAAGAACAGAGAAGCATTAATTTTTGTAATAATATATAGAACTGCCTTATTTGACAATGTCTATACTAGGACCTGTCTAGACTTAGCTTCTTTTATACTATATGCATCAGGTGATTTTGGTACCTTGACGTGTTGTTTAGGTTACAACTCCGTACAAAAGTTGATTTTCCAACTTAATTGTTTTGTCAAGCCTACTGGTCTCTTGGTTATGAACTATGGATTTGCAGCTCTTTAGAAAATGGCACAACCAGGATATCTTGTTATTTCTTCATTGGATATGAGTTCCACTCCTGATGAAGTTTTCCAGGGCATGGAGTGGAGGAAAAATAAACAAGTCTCCATGAAGAATGAAAGAATGGCTTTACTTAAATCAATTTATTGCCTTTTTTCCCTTTCTTTTCTCCTAATGTTTGAACAAGAGGATTTGGTGCTGTCGGACTGTGTACTTGCTCCTAACAAACAAAGTTGACGTGTTTGTATTACTATAAACTCTTGCACTCAGTAAGGTCACCCTTAATTGAAGTTCAAGAGCACCGCATTAGAGTTCCTTGTGATTTGCACTATTGTTTATTTGGATTTATTGTACTTTTGAAGTTGTAAATTTTAAATATGACTCTGAGCCATAGCTAGCTCCTGGTTTAAAAAACTGTAGTCAGGGTCTAGGCATGCCAAATAAGTCTTCAGCATAAAGATAAGAAATTAGATTTTTGTTTTTCTTATCCTCAAAATTAGTTAATTGGTTCAAGTAATTTGGTCATTAATCCATATAGTTGCAAATTAACACTACTCTATGATTTTGGCAGTACAGAATGGCTTCGTACTGATGCAAGAAGAACGGCTATAGGCCTGGATTTGGACATTGAGGCACTTAAATGGTGCATGGAAAGCAATCTAAGCAAGGTTGGTGCCGATGTCTACTCCAGAATATTTTTGTTTCATGGCAATGTCTTGGAACCTCTTCAGGCTACGTTGGTGAACTTTGATCCTCAAGACCTTGGGCAAAGGATTACATTAGAAGATTGCAAGGATGGCCCGGATGCAGTTTTGGTGATCTCTAGTACACAGGGTAGTCTTCTTGGTGTTAGCCATAAGTTGATGAAGGATACTCGACTCCCAGAAAGAGATATAGTGTGTGCTTTTAACTATAGCTGTTGCTGTCTGCATAAGCGTCAGGAATTGGTTTTATATTTCAAATATGCACTGAGTATCTTGAATAAAAGAGGAGGCATTTTTGTTATGGATCTATATGGAGGTACATCATCTGAATGTCAACTGAGGATGCAGAGGAGATTTCCCACTTTCACAGTAGGTCTACTGAACAGATTCATATTATCTTATTGCCATTTTATTAGTTTTGAGTATATTTATCCATTGCCAAGTTTATGCTTACAGATGACAAATACTTCATTTTCTGTCCTTGTCCTTTTAAGCTGGTAGCTTTAGGTCATGATACGATACTACTGTTCATCATTCATAGTTTGTGCATGCAGATAGGGGCAGTTTCTGTTGAAAGCTTGGTCAAGCATGATAGAAAGCTTGATGTTATTGGTGATATTTTCGGCATTATACCATTTCCCAAAATCTCGTGGTGGGAGTCATGGTAGCCTTTTGAGAGCACCATTGAATGTTGTCTGCTATTTTTGTTGCTTTGCCTCAGTCATGCATCTTATCTATCTGAAGCTAGTTACTTGTCAATAGAAACAAAAACCTAACTGAAGCCTCTTCTGTGGAATCATCTAATTCCACAGGCTGGGCAAATATGCAGCCACAGGAAGTACCAATAGTACTATATACTGTACCATTGATATTGTAGTTTTACTCTTAGCTATCTCATTATTTACTTCCATGGGGGAGTCAAAGATAGCTGAGTTGCCAATTATTGACTGCACCATATTGGATGTGACAAATGAAACGAAATATCATTGTGCTTGTTGTGATGTGGTCAATCTCCTTTGATTTTGATGCCTCCTCTTCTAGTAATAATATTCCTGATATAATTATATGGTTATTTCATTTTTGTATGAATGATCAGACATCCAAATATGTGTCGCAAGCCGAAGCTCCATGCTCAAATTTACACTAGTTGTATTGCACACACCAAGCATTTTGTTTATATTAATTTCTGCGAATCAATTAGTTTTACAGGACTGAGGAAACAAGGTCTCAGCATTTGGCAGTTCTACTCTGCACTATTTATTTTGCTTCCTTTCCAAAGATTATGTTGTGAACTTGGTTTTTATTCTTGATTTGACGAAGATTATGCTATGAACTTCTTGCAGTATATCTGGGAGCAAGCTGAATTTGATGTCCTGCAGGGGAAGACCAGAATCAGCCTCCATTTTAATCTCCAAAATCAAAAGAAAAAGCTTCGCCATGCCTTTTCCTACAGCTGGAGACTGTAAGTTGAGCAGCTTTATCATGGCTTCTGAAAAATCTCTGAGATTGTTTAAAATATAGTAAGCTGGCACTTTGAGAAATTATGCTCAGCACCACAATACCTTATAAAAATTTGAGAGGAGAAATACATAATGAGGTAGCTAATTAAAGGTTGAAGATTTTCTAGATGAATAAAAAAATCACCTTTTCTTGTCCACTTATTGGTGTATGGGTGTCAAAATTCGATCCCCATAAAATTTTGTATTTCTGGTTAAGATTTCTTTCTAATTAAAAATAAACTAATACTCTTCATTCAGTAATAGACGTTTGTGGGGTAAAAGTTTCAGCATAAAGAATATTGGGCTTGGGAAAACTCTAGATTATGGTGTCATCTTCACATCACGTAATTATCAAGGTGCATATGAAACATATCCTGAATTCCTTGAAGGTTTATCGAGAAACTCAAGCCACAAATATGCATCCCGTGCTTATGATATTACATAATCTTTCTGATAAAATGGATTCAGTATTGATGTGTATCTGAAGAACCTTAGGCTCCAGCTTATTCTTGTCCTGTCAATGTATCAAATTTTGTTATGGTTCCTAATCTAGGGACCACTGTGGTATACCAGATACTATATGTTTGTAAAATGTAAGACTGGTGCTGAGTGCATTTAGGCTTTCTACATTATTTACACATAGCATAATGTGCACAACGACTTTAAAACGTTCCTTTCTCCTCAGGTGGTCATTGCCAGAAATCAAAGACTGTCTGGAAGAGGCTGGATTTCGGTCTGTCCACTTCTGGATGCGAAGTATGCCTAACAGTAAAGAAATTAGAAATATAGATGGGTTTGGCGTTGGACGAGACATAAAATATGAAGAAGTAACCAGTTTTCAACAACAGGATTCATGGAATGCATATATTGTAGGTGTTGTCTAATTATCAAGTAGTGGCATTTTTTAAAGCAGTGGTAATCATATGAATTTTTGAGCTGATGAAGAAACATGTATCGTGAAAAGATAGGTAATCAAACAGCTTTACTTGATTATTTGAGCGAATATGTTTCACATCCCTTTCTGGCAGCACTTTTCCACCCTCCCCAGATGTGCCCCAGAACTGTACCAGTTGTCACCAGCTAAATTTACCTTTTAACTCATTTCTCTATTTCTAATCTCATAGTTGATTCTTTATTTGTGGAGATCCCACAGAAACTTACAGTACAAAAAACTCTTATGTAATCTTTGAGACGCCAAACAATGTTATGCTGACTTTTAATCCTTGCCAATGATAAATGCCATGAGAGAGTTCAATCCATGTTAATTACAGGTGCAGGAAGTACTACTCCCCCCACCCCCCTCCGTTCCCCTTTTTGATCTTGTAAGAATGCCACTGGATTGTAATCATTAAGAATGGCTGAACCCAGTTGATGATGTACAGAGTTAGTTGAAACTGGTAATAACAAAGAGTGACAACTAATGCCCTCTTTTAATGCTGTGGGCTAGGGGGGGTGCAGGAGCAGGCAGACAAGAGGCAGAGGGGGTGTTCATACTTTGTTGGCTGCAATTTTAATAAGAGTGCTGCCTTTTCTCCCTGCAAAATACAATCTGATGAAACACATCAAAATTCTTTTTTCTTTGATCAAGTATAAGGACAAAAAGAAAATCGATTTGAAGTTGGAACCGCTTTGAGAAGCCCTGAATGGAGTGCTACTTTTCTTTAGTTTTAAGAGTAGATTGTTTTCCATGTCCAAAAGCGCGTGTGTTGGAAAGTGCTCTTTGACCGCCACCAGCTATGCTTCTCTTTGTTTACCTCTTACTTGGGGAGGCTGTTGGTGCCAAGGTTTGGGGAAGGTATTTCTGGTTCAGGAATGAATGGCACTGGAAAGTGAAAGGGTTTTTGGTACCATGGTTTGCAACAAATGAAAGAAATGAAAAAGAAAGAGTAGAGTTGCAGACTTGAGGATTGTGATCTTGTGCATTACAATCTTTTGACTTTTCCAACCAGATAATTTTGGGAAGATGGTGGTTTTGCCATTTAAGCGTGTGAGGAATCCGTGGTGTTACTTTTTTTTTTGTTGATAAAATATCATAATTTCATTAAAATCTGCGCTAATGACCGATATTACATCATCAAACATACACAGATGCAAGCAATTTAGATCTATGGTTTTTCTTTTAATGGTCTTCCTTTTTTACAGTACCAATACAAGCAATTTGGGCTTGAGTGTCGGCAACCTTGGCCATTCAAGTAAGGTTGTGGTCTGTACTTTCATCAAGTATTTAATAACAGGGACCCTTTTCAATACACTGGTAATTGCTTTTCCTGCAGTAGCTCAAGCCTCAAAGGCCCTTTTCCCTTATGGCAATCTTTACCTTTAAAATTCTGTTCTTGTTTGATTATTGCGAGGCTAAAGTTTTAACCAGTATATTGACTTTTGTCATATCGGAAAAGGCGAAGAGTAATAAAAGAAGGGGAACAAATTAGTGGCTGATCCTACTTTTGCAATAAGAAGCTTCTTTTTGGGTATCTTGCAGCAACTAAAGAAGTGGATCCTATGTGGATCTTTTAGCACCAGTGCTGATCTTGTCAATTAATCAAAGCTTTAGTAAAACCTTCACCATCAAGTGTTTCTAATTGGTTCCAAGAAACTAATGAACATTCTTGTTTTAGTAGTCAACAAACATTAATTACACGAGGTTTCTGCTCACCTTTATCCCCTTTCGATTAACCAATACTACTCCCCCCTCTGTTCCAAAATTTCAGTCACACGTTGAAAATCCAATTTCTTATCAATAGTGCTGTGATTGTGACGGTTAAACTTTAATTTTCGATCTTACCACTCAAAAAAAAAAAGTTTTAACTTTGTAGACATGATAAATATGTATTTTGAAATATTTTAAAATAGAAAGTAGGACAGAAATTTTAGGACGGAGGGAGTAATAATTAATAGTACTATGCTTATTCTGTTACTTGTGGCTGCAATCAATACCATGTGAATATAATCACGTACGCTTACATGAACCTGCACAATTTCCTGCTAATCCAATCTAATTACATCATTCGTTACGTCAATTTCTTTTTATAGTATTCTGCTTCCGATCTAGAAAGATGCAGTTATGTCCATTCTGCAAATTTGGTGTCTATTTTTACCATTCTGCTCGTGGAATCAATGTTGGAATCCCAACTAAATACACTATTACTATTCTTGCGCGCACGCAGGGAGCTTTGTGACTAGAGTAGGTCAAGGGTTGATGTATTTGTCTGTGATCGAAGGGGATGATTTTCCTACTGATTGATTTGGTCAACTTTTATTTAATGTGGTTTTTTACTAGAAAAATTTGTACATGGAATATTCAAATGGATTTTCAACGTTGCATGGAGAGCCAGTGAAGAGATTCACACACACTGGTTTGTTTGGATTGTAGTTTATTTACCAAAATATATTTGCTTACATCATCATTACAATTTCCAACGCACCTTTTTATGAAGTGTCGAACAATGCCTTCATTTTCACAGACCTCCATGAACAGATCACTAGTGTATTCACCTCCGTTGTCTGTTCGAAGGCGTTTGATCTTTCTTTCTGTTTGAGTTTCCACCATCTTTTTTCACTTGATGAAAATTTTCAATACTTCACTTTTCACCTTCATAGTATACACCTATACTCTTCGAAAGAAGTCATCGATAAATGTAACAAAATAATTTTTGCCTCCCAGAGAAATTGTTTTGGAAGGTCCCCACATATCAGAGTACACATAATTCAAAATACCCTTGGAATCGTGAATTGCAGTGCCAAATTTTACCCTTGTCTGCTTCCCTTTGACACAATGCTCGCAAAAATCTAACTTGCAAACACTGGCTCCTTTCAATAGTCCTTGATTCATCAGAAGATTCAAGGATTTTTCTCCGACATGCCCTAAGCGTATATGCCATAATCTAGTTACTTTCAATTCTCGATCATCACTGGAATCCACTGCTGCTATTCCAACAACTACATTACCTTGATAGTAATACAAGTTATTATTTTTTCGGATTCCTTTCACCAGCACCAATGCACCTGAAATGATTTTCATCACTCCATTATATACCGACACCTTGTAGCCGATTGATTCTAGTACTCCCACAGAAATGAGGTTCTTTTTTAATTCTGGCACATATCAGATATCAGTTAGAATCCTAATTGATCCATCCTGATTCTTCAGCCGAATTGAACCAACCCCATTTGTTGCTAATATGGTCTTATCTGTCTTGTAGATAACTCCACCTTCTTGTTCCTTGAAATCAAAGAACCATTCCCTATTGGACGTTATATGATGACTGCAACCTGAGTCCAATAGCCATGTACTAGAATGATCAGTAGACATGACAGCTAATGAAAAGTCTGAGTTTTGATCAATGCACTTAGTTACATTTGAATCCGCAGCAATTTTTTCTTTGTCAGGTCTACTCTTCAGTTTTGGACAGTCCTTCTTCCAATGCCCTTTCTCTCTACAAAAAGCACACTCATCTTTGCTTAGTCTAGATCTCGACTTGGATCTACCTCTCGTCCCCTTTTTCTGATTTTGTGAGCGTCCTCTAGTTACCAGAGTTTCTGCTGCTCTATCTCTGCTACTTTGCTTGTCTTTTCTTCTGAGCTCGTAGCTGTATAGGGCAGAGCTAACTTCACTGAGGGACACCTTAGCTTTCCCATGGAGTAGAGTTATTTCAAGATGCTCAAACTCCTCAGGAAAAGATCCCAACAATATGAGAGTCAAATCTTCATCTTCAAATGTCACATCTAAATTCATCAGATCAGTGATTAACTGATTGAAATTAGTGATGTGATCACTTAAAGTCGTGCCGGGAACACAAGTAAAGCGAAATAAACGCTTTTCATATTGAGCCTGTTCTGACAATTTTTCTTCAAGAACTTCTCCTCTAATCCAGTCCACAATTTATTTACAGAAGTTTCTTTTGAGAACACATATTTTGGTTCCCTTGAAAGACACGATCGAATTGTACCACACGCTAAACGATTTAGCATCCTCCATTTCTTCTCTTCAATCTCTTCTGGTTTCTCTTCTTCGATGGCAATGTCTAGACCTTGATTAAAGAGCGCGTCTAGAATCTCACTTTGCCACATACCGAAATGACCAGTACCATCAAATGTCTCCACATTTATTTTTGCATTCATCATAGCATTTCTTGCCATAATAGACGATGACGAACTTGTCGATGCTTGCATTGTAGATGAAGATCTACTTTCGGCCATCTTTACAAATTATATTTAGTAACTCCTAAATATAGAATAACAATAGTCCAAGAAATCTTTTCTGATGTGGAAGATCAGACTATGCTGCAACCACAGAGCATACTAAAAAACTTTGAGCTCTGATACCAATTGTTGCGGAAGCTCTACCAAATTAAGGTATAACGAGTAAATTATTGTACCTAAAATTATAAAATGGTAATTCCCAGAAAATATTTGGTAAGGCACATTGGTCTGCTTAAATACTAATTTTTTAGACAGAATCACCTATATATGCAATTAATTGCACAATAACTCACTACAAATATACCTATAAATATAACTACTAAATAGACAATAAAATAGAACACCAGAATTTAACGAGGTTCGGCTAATTTGCCTACGTCTTCGAACACTACCGACAACTTAATATTTCACTAGAAGAAAAATCACAAAGAGAGAGAAGAAAAAAAGTTATGATACTCTTGCTTGGTGTAATTGAATTGAGAAGGTAGAGAGCTTATTTATAGCTCTCAAAACCTTCTCCAATTCATAAACCCACCGATGTGGGATTGTAATTGTGCCAAATAATTCAACAATTTTGGCTATTTCAAAGTCAATAATTGAGGCTTGGCTATGAATTCAACATCTACAACTAATTCCGTGAGTAGAGTTAAACTAAAACAAAGGAGGAGGAAAGCTATGAAAGGTGCTGATGAATTACCTCATGACCGAAAGACAGAAGGAAGAGTGATTAGTCTTATCCTCTAAGTCAGTTGCAAAATCTTCCACGTTCTGAACAAGGCTACTTTGTAGCTTAATAAATGTAACTAACCTGGCTAGTTGGAACATAAGAGTGAAAGGAAAGTAGCTTAATAAATGTAACTAATCTGGTTATTTGGAACATGAGAATGAAAGGAAAGATTTAAGGGAAAAATGAACTTTTATAAAATCTTACATTCTAGCTACTTGGTTGCAAAACTACATTCATAAGCAAATAAGAAATTTAAAACTAAAAACTAATGAGTTAATACAAAACTTAAATCATAGGTAGCTTAGAATTCGGTTCGGAGTTAAAAAGGGAAGGATGAAAGTTTATTTACTTTCACCCTAGAATACAAAGTAGGGAATGGTGTAATCTTATTTTAAATCTTTATATATTATAACCTTGGAAAAAATGTATATCTCTTGGATAAAATGATCGATAAATATTGAATATGTTATATCTTGTTCTAAACTAAAATATGACTTTAATACGTTTAATGTATAAGGTAACAAATGATAAAATCAATAAATATTAAAATAAAATGATGAATAAATACTGAGTATGTTATATTTGTATTTTAAGGTCAAAACTTGATTTTAATAGTTTAAATAATAAGGTAAGAATAATTAGTGATCACCTACAAATTATGTATTACTTTGAGCCAGGAAGCAAACCCGAGGCTCGAGAGCAATTTATTTAGATATTTGGTGAGTATTTTCGAATTTGTGTGTTTAACTGTTTATGTTACTTAAGTGAAATTATGTGATAAATGTGTTTATTATAAAATATTGCTAGTGATTCATTGTAAAGTGTATTTCAATTGTCTCTTGCCTTCTAAATCATGAGTGTACATTATTGCATTCGACTTAGTTTGAGGTTGAAGGTTGATAATTGATCAAGTGTTATTGTAAATGTGCATGACTGTAAACTGTGTGTGTACTTTACTATATCGGCTGAATTGGGCCCCAAAATCCTTTGTTCAACGGACTATTCGAGCCAGCAAAAGGGCTTGGGCGGATAGGACGGTAGCTTTGGGTAAGTGTATTGGTATGCTCAAGTATTACAACGGAGAAACAGATTACTGATATTGATATAGTCATCTAAATGAGGGAAGTGTTATTATTTTGGAGATTATAAGGAGGAGTTCGGTGGAGTGTGTAGTGCATTGAAGTGGCTCTAATGCGAGTACCGTATCCTTTTAAAAGTGATTGTTCAGTGAAGTGTTCTCTAATTCATTCAGTGAAGTGTTTCCTTAATTGTTTAATTTTACTACTTGTTTAAGTGTTTAATTGGTTGTTGCTTGTATGGAACCTTACTAAGGTTTAACTCAACCTTTTAACTTTGTTTTCCTTACAGGAGTTGGAGATTGAAGAGTGATTGGAGTGAACTAGAAAGTTTTTTTGGGAAGATCCGTTACTGTGTGTATATAGTGTAGTCATGGTTTCTTTTGTATTTTTATACGGTTGAATCTTTTGTTTGAGTTGGTGTGATATTAAGAATGGATATTTAGAACATGTATTTTGTTTCTTTTATTGGACAAATTTATGTTTCAAGCTGATTGGAGTTGTACTTAAGAGTGAATGTTCAGTTGTCCAATGGTAATGTTATCTCTGAAGTTAATGTAAGATATGCAAGATTAAAGAGGGTTTATCAAATGTTATCTCTGAAATTAACGTGAGTGAGTGAGTCCTGTCGAGAGTCAGACAGACGATCTGCTAACTTTTAGAGTACACCCTAGAAGGACGTGAGGTAGTCACAGGTTTGGTGCGGGATCATTGGGGGAAGTTGGTTTTACATGTGAGAACCCGAAAATTTTCTTAATATCTAGGCCTTATTTTCTTTCTTTGCACACGTTTTATATATTTTCGTTAGTATATTATATTTATAGATATTTTTATAACTAAATATAGTTTTTAAATTATTTTTCTAGTAGCAATTAGTTTTTGAAATATTAGGAGTGTATATTGGACGTGGGACCCGCTAGTGCGTTAAGTGCGATAAATTTGGCCAATTAGATTGAGTTTTGCATACATGAATTTTCTTATTAGGTATTATGAGATAATTGGAGGTTATCTAGATTAAATTGTATTTGGAAATAAGAGGGATAAGATAAACATAAAAGAGCCTAGGTGGCGCGCTATGGTTGAAAGGTGGATTTTGACTAATCTTTTCTCACATTTCCTAAATCAATTTTGACCCAAAATCCTCTTCATCTTAACCCTTCTAGGCCAAGCTTCATTAGAGAGAAAAGAAAAGAGAAACTTCAACTTTTGCCTTCCATTTCTTGCTCAATCTTGTGAATCAACCAACCAAACCTCAAATTGCTCCATAAAAATCCCTTGCTAGGAGGAATCCAAGAAGGTAATGGAGTGGTTTTTGAAAGGGAAGCCCTAAGTTGCTAGCTTTCTTGAGTTTTGAGGTAAGTTGGATAAGAAAGTTCTCTCTTTGGTTTAATAATGGTTAATTAGTGGGTTGTAGTGGCTAAATAGGTTATTTTGTAGAAGATTTTATGATTTAAAGTAGAGTTTGATAAATTTTAGCATTTTTGGTGATTTTTACGCTGTAGTCGTTGCCAGAATTACTCCTACGTTGACCATGTGGTCATGGCGGTACTAGATGAAAGAATGAGGCTTAGACGTGCCGCCTCCAGGGATCATATTGAGGTGCTTAGACTGAGAGGCATCATGAGAATGCAAGTGGACCGGATCGGGGAGCTCCAGGGGGACATAGCCATAGAGGAGGAGCGAACAAACGCTCTTAGGGAGCAGTTGCACGTGGCTACTGATCGCCTTACAAGGGTGGTCGGGGAAGTTCGAGATCGGTCCGGGGGTATCATTAATGAGTACGAGGCGCTCATCCAAGGGGTGATTGGTGCTAACACACAAGCGGAGGTTCCGGGTGACGGAACTCATGAAGAGGGTAGCACTCCTAGTTCTAGTCAAAGGGGAGAGTCCGTGGGTTCAGTTGGGAACTAGGTTAGGGCCCTTTGAGCTGTGTTTTGTTTTAATTCCATGAGGAGAATAGTTAGGGAAAGTTCTTAGTTAGCTACTATTGTATTTTGACTTAGCTTTGTATATTGTCTTTTTGAAGGACCCCTTTAGTTTCATGGGATTACTTTTGTATGTACTTGACTGACTGCTCCTGTATGACTATTTGAAACAGTTATGTGTTCTATGTATAAATGCTCTATATGTATATATGCCTTATGTGGCGTTTACTTTTGGTTATTTGTTCATGCCTATATATCTATGCTTATGTGCCCCTTTAATATTATATCTGTGCCTCGACATTAGTTTGACTTAAATTAATGGAGGGCACTCGTAGTGGATGAGGCCATGGGCGCGGAGTTAGGCAACCCACGATTGAAGGGGGTACTAGGGAAACCACGTCTGAACCAAACCCTGAACTTAGGGTTGATCCTAATGTCCAAATAGCTGCTGCTATTCAGCAAATGACTGACTTGTTAGTCCACGTAGTGCAACACTAGGACCAACATCCTGTTCAGCAACTTGGGAACCCTGGCAATCTAGTAGAGGGTGAGGATCGAGCCCTCGAGAGATTTCAAAAGTTCTCTCCACCAAAATTTCTAGGAGGGCTAGATCCGGACGTGGCCAAAAAGCGGTTGGAGAAAATGATAGACATCTTTGCTGCCTTACACTATTCAGAGGAAAGACAGGTTACTTTTGCTGTCTTCCAATTGGAGATTGGTGGAATGTGATACGGATGAAGTGGGAAAGAAAATAAACACCAAGAACGTGGATAAATTTCATGAGAGAATTCAATGCAAAGTACTTTCCGCCTTTGGTTCAGGAAAAGAAGGAGGACAAGTTCATAAGGCTTCGTCAGGGAACTTAAACGGTGGTCGAGTATGAGAGCCAATTTACGAGACTGTCCAAGTTTGCCCCTGAACTTATTGTAACTGAACAAAGGAGGGTGCGGCAATTTATCCAGGGGCTAAATGTAGAGATTCAAAAGGATCTGGAGGTAACTCAAATCAACACTTTTAGTGAAGCAGTGGAGAAAGCCTTGCGAGTTGCAAACGAGAGACTTCAAGTTAGAAACTTTCAGGTGAAGAAACGGGGATTTTTCGGAAGTACGTCGGGACAAGGTGAGAAAGGGAATCCTCCCAAGGTTGGAAGGGGGATCGGAGGAGGAAGATTTCTGGGAATGTCAAGATGAACCTCGACCAGGGGTGGTCTAGTTGGACGAGGCCAACAGAGAAGTGCCTCACAGGGAAGTTCAGCTTCTGTTTCTCGTGGTCCTTGTGGATTTTGTGCGAAACCAAACCACACCGAAGACAACTATTAGAGGAAGGAAAGAAAATGCTTACGCTGTGGGTGTGCGGAGCATCAAATAGCCAACTGTTCGGTGTTACCTCGGGAGGTGAGAGTAACTACCCAATCATCGAAAGCCAATTCGGGGCAGTCCAAGGTGAAAGAGACAAAACCAAAGGTACCTGCACAGGTGTACTCCCTTGAGCAACGCCCAGTCCCAGATTTCGCTGAGGTGGTGGAAGGTACGATTCCTGTCTTCCACCTGTTAGTTTGTCTTATGATTTGAAAGTTAGTACTCCTACGGGGGACAAACGTTTGATCGCTAGTAGGATGCATGCAAATTATGAAATTTGGATAGAAGAGAAAAAGCTTTTGGGGAATCTTATATGTTTAACTATTAAGGAGTACGATGTTATATTGGGTATGGACTGGTTAGCTAAGTACGATACCCAACTCGATTGTAAGAGAAAAATGGTAGAATTTCATATACCGGGGGAGGCGACTTTAGGGTTAGATATAAGGGGTAGTTTGGCCTCATCTGCGTTGATTTCGGGTATTCGAGTTAGGAAACTACTGAGTAGAGGGGCACAAGGGTTCCTAACTTTTCTTATAAACACTCCCATTAATAAGTTGAAGGTAGAAGATGTATCAGTAATGAGTGAATATCCGGATGTATTTCCTGATGAATTTATAATTTTACCTCCGGAGAGAGAGATAGAGTTTAAGATTGACCTATTACCGGAGACGTCACCTATCTCTAAAACCCCATATCGAATGGCACCTGCGGAACTTAAGGAGTTGAAGTTGCAGTTGCAAGATTTATTGGAATGAGGATTTATCCGTAAGAGTGGATCTTCTTGGGGGGCCCCTGTGTTGTTTGTGAAAAAAAAAATGGGACCCTAAGGTTGTGTATAGACTATCGGGGGTTAAATAATATGACCATTAAGAAAAAATATCCACTGCCTCATATCGATGAATTGTTTGATCAGTTGCAAGGTGCAGTGGTATTTTCAAAGTTATACCTCCAACTGGAGTACTACCAATTGTTGATCCAGAAGGAATGTGCCTAAAACTACATTCAATTTTAGGTATGGGTATTTCAAATTTGCCGTTATGCCCTTTGGACTGATCAATGCCCCTGCTGCCTTTATGGGCTTAATGTATCAGATTTTCAAACCCTATCTAGACCGATTTGTCGTTGTCTTTATCGATGACATTTTGGTCTACTCAAAAACCCGAGAGGAGCATGTGCAACACCTGGAGTTGGTCTTGCAAACCCTGAGAGATCATCAGTTATATGCCAAATTTAGTAAGTGTGAATTTCGGCTGGAGAAAGTTTCTTTCTTGGGGCATGTAATTTTGAAAAAAGGAATTGCTGTAGACCCGACAAAGGTGGAGGCAATGACTGAGTGAAAGAGGCCTGAAAGTCCCACCGAGATTCGAAACTTTTTAGGGTTGGCAAGTTATTACCGTCGATTTATTAAGGATTTGTCGAAACTTGCCAGTCCTTTAACTGATTTGACAAAGAAAAATGGTCGATTTTTGTGGGATACCCGGTGTGAGGATAGTTTTCAGGAATTGAAGCGAAGGTTAACCATAGCCCCTATTCTGGCCTTATCTAATGGGAAGGACAGTTTCACTGTTTATATTGATGCATCGAGAGAAGGCTTGAGGTGTGTATTGATGTAAAATAAGAATGTGATAGCCTTTGCCTCTAGAAAATTGAAAATTCACGAGCAAAACTATTCCACCCATGACTTGGAGCTAGTTGCAGTTTTTTTGCCCTGAAAAAGTGGAGACACTACCTGTATGGGATAACCTTTGAGGTCTATTCCGACCATAAGAGCCTTAAATATCTCTTCTCCCAAAGGGAATTGAATATGAGGCGATGCCGATGGATGAAATTCTTAGAAGACTATGGCTGTACAATCAACTACCATCCGGGTAAGGCTAACGTAGTAGCTGATGGCCTAAGTCGGAAGGCTCAAATATCTGAGTTAATGGTCAAGGAGTGGGAAATGTTAGGAGCCATTGGTGAGTGAAATCCTAGGTTGGAACGTAAGAAGATAACCTTTGGAAATATCCGTGTGACATCCATACTATTGGGTCAAATCAAAGAAGCCCAAACTGAGGATTCGATGGTTCAGAAGTGGGTGAAAAAGGTGGAGAAAGGGAAAATTCCTGATTTTAACTTGAGTTCTGATGGAATTTTGAGATTTAAGAATCGAATAGTGGTGCCTAGGGATGAGAATTTGGAACGGGAGATTCTGGAGGAAGCCCATCGATCAAAATACACCATCCATCCGGGTAGTAATAAGATGTATCAGGACCTACGACGGTTGTACTGGTGGGATAAAATGAAGAGGGAGATTGCTCAATATGTACAAACATGTCTAGTCTGCTAGCAGGTTAAGGTTGAACACCAAAAACCTTCTGGACTACTGCAACCTCTTGAGATACCTGAATGGAAGTGAAAAAATATTACGATGGATTTTGTCTCAGAATTACCAAGGACTCAGAAAGGACATGATGCCGTTTGGGTGATCGTTGATCGGTTAACCAAATCGGCCCATTTCTTACCTGTGAATATGAAGTATTCCATGGACAAGTTGGCTCGGTTGTACATGGATGAAGTTATGAGATTACATGGGATCCCAGTGAGTATAGTTTCAGACCGAGATCCTCGTTTTGTGTCTAGATTTTGGCAAAAGTTTCAAGAGACCTTGGGAACTAAACTTAACCTTAGTACCACTTATCACTCTCAGACGGATGGACAATCGGAGCGGACAATTCAAACCCTTGAGGATATGTTAAGGACTTGTATTTTGGACTTTGGGGGTAGTTAGGGCCAACATATGACTCTAGTAGAGTTTGCCTACAATAACAATTACCATTCATCCATTCAAATGGCACCGTATGAGATTCTCTATGAACGGAAGTGTCGTTCACCTATATATTGGGATGAAGTAGGGAAAATGAAAGTCTTGGACCTAACAGTCATTCCATGGATAGAGAATGCACAAGAAAAGATTAAGTTGATCCGTCAAAGACTCTAAACAGCTCAAAATCGACAAAGAGTTATGCGGACAATCGAAGGAAAGATTTGGAGTTCAAAGTTAGAGATCGCGTTTTCCTTAAGATCATGCCACTACGAAGTATCACTACGGGTAAAGAAAAGAAACTTCAATCTCGGTTCGTAGGACCTTATACGATTCTCCAACGAGTTGGGAAAGTGGCGTACCGACTCGAGTTGCCGCCAAGTTTATCCCGAATTCATAACGTCTTCCATGTCTCGATGCTTAAAAAGTATTACCCCGATCCAACCCACATTGTAAGACCAGAGGAAATTGAGATTGATGAAGCACTCACCTATAAGGAGAAACCTGTGCAATTACTCGATCGAAAGGTTAAGGAGCTCAGAAATAAACAAATTCCACTAGTAAAGATCTTGTGGAGAAATCACGGAGTTGAAGAGGCAACCTGGGAGATGGAAGAAGAGATGTAAAAGAAATACCCTGAACTATTTATGAATCACGGTAAGAAATTTCGAGGACGAAATTCTTTAAGGGGGAGAGAGTGGGAAAACCCGAAAATTTTCTTATTATCTAGGCCTTATTTTCTTTCTTTGCACACGTTTTATATATTTTCATTAATATATTATATTTATAGATATTTTTATAAGTAAATATAGTTTTTAAAATATTTTTCTAGTAACAGTTAGTTTTTGAAATATTAGGAGTGTATATTGGACGTGAGACTCGTTAGTGCGTTAAGTGCGATAAATTTGGCCAATTAGGTTGAGTTTTGCATACAGGGATTTTCTTATTAGGTATTATGAGATAATTGGAGGTTATCTAGATTAAATTGTATTTGGAAATAAGAGGAATGAGATAAACATAAAAGAGGCTAGGTGGCGCGCTATGGTTGGAGGGTGGACTTTGACTAATCTTTTCTCACCATTTCTAAATCAATTTTGACCCAAAATCCTCTTCATTTTAACCCTTCTTGGCCGAGCTTCATTAGAGAGAAAAGAAGAGAGAAACTTCAACTTTTGCCTTCCATTTCTTGCTCAATCTTCTGAATCAACCAACCAAACCTCAAATTACTCCATAAAAATCCCTTGCTAGGAGGAATCCAAGAAGGCGGTGGAGTGGTTTTTGAAAGGGAAGCCCTAAGTTGCTAACTTTCTTGAGTTTTGAGATAAGTTAGATAAGAAAGTTCTCTCTTTACTTTAATAATGATTAATTAGTGGGTTGTAGTGGCTAAATAGGTTATCTTGCAGAAGATTTTATGGTTTAAAGTAGAGTTTGATAAATTTTAGTTTTTTTGGTGATTTTTCTGATTTTATATGATGATTATTGTTGTGGTTGTTTGCGAAAAATTTCTACTTGTAGGGCAAATTTTAGTTTTAGGGTTTCAAGATTAGGGTTTGCTATGGTTGATTATTGAGCCTTTAAGTGGCTAAGATGGAAGGGTATTGTAACATTCATTAAATGTGTTGAATAGCCTATAAATTATATGTGTTGTTGGTGGTTGTTTGTAGGATGGAAAAGTATGAAATTAAAGGGAAATGCTGTCCAAAGTTTGAGGATATTGAGTTCCTTTGAGTTTGAATTGAAATTGAGTAGAAATGAAATGTTTTCGGGTTGTTTATGCTTTTAGCACCAAATGTTCCTTAATTTCCCTTTCTAGTTATTTTTGGTCTTGCTTTAATACTTCCTTGAATAGGTATTTGACTCGTGTTCGAGTCTCAATTGTTATTTCTTACTTGTTTATAGGACGTGCCGGTGCTCCGAGGCAAACGTCGGATGGAAATTTGTGAACTTGCTTTATTTGAACTGGTGAGTGTACTATTGTATGATTTGATGCTTACAAGGTTGTTGTACTTGAATCTTTTGACTGAATGACTGTGAATTCGTTCGAAACGAGAGTGTACTTTATCACTCCCGTTCTCTTATTTGTGCAACTGTTTACTGTATAACTGTGGTTTGTTACCTATGCATGGTTTGATGGTTTGGGGTATGTGTCCAACGACTTTACTATGATATATGATGGCCCTACTTCCCCCTAAGGTGAACCAGAGGGTTCGGCGAGCCGCCTGCCCAACTCTCGCCAGAACTCGTTCATCACTTCAAACAAAATAAGATTAAATCTCGAGGAAAAATAAAATAAAAACCACTTTCTAAACTTGAAACACATACTTACATTCATTTTTATCTCAAATTAATATACAACCTAAATATAACAAAAGTTTTAAGTTCCAATACTTCCAATCCCTATTCGAGCACCAGAGCGAGTACAAATCGCAATAAAATTCAAAAGAACAAGACTATGCTATTCTATACAGGTCTCTCGCCCTTGCTCGCATCCCCTGTAAGGAAAACAAAACTAACGGAATGAACTAAAAGCCCAGTGAGATCTCGTACGTATAATTAAAGCAATTAAATAAGACATTAATCAGATAATAACAAGTCATTTAGAAAACATCACAATATAAAGCAATGATAACACATTTCTTAAAAGGATACATGCTCACATGGAGCCCTTCATTCATTCATTCCACCAATCATTCCTTATTCCTTCAACATTAAAATAATTTCATTTGTAAGTGAAAACTCCTCCATTGTTCCGGCCAGATTTCGTGGTCATACTCGAGTATACCAAACATTAACCCAGGGTTACCAAATCGCCCGACCGAATCCGCTTCTGGCTCGAGTCGACCGGCAACGAAGGGCAAGGGCCCATTTCAGCCAAAAGGCTTACATTCATTCATAAGTAGCATTTAATCATTCATTCATTGAAAATTTCATATTCATTTAGGTTAAGTGCAATAAAGTACACACTCGCCTAACAAAATTTCATTTTGGCAATCATTAAAACATTCAACATTTAATCAAATATTCACATATAGTCACAAGTCACAATAATCCACATAGACATAAGAAACATAACGTACGAAAAGCACTCACCTATTTAAGCAAAATAACGTCCAAGGTATCCTTCCAGATAACACCCTCAATCACCAAGGAACCCTAATAGTAATCAAAAGAACACATTATGTTTCAACCATCAAAAACCTAAGTGATTCAAAAAAAATCCAAATACGTACTAGTGCAATATATAAATATGAGTTTGAAAATGAAAAGAGTATATTTAGATCAGAGGACATGAGTAACTAAGAGTTTTCCCAAATCAAACACAAAACCATACTAAAAAGATTTTTAGAAAATTCCATTGAAAAAAATAAATGAACAGTGCCACGTCAGAATCCGGCCGGATTTGCAGCCGGATTCAAGGCAGTGAGCATTCCAAATTTTTTTCTTCTTTCCCTGTCAATCCGGCCAGCAATTCGATCATGAGTTGGCTGAATATACGGTCGGATATGAAAAGTAAATTTTTTAAAATTTTCGTAAAGTTTTTTGTTTGGCTCGATACTAACACATATGCAAAGAAATAATGTATAATAAGTGTCTTGGGTAAAATCATATGAAAAGGAAGCGAAACAAACCCTAAATGCACACCTAAAACCTCGCTTGATAAAATTAGGTTTTGCGGCCGAGAACCCTAGGCAATTCTTCTTTGTTTCGGAAAGAAAATGAGTAAACATTTGAAGTTCAAAACTTGACATTTGTAACTAAGTATCATGCTTAAAACGGTTGTCATATTCACCAAGCGAAAAGGTACAAGTTCAAATGGAATCTAGTTCAAGTAACACCATTAAAGTGGACCTAAGTAAGTCTAAGAAAAGTGAGTCCAACGCATCCCCAAATCACATTTCAAATCTCACTTTTACTTATTCAAACTTCAAGAAAATAAACGGACAACATTTCCCCTTAATTTCTTCACTTTCCATCCTACAATCAAATACCAAATCTCATCCCAAATCAAATACAATTTCACATACAAATCATAGGCGATAAAACATCTTTCGGCATAACAACCACAACCGAAGCTATATTTATCGGATTGAAACGAATCTTATGGCGTTTCGAAGCCAAGACATATACCTACATTCCTTATGAAGGTCTCTAAAGCCAAACCAGGCATTTTCATGGTCAAAAATCAAAATCATAGAGAGGACAGAAAACTATCCGTGAAACAAGGCTTGTGGGCAGTCAAGGGTATTTCGGTCATTTCACAGGATACAGTGCTCTGATTGAGCTGAAATTTTACCAGTAGCTAGATAACTCAAACTTTTATGTTTCGGGCAAGAGCTGATTCGGTCTCTCTCAAGGTCGAATATACCGTGCAAAAACAGGACAGATTACTACCAAAATTGGAAACCCTAATCTGGAATTTATGCATATAAACCAGAAATTTCTTTAGGCAAATGAAATTAACACTAAAACACTAGATTTTTAACATATCAAAACTAGTAAATCATGGCCAACCATTAATCATCACATGTGAGTAAAAATTACACCATAAAATTGAAAATTCCTCAATCACTACTTCTAACCAAGAAATATTGCATAAAACTTCTAAAGTGGCAACCACAAGCCACTAATTTACAACTACTAGGAACAAAGGAAGGTGTTCTTATCAATTTACCTTAGAACCCCAAGGAGAATGGTAGCTTAGTCTTTTCTCCTCCAAAACAACTCCACCAACACCTTTAAGCTTTCCTAGTGATCACTTGTATGGAGTAGATTCAAGTTTGGTTGGCTAGAACACAAGATTTGAGCAAGTTTGAAAGCTAAAATTGAAGAGCTCTCTCTTTTGTTTTCTCCTCAAGAGCAGCCGGCCAAGTCAAAGAAAATTGAGAGAAAATTGGTCAAAAATTGGTTTTAGTAAAGGTGATGAATAGTAAGTCAAAAGCCATCCTCCAATGATATCATGACACTTGGCCTTTTTAGTGTTTTCCCTAATCCTTTGGCTTCCAATGGTTACATCATATAACAAACGTCTAATTATTCTCTAACACATTGTAAAATAATAACATTTAGCACAAAACTCACTTAGTCACCAAAATTATATTGCACTTACCGCACTAACGGGTCCCACGTCTATAGCGCACTTCAAATTAACGTACACTAATTCATACTAGAAAAATGATTTTAAAACTATACTTACTTATAAAAATGTATAGAAAATTTAATATTTCCAAGAAAAGTATAAAATGTAGGCAAAGAAATAAAATAATGCTGAGAAAATGTGAAAATTTTTGGGTTCTCACACTTTCTCCCCCTTAAGAAATTTCGTCCTCGAAATTTTTATCTTCCGTTGCCTCAGATGACCCCGAAACTTGTTGCTGGTCTACGGCATAAACCTGTGCTGGTACTTTTGTTCGGTTTGCTCTTTCATTAGTTTGTTTCGATTTGGTTCCTTCCACTTGTTGAGTACTACTCTCTCGTGGCTGTTTCTTCGGGCAATTGCTAAGTTGATGATTGCTACTCCCACAAATCAAATACTTTCCCGCTTTCTGCCAGCAATCATTCTCAGTATGATTTACCTTTTCACAATATCTACAGGCCAATGAGAAGCCACTTTTTGACTTTTTAGAGAAATTTTCCCATGACCTATCTGACTTTCTTTGGTAGATCTTTCATCTAGTGCTCCTAATGTCCATGGTGGACGGGGTGAAGGGTTCACTTTTTGTACTTTAGAAGGTGCTATCTTTTCGTTAGATTCCGCAGATACACTACCAGATGCACCACTTTTCCGTGTTTGGAAGGCTTTTACCTGTGCCTTTGCATCCTCAATCCTTTGATCTTTCTCAAGGGCTTCTGTAAAGGTATTAATCTGAACCGCTGTTAAAGCTTCCTAGATTTCCAGATTCAACCCTTGTATGAACCGTCTCACACTTCTCCACTCCGTGGCCACCAATTCAGAAGCAAACTTGGACAGTTTAGTAAATTTGGTCTCATATTCGGCCACACTCTGGGTTCCCTGACGTAACCCAATAAACTCGTCTTCTCTCCTTTCTTGGACTAAAGGTGGGAGATACTTCTCGTTAAATTCCCTTACAAAGTTCGTCCATGTCCATGCAGTCTGTTCTCTTTTCCATTTTGCCCTAATAATATTTCACCATGCTCTAGCTGGTCCTTCGAATTGAAATACAGCAAAGTTCATTTGTCTTTGCTCCGTGTAGTTTAAAGCCGCGAAGATGTTAATCATTGCCTCTAACCACTGTTCAGTTACATCTGGATCAGGCCCTCCAAGAAATTTAGGAGGTACAAATTTTTGAAAACGCTCCAGAACCCTATCCTCCCCTATCTCGGGATTCTGGGGTTGATTCACTGGTATTTGTCCTTGTTGATCTACCAATCGCGTCAAAATATTTGTCATTTGCTGTATCGCCGTCGCTACTTGGTCTCCGGCCTCAACCCTCGGTCCACGTTCTTGCTCAGCTACTGTCTTTCTTTCTTTTCTCGGTTCTTGAGCTTGCCTAGCCCCACGGCCACGACTAGCTTCACGTCTACGACTACGTCTCCCTTCCATACCCTTTTCTCTCTTTTTTTTTTTCAAAAGGTGATTTAGTATGTGAGCAAAGTAAATCGACTAAAACGGTAAAATATAACCCACCAAATTCACAAAGAGACATATCAAGTAGACAAAATCAAGTGCAACAAATATTATACATGAAAGGATGGACATACCACAAGCAATATACACACAGTAGCAGTACAGAGGCAAAACAAGAAGAAAACGCAACATTCCGTTCCACACTCGGTTAAAGTATCCCCCGTCCGATCTCTCACTTCTCTTACTATCCAAGCTAGACGTCCATTGACCCTTTGCACTTGCTTTCACCAAACGTTAGCCCATTCCTATTTCCCGAAATAAAGATCACAAGTCCTTAGTATTGCTCTCAACTCCAGCATACTCGGGTATAGGAATCCGAGATAATTCACCACTCGAGTTAGCCAGTCCCAAGAGTAAATTATCTACAATCGAGATTCCTACCTGACGTACATATCTATCGTCCTCAAGTACCATGAGAAAGATTTAAGACCTATAATAATTCATGATTCATAACTTATACTCAAAAGAGTACTTAGTCCTTCTTACTTATTCACAAAATCAGGACCGTAACACCACTTGGCCCAAACTCACTCCGCATAGAGACCACACGAAGTGGCTCTGTTACCAACTATGACGGCCCTACTTTCCCCTAAGGCACACCAGAGGGTTCGGCGGACCGCCTGCCCAACTCTTGCCAGGACTCGTTCATCACTTCAAACAAAATAAGATAAAACCTCGACGACAATTAAAACAAAAACCACTTTCCAAATTTGAAACACATACTTACATTCATTTCTATCTCAAATTAATATACAACCCAAATATAACAAAAGTTTTAAGTTCCAATACTTCCAATCCCTATTCGAGCACTAGAGCGAGTACAAATTGCAATAAAATTCAAATGGACTAGACTATGTTATTCTATACAGGTCTCTCGCCCTTGTTCGCATCCCCTGTAAGGAAAACAAAACTAACGGAATGAGCTAAAACCCCAGTGAGGTCTCGTACGTATAATTAAAGCAATTAAACAAGACATTAATCAGATAATAACAAGTCATTTAGAAAACATCACAATATAAAGCAATGATAACACATTTCTTAAAAGGATACATGCTCACATGGAGCCCTTCATTCATTCATTTTACCAATCATTCCTTATTCATTCAACATTAAAATAATTTCATTTGTAAGTGAAAACTCCTCCATTGTTCCGGCCATCCATTCATTCATTCATTTCATTTCCCCCTACTGGACACTGGCCAGTCTCCACCAGATTTCGTGGTCATACTCGAGTATACCAAACATTAACCCAGGGTTACCAAATCGCCCGACCGAGTCCACTTCTGGCTCGAGTCGACTGGCAACGAAGGGCAAGGGCCCAGTTCAGCCAAAAGGCTTACATTCATTCACAAGTAGCATTTAATCATTCATTCATTGAAAATTTTGTGACGCCCCCACTTCTCCCAAGGCGAACCCAAGGTATCCGCGGGACGCCAACCCAACTCTCGCCAGGATTCGGTACAAATTTAAGTCAAATTTAAAATAACCAGTCGATACTAGAAGTCGAAGATATAGAGAAAGGTCAATTCCTTACTAAACATTCAAGTCTTACATAAAAAACTACCAAAAATACCTTACATTCCCAAAATATATAGATCCCAAAAGTTGTCTAAACAAATACATTCAAAATTCTAATCAAATGAGCCATCAAATAAACTTCTCCAAATTCCTCCCATTTCAATTCCTGTTAACGAAAACAAATCTAACGGGATGAGCGAATGCTCGTGAGGCCAAGAAAATCATGCAAGCAGGTAATTCAAGTAGCAATAAAGCTGGTACGAGAGGTAAAGCTATAACATTCAAGTAATTCCTGAATATTCACAAAACACATTCAGGAAGAATACGGAAGCTCTTAGGAGCTCATTTCCACTTGCTTTGCCAAATTTCAATCTAATAGTCCGTAGAACTTTACTTATTCCATTTATGAGTCTGAGTCGAATGAGAGGTACCTCCCACCCAAATCGGTGTGGTACATACTATCGCTCAGTGGTCGATGAGACATCGCTCCAATCGACTTATGCTTTGCTTATAGTTCTAAGTCGAATGAGAGGTACCTCCCACCCAAATTGGTGTGATACATACTATCGCTCAGTAGTCGATGAGCCATCACTCCAATCGACTTAGAAAAGTTTATGGTTCTGAGACGACATGAGAGGTACCTCCCACCCGGATCGGTGTGGTACATACTATTCGCTCAGAGCTCACAAGTTAAACATATTCATGTACAATTACCAATCATTGTTTATGGTTCTGAGTCGACATGAGAGGTATCTCCCACTCGAATCGGTGTGGTACATGCTATCGTTCAGGGAACCGATTTTAGCACTGAGACGGTATGAGAGGCACCTCCCACCCGAATCGGTGTGGTACATGCTTCCGCTCAGAACTTACGAGTTAAACGTGTTCATGTTATTCAAGCATTTGATACATCCAAGCATTTAATATATTCCAACATTTCAAGCATGAGTTATTCATTTCAAATGAGAACGAGTGCGATAAAGTACACACTCGGCTCGGCAAGTTTAAGTATCATGTATAACACTTGTACAACTAATATCTCAATCACATAAGCATTTAACACATACTTGACACTCACCAAGTAGCAAGAAGAAATGGCACTCGAAGTTCAAGCGTCCACCGAGGGATCCTCTTGAAGTTCTTCTTGTGTGCCTGAGCAATTTAACAATAGACTATTACTGATAATCGCCAAGCGATGAGGAAGGTTATATACTAGTGCGGTCTAGAAAATATCTCGAAAATCGAGATTGGGTTTCCTTTTAAAATCGAGACCTATATGAGTTATAAAAAATCCGAGTAGAAATGGTTTATTATCCTTAAAATCATTGGATGGGAACAAGTACGCTAGAATAAATTTCAAAACGAACGATCAAAACCGGAGGAAGACCGGCCACGTCACAATCCGGCCGGAATCTGGCCGGATATCCGACCGGATTCTTGGCCGGATTGGAGGCAGTGACCAACCTCCATTTTTTTTCAATTTCCGACAACAATCCGGCCTACTATCCGGCCAGAAATTGGCTGGATTCAAGGCCGGATTCTGGTAAAATGTTTCCCCCGCGGATTTCTTTCAAATAGTTGAAATTTCCAATTTTTGGTGCAATTTTTGAAAATTCATAACTCACTCCCAAAATGTCTAAAATTGGTAAATTTAGTACCGTTGGAAACTAATTTCCGAGTACTAAAAGTTTCTAGAAGACACCTTTCCATGAATCCAAATGGAAGATGTTCAAAAATTGGCTCAAAGTGGCTGACCTGGATAATCAAGACAGATTTAGGTTGGTTTTTGGCCAACTTTGAAAATTCGCCAAAATTCACTCAATTTGAATCAGCCTTTGAAATTTGGAAGTCTATTAGAGTTGCAATCCATGTTTAGAGTAAAGCAAATGGGATGAGAATTGAAGTTTTGAGCACCAAGATATAGTTACCCAAAGTTACCAAAATTTTCTTGTTAAACAAGGGTTTCCCAAACTCAAATCATGAACTTTGGAAATCCAGTTGAACAACGAAACGAACTCGGAATAGTAAAAAATTTGGTATGAATATACTACCATATAAGGGCCACTCCCTTGCCAAATTTCATAGAAAAATATGAACGGGAAGTCGGTTAACAAAACCGTTGAAATCACAAGAAGTTCTAAGGCTAAGCTGCCTTTGAGCTTCCGGTTTGCCATTTTCCAAACATTTGGCCAAGAAACGACTCAAACATGATTCATTCCAGTATGTAATGTCTAAAATATGTCCAAGGTACATTTGATAGGTGATTTACACCAAGAAATTTCGGATAACAAGTCCCAAATTATTGCTAGTTCAAATCTGTCCAAATGTAAGGTATTCCTTCACCAGACCAGATTCGAGTTTTGATCATAAATCACTCAATTCAACTCGGAATTGAGCGTGGTTTGTGGCATTGGAAAATAGACTCATAAGGCTACATTTTCTCAGAAGAAACCATTTTCAAAATCTGTCCATAACCAGCTCGTTCGTGAGCATTAAGTTGCAGCTCATGAGCTGCCTTCCAGGAAGCAACGAAACAGGACAGTGGATTTCAAATGAATGGTTTGGCTAGCTCAAGTGGAACCAGGACATGTATTTTATACCAACGGAAAGATAGGAATGTCTAGTTTCCAGTGCCATAAACGGCACTCGATTCCGACATCGAAGCAATGAGTTATGGCCGAAACAAGAAGACTGCCTGGGCAGTGACGGGATTAAAATTCCAGTTTTCTAACCTTTCGAAAGTCTAACATTTGAGTGACCAAATCAAGTTATTTTTCAATGAAACTTTTTACACAACCAATATAACATGTAAACAACATAGACATGCCATTAGAACTTCAAAATTTTGCACAAAATTGATCGGACAAGGCAGGGGTAAAATGGTCACTTTTGGCCATTGCACCATCTTGGAGTTTCTAACAATAACCCAACATTATACCACTAATTTAAGCACTAAACCAACATAATTATTATCATCAACCACCAAATCAGTCCATCAACCAAAGTGGGAGTTCATAGAGCCCACACAACCAATTTTCCATCATAGACAAGCTACCCATAAGCATGCAAGGGTTTATAAATGCTATATTACTTCCATAAGCCAAGAATTGAGAGGTTGATCATCACCTACTTGTGTGATGAATCAAAGGTAGAATTTCGGCCCTCTCCTTGTCCAAGAAAATCGTGGATTGCAGCTCTCCTTTGTAGCTTAATGTGATCTCCAAGTGCTAAGATATGTGTGTGCAAAATTTGAAGTGAATTAGAGGAGATTTGAGTGAGATTTTGGTGATAAAAATTGAAGAGCTCTTGGGTGTTCTTCCTTGTGGGTTGCACGCTGGAAATGAAGCTGAAAGAATGAGTTTTTACTGCTAATAAAGCTTCTCAAGGAAGCTTAAATGTGTGGTGCAAAATGAAGCAAAAGTCAACTCTCCAATAGGGCGCGTACGCGCGCGTTTCGTGCTCGATTCCTCTCGAGTTTATTTCGCTAGTGCACTAAATCTCTAATACACTTATATTCATATAAATATTATCCACTCTTTATTGTCCCAAAATAAGGGTTTAAAGTCTCTCAATTAAATCGCGTGTGTGAAAACGCGTATTTCCAATTTAAGCGCGATAAAGCGAAACCTCAAAGAAATTCTTATAACGATAGTATTAATAACTATCATTTGAGTACTTAAACATAAATTACCTATTTTAGGACTATTGTATATGTATCCAATTTTTTTCAAACTTATTGTACTCTCAATCGGGTAAAATTTTCAAACACGTTTTCGCTATTTTCACTAAATGGTCTTCCAAAAATTAATTTTTGAAACAAGTCACTTTAAAAATATAATAAAGCTATAATTCCATATATTTAGGTCTAATAAGGTTGAAAAATAATATTCGGGGCAAATATCCAAATAAATAATTAATTGAGCCAAAATTAGGGTTTAAAATAAGAATTTTACGAGTACTCACAAATTTCATATTCGTTTAGGTCAAGTGCAATAAAGTATACACTCGCCTAGCAAAATTTCATTTTGGCAATCATTAAAACATTCAACATTTAATCAAATATTCACAAATAGTCACAAGTCACAATAATCCAACATAGGAAACATAACGCACGAAGAACACTCACCTATTTAAGCAAAATAACGTCCAAGGTATCCTTCCGGATAACACTCTCAATCACCAAGGAACCCTAATAGTAATCAAAAGAACACATTATGTTTCAACCATAAAAAACCTAAGTGATTCAAAGAGAATCCAAATACGTACTAGTGCAATATATAAATATGAGTTTTAAAGTGAAAAGAGTATATTTAGATCAGAGGACATGAGTAACTAAGAGTTTTCCCAAATCAAACACAAAACCATACTAAAAAGGTTTTTAGAAAATTCCATTGAAAAAAAATAAATGAACAGTGCCACGTCAGAATCCGGCCAGAAAGTGGCCAGATATCCGGTCGAATTTGCAGCTGGATTCAAGGCAGTGAGCATTCCAAATTTTTTTCTTCTTTCCCTGTCAATCTGGCCAGCAATCCGGCCAAGAGTTGGCCGAATATACGGCCGGATATGAAAAGTCAATTTTTTCAAATATTTGTAAAGCTTTTTGTTTGGCGCGAAACTAACACATAAGCAAAGAAATAACGTATAACAAATGTCTTGGGTAAAATCATATGAAAAGGAAGCGAAACAAACCCTAAATGCACACCTAAAACCTCGGTTGATAAAATTAGGTTTTACAGCCGAGAAACCCTAGACAATTCTTCTTTGTTTCGGAAAGATAATGAGTAAACATTTGAAGTCCAAAACTTGACATTTGTAACTAAGTATCATGCTTAAAACGGTTGTCACATTCACCATGCGAAAAGGTACAAGTTCAAATGGAATCTAGTTCAAGTAACACCATTAAAGTGGACCTAAGTAAGTCTAAGAAAAGTAAGTCCAACGCATCCCCAAATCACATTTCAAATCTCACTTTTACTTATTCAAACTTCAAGAAAATAAACGGACAATATTTTCCCTTAATTTCTTCACTTTCCATCCTACAATCAAATACCAAATCTCATCCCAAATCAAATACAATTTCACATACAAATCATAGGAAATAAAACACCTTTCGGCATAACAACCACAACCGAAGCTATACTTATCGGATTGAAACGAATCTTATGGCATTTCGAAGCCAAGACATATACCTACATTCCTTATGAAGGCCCCTAAAGCCAAATCAGGCATTTTCATGGTCAAAAATCGATATCACAGAGAGGACAGAAAACTGTCCGTGAAATAAGGCTTGTGGGCAGTCAAGGGTATTTCAGTCATTTCATAGGCTACAGTACTCCGATTGAGCTGTAATTTTACCAGTAGCTAGATAACTCAAATACCAACAACTTTTATGTTTTAGGCAAGAGCTTATTCGGTCTCTCTCAAGGTCGAATATACCGTGCAAAAACAGGGCAGATTACTACCAAAATTGGAAACCCTAATCTGGAATTTATGCATATAAACCAGAAATTTCTTTAGGCAAATGAAATTAACACCAAAACACTAAATTTTTAACATATCAAAGCTAGTAAATCATGGCCAACCATTAATCATCACATGTGAGTAAAAATTACACCATAAAACTGAAAATTCCTCAATCACCACTTCTAACCAAGAAATATTGCATAAAACTTCCAAAGTGGCAACCACAAGCCACTAATTTACAACTACTAGGAATAAAGGAAGGTGTTCTTATCAATTTACCTTAGAACCTCAAGGAGAATGGTAACTTAGTCTTTCCTCCTCCAAAACAACTCCATTAACACCTTTAAGCTTTCCTAGTGATCACTTGTATGGAGTAGATTCAAGTTTGATTGGCTAGAACACAAGATTTGAGCATGTTTGGAAGCTAAAATTGAAGAGCTCTCTCTTTTGTTTTCTCCTCAAGAGCAGCCGGCCAAGTCAAAGAAAATTGAGAGAAAATTGGTCAAAATTTGGTTTTAGTAAAGGTGATGAATAGTAAGTCAAAAGCCATCCTCCAATGGTATCATGACACTTTGCCTTTCTAGTGTTTTCCCTAATTCTTTGGCTTCCAATGGTTATATCATATAACAAACCTCTAATTATTCTCTAACATCTTGTAAAATAATAACACTTAACACAAAACTCACTTAGTCACCAAAATTATATCGCACTAACCGCACTAGCGGGTCTCACGTCTATAACGCACTTCAAATTAACGTACACTAACTCATACTAGGAAAATGATTTTAAAACTGTACTTACTTATAAAAATGCATAGAAAATTTAATATTTTCAAGGAAAGTATAAAATGTAGGCAAAGAAATAAAATAATGCTGAGAAAATGAGAAAAATTTTGGGTTCTCACATGATATCTGAGCTCAAACCGCATTGGTCGTTAGTCGAGTCGAGCCGACATGGGTTTGGTTGATTAGATAACGTACTATGGGTTTTACTGTTTGTCGAGTGGAGAGTTATCTTCTCGACTTTGTGGTATACTTGAGTATTACCCTTTCTGGTTCTGTGAGGTGTTCGGGTCCGGTAAGGGGAATGTATGATGGAAGGTAATTGGTGTAAAGTGAAGTCTACGGTCATGTTCATCTCTTCGAATGTTGATGGAGTGTCAACGAGTTAAGATCAAGTACGCCAAAGATGGGAAATTGGCACTTCAGTGCCATCCGTATCCTTTGAATGTGATATTCCTGGTATTTGATTAAGGTCTACGTGCTTGTTTAAAGTGTACTTCTGTGATTCTTGAATAGTATACATGTTGGTACTTCATTGAGCAAAAGCTCACTCCTCGCTATTTTTTTTTTCCTTACAGGATCAACTTTTGGAAACCATAATTTTGGGAGCGAGTTGAGCTAGTTAGATATTCTTTTGTTTTTGTAAAGCTCCTCGATAGTTGGAAACCCTAAATGTATCTCATTGCGATGGTTCCTTTTGATTTGTAAATGTACTCATGGATGTATATATATAAGCGTTTCGTAATGACTCATGGCATAATTACTTGTGAATGTATGTTCTTTAATGATTAGATAAAGTTTACTTCTTTTGTTTGGGTTTCGGATGAGTTCGGAAGTTGATCGTGGAAGAAGGAAATTTTTGGTCGGTTACTACTTATCGAATCCGGCCTAGTATCCGGCCAGTTTTCGGCCGGATATCAAGCCGGATATGCAGGGGAATTTCAAAAATGTTTTTGAGTTGGCTACTGCCTCCAATTCGGCCAGGAATCCGGCCGGATTGTGACCTGGCAGTTACTATTCATCTTTCGTTTTTGTTTTCGTTTTTCTGTTTTGTGGTTGTTGAATCGTTTAAGCGCGCTAACATATTTCGGAACGTTTTAGTTTGTGTATAACCGTCTTAGTAGTTCTGGCGAGAGTTGGGCAGGCAGTTCGCTAACCCCTTTCGTACGTCTTAGGGGAAAGTGGGGCTATCACATTGCATATTATAAGTAGTTTGGAGAGTGTGATGTTCTGTTGGCAGAGAGCTTGTCATTGTTACTTGGTCTTCAACTCTGTGAGTTGAAAAGGTTTCATCTAGGAGTAATAAGGAATTCCATACCTCTAGGAGTTTGCAAGTGTTATTTTCATTACTTATATATTTATGGTAGTCTAGATAATAAAGGAGTTCGAAAAACACCGATAATTGAAATCTTCCCTGTGGGATTGACCCTTAATACCCTATACTCGCTTACGATTCATATACTTGCGAAAAATCGCGTGTGAGCTATTTAGGAGTTTATAAATGTAAAACTTGATTGTGGATGAACTAAATGTTATATGTATACCCCGCGCACGTCACCAATGTACCAATTATACCTATAACTAATCTATACCTACTTTCGAGTTATGAAATTACTCACAAACTCATTTACATCTATGAAATTACTACAAAATAAGCCACAAAGGTGCACCTCTATTTTTGTGAGTGTGCTCCCTAGATTTAGCACTTCTATGAATTAGGGTCAAATTTCAATTTTCATTGCAAATCTAATACCTTGAGATGATCACAATTAATGGCCAGTTAATCATGATTATGAGAACTAAAGTGCTAAATAATTCAATCAAGATAATAGTTCAAAATAATCAAGAAATTAACACATAGTAATCATAAATAGTTCAACCAAATACCCAAGGCATAAACTTTAAAACAACATTAACAACATAGTATCCAGATTAGTAGATTCACTAAATATAGAGTCAAATACAAGGTAAAGAGTTTGGAGAAGAGGATAACCCTTGTCACTAGAGCCTCCAACCGTGCCCTTTTTTTATCCCAATCTTCCTCCTTGCTCAATTTTTTACATGAATGGATACATAATACAAGTCCTAAATTAATCGTACAAACTAATAGAAATGGAAAAAGTTATGAATATTGTGGGTTTGTGTCTTGCCTCAAAGGGCAAGATGCAACCCCGCTTATGTCTTTCTTTTGCTCCAAAGCTCTTTCCCTCTCTAAACTAACTGGAACTAAAAGCTCTCACTAAAACTAAAAACCTCTCTAATTATAATCTTCAAAACTCTTCAATTTTTCACAAGAAGACTCTTTTGTATTGATGAGTCAAAAAGGTTCAAGTCAATGATATAAAGTTGACAAAAAGGTGACAAAAGTTGATGTTTTGGATCTAAAAAACAGCTGACAAAGCTGTCAAAACGTCATAGCCATCATAGAAAAGAGAGTTGAAAAGTTGGCTGCAAGGTGAGCAACTTGAAAAAATTTTCTGCTCACGCATCTAACATGGTGGTGATTAGATCTAGCGCCATATACTACTAAACACTCTTCTTTCGAAAACTCTCTGATGAGTATCTGGCGTGATTATCTGACTTGACTCTCTCTATTCAACGCCGTATATTACTCAACTCTCTTATCCTTTCAAAACCTTTTGACGAGTATCTGGCTTGGTATTTGGATCGGAATATAGTATCGACCAGCTCCGAATACTCTCATCTAATCCAATGATAACTTTTTATAAATAGCAAATTACATTTTATTCCCCTGTGGTTTAATGTTTTTCTACATAACCCTCCTATAGTTTCAAAAACTATACATAACCTCCTCATGGTTTGGATTACAATGTCAAAGTGACGAAAATGATCATTCGTAATGGAGTCACCTAAAATGTCAAAAAATATCCTTATGTAAAGTTGAAAATTTTTTATTAACCAAAGGGGGTTATATGTATATTTTGAATACTATAAGGGTATTACTCCTTCCGTCCCAAAAAGTGTGTCGCGTTTCGGAAATTGCAATTATTATCACAGTGCAAGACTTTTAAATGATTTGCATTTAAGTTCCGACAATGCCCCGTTGACTTTCAATATATTCATACGTGGGCGAATGATAAAAGGGGCACAAGTTGTGATAAGACATGTGGGACCCAAAAGATTTAAATATCTCCACACTACTTTAGAGGAAAGTGTCATGCACGATTGCTATTTGCATTTCACGTGAGAGTCACGAACTATTGAGTGCAGTGTTGGTACTTGGTAAGTGAGCGGAAATGTGTCACATTGGGCCCACTAATGGATAAGAAAAGGCTGTCACATTGAAGCGTATGGAGCAGAAATGTGTGAAAGTTTTCATTGCCAATTTTAGTAAATGACACTCATTTTGGGACGGATAAAAAAAGAAAGTATGACACTATCAATGGGATGAAAGGAGTATATGGTAAAGTATTAAACCATAAGGGGGTTATATAGTAAAATATAAAACTACACGGGGTTAGCGTGCCTTGTATTTATAAGGGTAATTTCGACATTTTAAAGGTTCCTTGACGAACGATCATTTCTGTCACTTTGACACTTTAATCCAAACCATGAGGGGGTTATGTTTAGCTTTTGAAACCATAGGGTGGTTACGTGAAAATCGCTAAACCACAGGGGATAAAGTGTAATTTGCCCTTGTATAAATGGGCCCGAATTGTCTTTACTCCTTCATTCATACCAAAAGTGATAAACTTTAATAAGTAAAATGGGATGAATTTATAAGTTCTCTTAAAGCTACTCAAGGACATTAAATTGTTTGGTCACTCATATTATCTCAGGAGTTCCAAAATAACTATAAATGAGCTAAAATATGCACAAACTATTAGGTAAAATAGACTATTGTCAGAACTGTTTCCTAATCAATTGAAATGGGTAGCTTTCATTCTCTGCTAGAGAAAGTGACATCTATAGAGTTAATAAGTGCTTTCCAACATGTTGGCCTATAGTGATTTCAGCATGTATAACTTTATTTGTAAATCTTCTGCATACCACATTTGTTGTATTGCATGATCCTTTAGATGGATTCAAGTTTCTTAATAAAATAATTGGATAATTTTTCTTATGATTTAACTTGTGGGGAGGCAAATCATTTGATGTCAAAGAGTTCAGAAATTCATCTTGATAGTAATTGTTGGTGTCATCAACTACCTCGTCAAAACTAAGCAAGGTTTTGACTTCTCCTGTAAAAACTGAAGCTAGTGTTTCAGTTAACTTATCCACATTCTCATTAGTTGTTGCTAGGATAGCATGATTTGAGATGCATGTGACTGAAGTAACATTTGCTTGCAAAGATGAAAAGATAGCATTGATAAGGTGATCTTCTGATTCTTCTTCATTGTCCTAAGAATAACCATTTCTTTCGGAACTTGGATATTGCCCTCATGATCCATTGGTTCCTCTCTAAAGCGAATCATAGTTGAAACTCATTGAATAGGATCTATGTGAGAACCCTAAAATTGTCACATTTTCTTAGCCTTTTGTTTATTCTCACTTTCCCTTGTTAAGTGAAAATGTGTTAACCATTTGTTTTCAACAAAGGAAGGTTTTGGATATTACGTGTATTTGGGTGAACGATATGTATATACGTGTATGTGTTGGATGTACGGTTGAGCGCGGCAATTAAATTAGGATTATTTTATTTCTTTGCCTACATTTTATACTTTTCTTGGAAATATTAAAATTTCTATGCATTTTTACAAGCAAGTACAGTTTTAAATTCATTTTTCTAGTATGAGTTAGTGGACGTTAAATTTGAAACGCATTATCGATGTGAGGCCCGCTATTGCGATGCACGCAATATTTTTTTTTTTTACAACTAGTTGGTGAACTATGGAGTTAATTGCAAAGATTAAAAGTTATTGGGGCCATAGTGTGAGACTTAGCAAAGTAAGATATTAGTAACCTTGAAGCTTCTAAGGTCTTCCTAAGCTTAAATTTGATTAGTGGAGGAAAAGTGACCTTTGACCTTAGCTTAAATATCTAGGATGTTAGTAAGTGAGAAGGAAAACAAAGCAAAAACTCATAGAAAATAGAGAGAGAGGGCCGTGAGCCTTGAGGAGAACCAAGAGGAAAGAAAACTTCAATTGCATCTTGGGTTTGCTTGATTTAGTGAGAACAAGAAAAACTAAATCGATTAATTATTAGTTTGGAAGCTTGGGAAGCTTAAGGAACCAAAAATTTCAAGGAGTAGTGGAGGATCACTCTTGCAAGGTCTTGTCTTGAGGTATAATGGCTGATCACTCTTTCTTTCTCCATTAATCATGATTAAGTTGGGTATTAATGTTAGAGTTGTGCTTGTGATGCTTGTTTCAAATGGTTTTGATGATTGGAGGGAGGAATATTGAGTTAGGGTTTTGATTTATTCACTCATATTTCTTGTGGGTTAGGTGTTATATGGTGTATATATATGGTATATAATCTTGTAAAGGAGAAGGTAGTGGTAATTTTAAGGTAAAAATGTGAATTATAGCTTGACTATAACAAAAGTCCAGATTTCTGGAAATTCAAGCTTCAGTTCTGCCCGGTTCCAGTTCGTGATGTTAGAGGCTGAATTAGGCTTAGCATAAAACATGAAAGTTGTAGAGAATGATGTTTTATAGTTTCCTACAAAATTTCAACTCAATCGGAGTAACGTAGCCTATGAAAAGACAAAAATACCCCTGACTCTCATAGGTTTAGTCCAGTGGACAATTTTGATATTTCACAACACTAACCGTGTCTGTTCACCCTGATGTGTACTGAATTAGCCTTTGGCCAAAACACAAAAGTTGTAGTGCTATGTCTTAGCTTTCCAACGCCCCTAGAATCACCTCATTTGGACTTTGGTAGCCTGAGTTATTGTTTTACGCATAAGGCGGTTAACAAGCCCGAATGTGAGATTCTGGTTCTGTTATTTGAGATTTTGACTTAGATACACTACAAACTGGACTGAGTGGTCTTCATCAAAGTTGTAGGCCTTTGTCTTAGCTTCAAAAGGTATAAATTTCACCCCAATCCGATAAGCGTAGCTTCGGTTGTGTCCGTTACGCAAAACAACGTCAAATCTGTCTTTTGTTTCTTGACTCAACCTTCATTTCCGCACATGCTCCTAGCTTGATTTTGTACTTGTATGACTTGGAGCCTATGGAATGGCTATTGAAATGAGATGATTTTGTATATGACTTTGGGTTTGATTGAGGAAAAGAATGAAGCCATAAATGGCTGGAAAATAGGTAAATACAAAGGGCGTGCTGCCCAAATTTACGCTCGAGAACTAGGTCGATATACTTGCGACTTGAGTAAGGCTTGAGAGCGAATACCACGTGAACCATCTAGGGTATTTACGTTTTCTTTGCCACTTCGACTCAAATAGCGATTTTAAAGTTTTACAAGTGAGTCTAAGTTTTACAAATATTTTACTTATGTCCTTTGGTTTCAATGTACTCTTTTCACTACCAAAACCATATTTATACTTTGTACTAGTACGTATTCGACTTGTCTTTGACTCACTTACATCTTTGATGGTTGAAGCATAATGTGTTCGTTTGATTATTAGGGTTCCCTTGGTGATTGAGAGTATTATCCGAAAGGAAACTTTGGACGTTATTTTGCTTAAATAGGTGAGTGTTCCTTGTTGTTATGTTACTCTTGACTATATGCCTTGTTCCATGTTATGGATATTTGATTGAATGTTAAATGCTTTCAATGATTGCTAAAAATGAGTTTTCTAGGCGAGTGTGTACTTTATCGCACTCGACCTAAATGAATGTGAAATTTTCAATGATTGAATGATTATATATGCATGAATGTAAGCCATTGGCTGAACTGGGCCTGCCCTTCGTTACTGATCGACTCGAGCCAGAAGCGGACTCGGTCGGGCGATTTAGTGACCCTGGGTGAACGTTTGGTATACTCGAGTATTACCTTGTTGTCGGGTGGAGTCCGGCCAACGTCCGGAAGGGGGTGAAATGAAATGAATAAACGAATGTCAATGCAAACGAGGGTTTTACTTACAAAAACGCATTTTCAAATAATTGGAGGAATAAGGGGAATGACAGGAGAATGAACGAACGAACGAACGAATGGCTCCTTGTGAGCCCGTATCCTTTTAATGAATGTGTTATTATCGCTTTCCATTGTAAATGTTTCTTGAACTATTGATACTCTATGATTAATGTATTGGATTGATTGTTTGATTGTGTTCGGAACCTCACTGAGCTTTTAGCTCATTCCTTTAGTTTTGTTTTCCTTAACAGGGGACGGCGAGCCAGGACAAGAGCTCTGTATAGACTAGCCTAGTCGAGTTCTTTGATTTTGTAATGGTTCTCGCCCTAGTGCTTGGCACGGGTGGATGTATGGTGACTTGAGAACCTTTGTATATTCGATGTTTGTACTCCCTTTTGAGATAGTAATGTACATAAGTTTTGCTTTAAGTTTTGGATCGTCGTTATATTTATTCTTGTGGGTTTATTCTGGTTTTGTTTGAGGGTTGAAGTGAACGACTGAGTCCCGACGAGAGTTGGGCAGGCGGTCCGCCGAACCCTTTGGTTCGCCTTAGGGGGAGGTGGGGCTGTCACAATCTACACTTGCCCTCATATTACTTGCTAAGGTCAATCTTTTTATGTATAGGTCAAGATATAATTTCACCAAATTTGCTTCTATCATTTGTTGTATTGTTCCCTTGGGTACTACAGGAAGAATTTGCCTAAAATCACTGAACACAATAACTTTTCCTCTAAATAATTTTGTGTTATCCATGACATCTTTCATACTTCTATCAAGCTTTTCAATAGCCCAATGCTTGGCCATGGATGCCTCATCGCATATGATTAAACTTGAGTTTCATATTAATTCTGCAATACCACTTTGAATGGGTATATTACACATACTTGATTCATCAGCAACTATTGGTATCTTAAATCGTAAATGTGCAATCCATCCTTCTAGCATAATTGCAGCTACAACTCCAAATGTTGTTGTTGCTACTGTTATCTTACTCTTAAAACATAGATTGGCAAGCAATACCTTGTATAAATGCATTTTACCTATATCTTCTGGGCCGTCAACAAAAATATTCCAGATGCTGCCTCATTCACTCTGTTCAATGTGGCTGAAAATGCAATCTATTGCTCAAGATTCAGATTTATTTCAACAAAGTAATCATCATGTAAAAACTTTTATGGATATCTCATCACAAATTTCTCTTGGATAGACAGCTTCAACATCATTTTCTTCAGTAGGTATAGAGACAAATCACAATGTGTTAGATTCTTTCCCATGCACTCTAGAAACGTGGTGTTGAAATTTCATTTTCTCTTTTAAACCCTTTGAAATTACCACAGAATATTTTTCCTGCAAAATCGAAACACTTGTTGGTGTACAATAAATCAAAATAGGTGCAAACAGTCTTCGTAATGCATGAGACATTTGGAAATTTGTTGTTTCATTTAGAGATTCAAAATTTCTTTTATCTGAATCCAATAATTTGTGTTTTTCTGTAGCAAGTTTAAAACTTGTGCATCATATACCATTAACACTCGACAAATCATCAAATGAAATTGGGTAATGTATGTGATTTAGCAACAATCTTAGGTAGTATATTTCTCCTTCTGTTGAACTAGCTCTATTGATTCTTCCAATAACCTTTCTTTGCTTTCTTTTTGTCCATGTCCTGAGTTTAGTGTCCCATATATAGTGTTATGAGAATTCGCGATGACGAATTTTTTTTGTTGGATCAAAATTCTTGCACACCTAAAAATATTAAAAGTGTGAAATAATGCATCAATTTCTTGAAGGAAAAAAAATTATTCATCCAATAATTTGATAATGAATGATCCAAACAGAAAACATTCTAAAACAATGTAGAATTATACTTTTTCCAGCTTAATCATGTCTAGAAACAATTCTCAGGGAGATTGGATACAATTTATGATAAATAATTACCACAGACCATTGATTTTTATATAGGGAACGTAAAAGAGGCATGATCATACAATATTTTTTTTATTTTGATTACATTTTAATAGCATTGGCTAATAATTTCTTATGGGTTATAATCACCTTAATTTCTAAATTATGTCTAGAAAAACATAAAAAAGATATATCAATTCATCTTATGCTTTCTATCTAACATAACTAAATTAATGATAATTATATATGAAATATTTCTTTTTGAATTGTTCACCTAAGCTATACCGTTATTCATATTCTGGATCTTAGACTCTATATTAGGACACTTTAACCCTAACTATAACATTGATTCATTTTTAGGTCCCTAAACTACTTCCTTCTCTCTAATTTTAGAATTTTTTTGGTTATAGTTGCTTCCCATGGATGACTAATATTCCATGAATTTTGCATATTTTGTTAACAATTGTACTTAAATAGGACGGATTGCAAAGTTTTGGGACTAAAATATCCCAAATTTATAATTTATGGATCAAAGTGAAAATTAGGGTATAATTGAAGCATGCAAAATTGTGTTAATCAGCATTTTTTTGCTAGTTGAACTTGTTAACAATTCAATATTTACCTAGACCGCTACAATGGGAAAATTTGACTGCTTTATAAACTTCAAAGGGGCAAACAAACACTAAACTAAATTTTAGTGGGGAAAATTGTAAATTCTTATAGTTTGATTTGGTCTTTCGAACAAATTCAAAAGTTTAAAAACCTAATAGATATTTTTGAAAATTATGAGGCCAAATAGTATCATTGGTAAAAGTTGAAGAAATATTTGAATCATTTACCCACTAGTTCATAATTCTCATGGCAGGAAAGAGATAAAAAATCGAGGTCTGATTGTTGTTCTATTTTCCAATAACCAACAATCACCCCCCTTAACTTGTTCTATTTTCCAATAACTACTCGTACGTACAATCCTTTGTACTTTGAAAAACAGCAATCACCCCCTTGAATTTGGCAGATGCTGAATGGTAAACTTTCCTATGTGTGAACAAAACTAATCCCAAACATAGTCCTCCCTCCCCCCAAAAAAAAACCATTTGAAAACCAAATTCCCTCAATCTACTATATACTTCCATAGCCCACCATTGTCTAAACCAAAACCACCAATGAGTCCTTTTAACTCCCTAACCCCAAGGTCTTCTTAATTTGTCTAATGCCAACAAAAAATCCAACCCCAGTTGATCGACCACTACAACCAAAAGCCAAATGAAACAATTAGAAATTTGTCTCTTCTGGCCAAATGAAAATAATTGGTAGAACTGCCTATTTTATAATTTATATGAAAAACTACAAAAAAAAATACATGTAGAAATGATAATATTATTTTAAAAAATCACACAAAACAAATTAATAGAGTACATGAACAACACATGCTTTATTTGGCTTTTAAAAAATAATTTTTAGAATATTAGAGCTCATAATTTTTTTACTTTTTAATTTTATGGAATTTTCATAAGATTTTTGTGTATTTTTAAAAACTCTAAAAAGTAAGTATAAGTTATTATAAAAGCTCAAACTAGAATAAAGTATGTGTTGTGCATGTGCTCTTCCTATTGACTTTGAGTGGTTTTTTATAATAAAAATATGTTAAGCATGGGCTCTATACTTTTTGTTAGTATGTATGCCCTAAAGTCTAGGGTTTTGTTGATTTACATTAACCATTTGTGTATAATGAATGGCATTTTATCTTATTAATTATACCATTTTATCAATTAAATGCATAAAGTTCCCAGAATAAATATATATATCTAGATAAATGTAGTCATACATATTATGATATTGAGATACATTTATCTAGAATTTATTCTTAAAAGATCTCTAGTCATAGCATTAATAGATGATACACTATTAATATGGATAGACTAGCACATACTATATTTCTTCTTTTTGAAGGAAGTAGAAGATCTAATTTACTATGATGTAATGACATCAAAACTACTTATGTAGGTGCTTAACAGGGTGATTAAATTTATTAGATCGATCCACATACAAAATATCATATGGATAACTATTTAAATGCCAATGATATATTGTCTATGTGCCATGTGTATAAGTGATTCTATTACTTAACACTATCATGGTATCTTGAGTATGGATTGTTGTACGTTAACTCTTTTGATCATTATGCTGTAATTGGATAACTATAACTTCATTTGGATTAACAGTTTTTGGGAGTGTTTTTGAAATATTTTATTGTCGCAATATAGGTGAAAAATTTTTATTGTAAATGTTTTTAATGGTGTTTTTGGGGGGTTTTTAAAAATATATTTTGGGATATTTTTAAAATTTAAAATTTTAATGAAATATTTTTAAAATTTTATAAAATCTCATAACTACCCACCACTACCCCACCCCACCCTTTCTCCCTCCTCCCTCCTTCGCTCTCTCTCTTGCCACCCTCTTTCTGGTCACGGGTCGCGACCAGAAAATGCGGCGACCAAATCTGGTTGCGAGTCACAACTAGAAACTCGTCATCGGGTCGCCATGGCCAGCGACCAGAAAGGGGAAGAGGGGGAGGGGGCAGGCACGGAGACGTAGGGAGGAAGAAGGAGGGGGGAGGGAAGGAAGAGGGAGGAGAAGGACGGAAGAAGAAGGGGGAGGAAGAAAGAGAGGTGAAAGGGGAGGAGAAGAGGGAAGAGGAAGAGGAAGGAGGGGGAGGGGGAGGAGGAGAGAGGAGAAAGGGGGAAAGGGCGGCTGGTGGTGGTGTGTTTTTTTGGTGGTTAGTTGTGGTGGTGTATTTATATATATATATATTTGGAGTTGTTTTTGATATATTTTATGGATGTTGTATTTTGGAGTTATTTTTATTGTGTATTACTGTAGCATTGTATACGAAAAACTTGTTTTTCAAAAATTGAGGAATCCGGATAGAGCCCATATCATTAGAGATTAGGTATAACATGAAACATGGAAAGATAGCAGGTAATTTATAATGATTGACCATCTCTAATAATAGAGGAGTTATCTCATTGATGGCCACTTGTTGAAATATAACTCAAGGAATCTTAGCAAAGTGGAAAGATCTTGGATAGTTGTATCTAAGTATCTATCCAACAAGAGTTATATTTTTATAACATGAAAGTCATGAATCATTATAGTTGGCACATATTCCATACTCTAGATTAAGGTGAGAAAAGTATGATGAAGGATAGTAATTATATGATACGCTTGCATGAAAAAATGTAGTCATCTACTTGACTCTTCTCTATAATTGGCTGGTCATGATGCATTGTTAGAATTCAATCTTGATCTATAAGTATAAATTAGTTGATTATATTTAATCAATGATAAATTAAAGTGATCTAATTTACTTATTTCTTATTATTAAGAATTCTAATGTTTACTTATTGTCAATGCAGTGGAGAATTTAATGGGTCACACAATTAAGAGTTTTTTGTGCAAGATTAAAAGATATTCAAATAAGGACTTGAATGATAAGTTTGTAAAACTTATGATTTAATTTATAAGATAAATTAAAATTGAGGGATTTATTATGCATATAAAGATAAGTCTAAAACAAGAGTTATATTGAAAGATGGAAACTAAATCCTATTGGAAACTAATTAAGTGTTTCCTTTCAGAGTAAGTTCTTTATTTGTCTATACATACCCTAATTGTTTGAGCAAGCAAAACATAACTTTATATACGAGTGTGTGAAATTTTAAAGAAAATCTAGAGAGAGAAATTGTCCATAAATTTGTCCATCAAGAGAGAGAAATTTAGTTCTCTCTTCCACTCATCTTGGCTGAATTTTCCTATCCATTTGTGAGGTTTGTTCTTGGTAGAGAGATAGCACTCATCTAACTACAAACAAATTTACCTATGAAGTTTTGTGCATGAGCTCGTGTGGATCACCATTAGAGGTTGGACACTTGAACAGCTTTTGTAGATCGCACCATCCATGGCTTCATCAAACAAGAAGATATTCATCAGATGAAGGTAATCTTCTTAACTGATCTCTTAATTGCATGGAATCTAATCAAAGTGATCGAGTCAAAGGAATCAAAAATTTTAAATTAGGAGCTAATTCGGCTGAAGTTGAATATTCTAGGGATTAAATTTATTTTAGCTAAAACATTTTGGTCCAGACCCTAAACTTTAAGGACTAAAAGTCCAAATTTTCCTAAAGATAAAATAACCATTTTCTTGATTGTTCTTATTCATTTATATTGAGCCTTAAGATTATTCACTAATATTTTCTAGGGTTCAATAGATGTTAATTGCACTAATAGTCAGTCAATTTGCAATTATATTATTTCAAATAATTTGGATTAAGGAAAGTTGAAGTTCAATGTTATGGAAAAAAAGTTCACTATTAAGAGAATGTGTTGCTCAAACTTAATTCTCCAAAACAAATAATTAATCTTTTTTGTTAGGTCATACAAAAATCATCACGCTAGTTCAAAAGAATCCCCATCAAAGCATACTATGTACAAAATCTAACAAAATTTTATTTATATTTGGTACCAAAAAAATGTGGTTGCCATTAGTACAGATTTCATTAAGATGAAGGAAATGATGTTTGCCATTTATTCCCAAAGAAGAGGCAAATTGCATAGTAAGTTGCTAAACCTCCCGAGATTCTTCTTTCACCTACTAAGTGATTTTCATGCTAAATAGCTTACTAAACTTTTAAAAGTATTTTATTTTGACGGTTCTATTAATTCTCACTGTTAAGATGGACAAAAGTTAGCCTACCAACTCATATTCTAAAAGGATAATTTGGACATTTCGCATGAAACCATCAGTCTTTGAGGCTTCAGCTCCTGATTTGGAGATATGGTTTCCTTTTTAGCATTTTTTTCTTCATATCACTCATTCTGTCTATGTCTTAATCGTTTCTTTTGCATTTTCATTTTTCCCTGTGTAAATACTAATTAGATTAGGGAAACTTACTAGGTTTTCCTTTTTCTTTTGGGGGTCTTTAAAAAGGAAACCATTGAGGATTTCTGTGCTCATTATCAGGTTTTTTTTTTTTAGTGTAAGCAGGAGGACTCGAACCCGAGACCTTTTGCTTACACTCCCTCTCCCCCTCATTATCAGTTTGATTGTCAAGATTTGAGATTTTTCTTTTGAATCCAATCTGTTGATTTCTAGATTTTCTTTCAACCAATTGCATTGAATAATCAACAAGAGATTTAGTTCTTTGGGATTAATTTTCGTACTAATGACCCGAATTAACACTAAGATTTGCATAGCTTTCAGTTTTGAAAATATTGCACTCGTATACAGCTAATACTTAAACGCACTAAATGTAAATAAGATATAATAAGTTGATACATTTCGTACAAAACATCCAAATTGTCCATTTCTAATAGACGCCTCTCACATGAGTTAACTCCCACCCATTTTCACAACGAGAGTTAACAGAATGTTCAAAATAAAATACTTTTAAGAGTTAAGCGGGCTCATGAAAAATAGTTTTGTGGGTGAAATGAGAACCTCAAAAAAGTTTAGTGACCTACTGCAAATTTTATCAAAAAAAAAAATGCACGCACATGGACAAATTAACATTTCATGACCTTCAGTTATGCAAAATTAATCAAATCAAACATTTCATCCAATTCACCTTGTAATATTTCTCAAGAAAAATAAAAGAAATTCACCAACATACTCTAGCCAGATTCAGTATGATAAATAGAAAAATTGAATCAATTGAAACCTAAATTTCATAGGAACAATCTAGAAAGACTCAATGATTACAAACTTGGAAACTAAACACTACTAAAAAAAAAAATTATTAGCAAAAATGATTTTTAAGTATTTTTATGAAACAAAAAAAAAATCATTTTTTCCATTAAACAAAAGGACTCAAATGCTGAGGAAGATTTTGGATTCTAATCTCCCTTCTGCTACATTATGAAGATTTATGAAGTAATCTAGACCGTGGGATGTAGGGTGATTGATGGGGCAGCATAGATGATTGATGATTGATTGAATTGCCGTGATGATCAAGAAGCAGTTAGTTAGTTACAGAGGAAGGAATAAGGTGCTGAGCTGGCAAATTAGTTAGTTAGTTAACTTCTTATAACCAATAAATAACAGGAGAATAGTAGTGAAAAAGGGCTGCATGTATTTTTTCATCTTCATTGTAACAATCTTCTGTAATCGTTTGTCATCAATACAACATCAGTTCCAACTCCTTGAGGGATATTCTGTAAGACTTGCCTCTTTTTGAGGTAATTATGATCCACATGATTGATTCTAAAGTGATTGATATCATAATTAATTGATTGACATTTTGTCAATAATTAATTAGCACCTCCCATTATATAATGATTGGTGATTGACATCCTGATTAATTGATTAACATTTTGTCAATAATTAATTAATATCTTTCATTGTCAATGATTGATTGATATCTATTGTTAATTGATGTCTTATTCAATCAGTTAATCAATCAAATCAATCAATTAGTCAGAAAATATTATTTCAATTATGAATTTTGGCAAGATTTCCTTGATGGAAGAAAACCCTAGGAATTTTTGTATTTGCCAGTAAGGGTCCCAAGCCTAGCCTAGCCTATAAATAGCCTGTGATATTTCATCAATTGTACACTTTTGGGTTAGGCATATGTTAGATGATCCTTACTCTAAATTCTCCTTCTACTTTTCCTTCTTCTGCATATTTTGTTTTATTAGAATAAACAAGAAGGAGTGAAAGACACAAGAAGAGATTAACTTGTGCTTGACAACAATGGTTAGAGGTAAATGTATTTAAATTTCTGCTGCATAGTACATTCACATGTACGTAGTTAGTTTAACATATTCTTCATCATCATCCCTATCCTTCTGGATTGGAATTTGAGACTTTCCTACCTTTTGCATCACTGGTATCAGAGTTGGGTTATACCAGCTCAATTCTGGAAATGGCTGAAGATACAAGGTCTTAGGACAACAAATGCTTAAAGGAGAATCTAAAGAATATTCTCAAGGATCAAAATGAGTAGTTGACAGAGAAATTTCTGCTCTCAAGAATCTGATTCTCGAAGCAAATACGCAGAGGATTCCTAGTAATTAGAATTCCTTCAATTCAGAAAATCAGGAATCTCAATCCCATCAAGGGTATCAAGCCTCCACCAAACTTTCAAGGGTGGAGTTTCTCAGATTCTCAGGAGAAGATTTCAAGAGGTGGCTCTACAGGTACGAACAATTCTTTGAGATTGATGATACTCCTTCCAATGCTGAGGTCAAACTAGCAACTATTCACATGGAGGGTAAAGCTTTACAATGGCATCAAACTTTTATGAAATCTCAGTTCACCAGAGATATACCCTCATGGGAATAATATGTGAAGGCAATTGCAGCTCGATTTGTTAATGTCCTGTATGATGATCCTATGGGAGATTTGAAGAGACTGAAACAAAATGAAAGTGTACTTGAGTGCCAAGAACGATTTGAGGAGTTACTCAACAGGATGGACTTATCTGAGGAATATGCAATAAGCTGTTTCTTAAGTACTTTAAGGGATGATATTCAGATGGGAGTTAGAATCTTCATGCCTGGAACCCTGCAACATGCAGTTGGTTTAGCCAAATTGGAGGAATCCAAGATAATGGGTGCTGGAAGGAAGTTTCAAAAAATCGGCCAATTTCAAGGGTCTACTTCAAGACCTTCCATACATGATTCAAAGCCACGGTCGCGATCGCGGTCATGACTTAAACCATTCCACATCGGTTTCAACAAATCAGTCGCGATATCAGCGAGACGCAAAGTTTGAAGCATTTAATATTCTAAAAATTGTGAATAATATAAAAAAATATGCTAAACAAAAATAATAAAAAATTAGCAAAACAAAATTTGTAAAATGTACTATTTTTTATACATATTAAACGCAATAAGTATCTTTAATCATTTAATATAATGGCATCACAAACAAAATCAAGATAACGTATAACACAATTTTAAAACTAATAATTGCAAAATCAAGATAACACATAACACAGTTTCATATTCTTTTTTAATGTAGTAGCAAAGGTTATTGGATGAAAGTTTAGTATTTTGTGTTCATCTGTACAGAGACTAGTTCAACCTGCAAACATTGAAAGGTGGGCCATAATAAACATTGATGCATGCTGTTATATTCATACCTGTTGAGAATATGAGAGTCCACATTTGTAGTTGCATTGATGCTTACAGTTTCTTAAGTCTGAGAATTGGCATGGCTAACAACTGCTCTTCCTTCATTTTGCACAGTGGGGTTTGGTTGTGAAGCAACAGAAGCACTTGCATTTCCCCTGTTCAAACTTGTAGTAGCTGAAGTAACAGCAATCTCAGAAGGCCTTCCTCTATGAAAATTTGAAGTAGCAAATTGATAAGAAGACATAGTTCCTTAATGAATCGGTACTATGCTAACATATTTCAAAAATATTAGCTTCACACAATTCCATTGGAAGTTCATCATAACAAACAACTTTTGGCAACTACTTTGCAGAATAAGAAAGATTACCCCATCTACGTCCCTTAATAAATTTAGAAAATCCAAAAAAAAAATTTAATACATACGAAATACCCAGTCTATAATCCTTGATAAGTGTTATCGAGACCACAATAGTACCTAGCAGTCACAGCTTTCATGAAATCACTGATCAAGACAGAACATCATCTAAGACTCAAAGTAACATGCATTACGTGGATCATATTCCAGAAAAGTTATTTTATTTCATATGCACAAGCATAATATTTTCTCATAACAAGCACAAGTAACTATGATATTTTCTTCATGGTTTGTGCAATCTTTTGCTGTTTTCCCTCAACTTGCATATGCACGCACAGATAATAACCATTCCTTGCTTATTGTCTATGATTTGAATAACATGTTTTCTGATTTTTCTTTTGGGTTTTTGGACTTGTTCTTGTGAAACGATTCAAACCAAGAATCATGTCCACCCAGTAATTTTATCCTTTTTTTTCTCTTGCTTTTCTTTTTGTTGTTTTTTTGGTTGCATTCAAGTTGACTCTGAATGACTTGATGTGACTCGGGTGTTTCTATCCTTATCGACAACTTCTTGGCCGAGTTCTCAGTGATTCAGATATTTCGGAACTATCTCGTCCCGGTATTGGAACGAGAAGCTCCATTCCATTGATGACTCGGCCAAGTCCTCTCGATCTTGGCCGAGACTTTGAACTATACTTCCATATCTCATGCCTCTACATCTAGTGGACCTCTTTATGGAAGACCTTCCATGAGAAGTTCAGCTCCACCATTACCTACTCCTAGAGATACTTAGGGGAATTCAACCAAGAAATCTGCAAGAACTCTGAGCACTGCTAAAATGGATGAAAAACGTGCAAAGGGACTTTGTTTTTGGTGTGATGAGAAGTTTGAAAGAGGCCACATATGCAAGAAAAGGCAACTATATAGAATTGAAGTGGTGGAAGATGAGGAAAGGAGAGACATGTATGCAGAAGAAGAAATATAGCACATATATCTGTTTGTGCTATGACCAGTACTGTAAGGCCAAATTTCAAGACTATGAGGATTAATGGTCATGTGGGAAAAATAACAATTAATATTTTCATTGACTGTGGCAGCTCTCAACAATTTTGTTCATCCAAGTGTTGTAAAGGATTTCGGGTTGCAAGTTAATGAGGCGAGTCTTTTGGCTGTGGAAATAGCTGATACGGGAAACTATGTTCCCAACTCACATGGAAAATACAAGGCCAATCTTTTGCTGTTGAAGCAATGGTACTGCCTATTGGAGGCTGTGAGATGGTGCTTGGAATCTAGTGGCTCTCCACTTTGGGAAATGTGAATTGGAAATTTGTAGATTTGAGGATGGAATTTTTGCAAGAAGGAAGAAAGGTGCTGCTGAGAGGGTCCAAACAATCAACAATTCAGATGGTGTCAAGAAAGAAGACGCAATAGATCTTGACGAAACGTGTAGTTGTAGAATCTGCACATCTTTGTTTTCTTCATGGAACATCAAAAGCCATTGTATTTTCATGTGAAGGGAGTTATGAACAGTCCCTTCTCCACCTAATGAAATAGATGCTCTTTTGAAAAATTATGAAGACTTGTTTAAAGAGCCAAATGAATTACCGCCTCCTACTGACGAGTGTCGGGTCTAATAGTCTCTCGACAATATTGTCCCACAATTTGACACCCCGTGGGGCCGTGAGTTTTGTTTTTGGCGGTGCTGGACAACACAACAGGTACCCGCAGGCTACCTCACCAAAAGGCCTCATCGAGGTAGGAGAGACCACTACAGACTTATCAAAGTAGCCCAGACTCCCTCCCTAGCCGATGTGAGATCATTACAAGCAACTGTGACACCCCTACCTTCCCCTAGGGCGAACCAAAGGGGTTAGCGGACTGCCTGTCCAATTCTCGCCAGGACTACTAAGCCGAATACAAGATTTTCAAAATGCACGGTGTCATGATATGTCTAAAATACGCTTCCACAAGCACGAAACGAAACGAAAATGGAAGAAAAGAAAATGAAAAAGTACTGCCAAATCACAATCCGGCCAGAAGTTGGCCGGATATCCGGCTGGATTCAAGGTAGTAGCGAAACCAAATTTTTTTCAACTTCCCCTGCCAATCCGGCCAAGTATCCTGCCAAGAACTGGCCGGTATACGGCCGGATTCGGTGAACAGTTTCCCGCCAAAATTTTTCTTTTCTCGATTAAATCCCGCACTCGTTCGAATCTCCAACGGATACAAGTAAAGTTCATGTAAACCCATCGAACATATATTTACCAACAAATACACGAGAGAGACATGAATAAACACTTTGAAATACACGTTGGAATTTACAAGTAAAAGTGTGATACTAGATCGAAATACAATTAGGGTTTTTCTATTACAAAGGAGCTTAACAAAGGAACGTTTACACTAGCTCGACTCTTTTATCCAAAATCATGATTTCACAGTTTGCTCCTGTAAGGAAAACAAAGATAATGGGAAGGGGGCGAGTTTAAGCTCAATGAGGTACCAAAAATCCAAGTAGTCAAGAATCATGGCATTTCATGTTTAATCAGTCAGATACACATACCAAATATAAAGCAAAGCAATTAAAACAGTGATTCAAATAGGAAGGATACAGGTGGCTCTCAGGAGCCAGATTCCCGTTGCAATACCAGATCTTGATCAAGCAGTAGTTGACACTCCGTCAACTTTAAAGTGAAGTAACTAGTTCAGTAGAGCACCACTTAACACCAAATTCTGTCCACCAAACATACTCCTTACCGGGCCCAAACACCTCAACAAGAACAGGAATGGTAATACTCGAGTATACCGGAATCAAGAGTCTCAATACCCAAAGATTCCCTAGGAACAGGCACCCATGGATTGTCAATTTCCTCGACCAAGCCCTTGCTGGCTCGATTTAATTAACTCCCATGAGGTTGAGCTCAGGTTTAACAAGAAGGTCGTTGGATACACTTCCAAACGACATTATAACAGGCACAGGTAACTGATTCAAGTTCATAACAGGTACAAGTAATAGATTCCAGTTTATATAGTAAACAGTCACACAGGCTAGAGAATGAGTGTGATAAAGTACACCCTCGTCTCATTTAGAATAAACAGAGTTCATAGTTATTCATGTCACAGACAAGTACAGATGACCCAATTAAGCAACAATTCAGAGGAGTGGTACACTCACCAGTTCAAACAAGGAGAACTTCAAAAGTTTCCTCCCAAAGGATGCCTTTGGTCACCGGCACGTCCTAGAACAACCAAGGGAAAACAATTGAGACTCGACTCCAAAACCTAGTGAATGGAATTCACAGGTGAGACTCAGTTATGAGTCATATGCCTATCCAAATGAACCATTAATGCAAAGTAAAGATGTGGCTTCGGAGTAAAAGGGTAACGGTTGATCCTAAAGACATGAACAACCCTAAAACCTTTCGCTCAAGTCGCGAGTACATCCAACTAGCCCTCGAGTGAAAATTTGGACAGCACGCCCTTTTTATTTACCTATTTTCCAGCCATTTATGGTTTCATTATTTTTATCAATTCAGCCCCAATATCACACACAAATAATCTTACCACAATAGCCTTTCACTAGGCTCAAAATCATCCAATTACAACACAAGTCTAATAATACAATTAGAAATCAGTTTTGAAGACAAAAGGCTAAATGACAGATTTGACATCTTATAGCATTTTGGTCACCACTGGAGCTACGTTTATCGGATTGGGGTACACTTTATATTGTTTCGAAGCTAGGACAGAGAACTACAAGTCTTATGAAGACATCAATAGCCATTTCATTCATTATCAAGGTCAAAAGGTGCAATCTCAGAGAAAACAGAAAATTGTCCGCAAAATAGTACATTTGGCAGTCAGGGGTATTTTTATCATTTCACATGCTACAGTATTCTGATTGAGATGAAATTTTACAAACAGATAGTTAACATCATTTCCTACAACTTTCATGTTTTGACCTAAGCGTAATTCAGCCTCTAGCATGGACAAATTAAGTAGGTCAGAAGCAGGGTAGTTTGCTCTCTAAAACTGGAAATCAACCACACAAGCTGGAATTTTTGTAAGCAACCAAAACCAACACATAAAAGTTTCAATTTTACACATAACAAGGCTATCATTCCATGGCCAATCATACAGCATCATATGAGGGCAGAAAATTCACTACTAAAACTGAAAATTTCCATATCACCACCTCAACTCATGGAATATGGCGTAAAACTACCAAAATTTCAACCATAAACTACTAGTTTGCATATATTTGAAGTAGAGGAGAGTTTATTGCCATAAATACCTTGAACCTTATGCAAAGAGGCTACCAACACCTCTACCATCCCAAATCACTCCTTAAAAACCCTTAAACCTCCTTAGAGATACACTTTTATGGAGTATTTTTCAAAGGGTTTGGCTATAACTCAAGATTGAAGTTTGAAATTTAGGTGGAAGATGAAGCTATCTTTCTCTCTTTTTCTCCTCTTCATGGCCGACCAACAAGGTAAAGAAAACAAGAGAATTTTGGTCAAATTTTAGTTTTAGTAAAGGTAGGAAAGACTTGGTCAAGTCCAACATCCAATGGTTTTCCGACACCTAGCCTTTCTAGAGTTTTCTCTAATCCTTTGTCTTCCAATGGTTAATTTATCTAACTAACGTCCAATTATCTCCTAACACCTTGTAAAATAATAGTCCTTGACAAAATTCCACCTAGTCATCCAACTTTTATCGTACTTACCGCACTAGCGGGTCCCACATCCATAATATATTCCAAACTTGACATGAACTAGTTTATACGAGAAAAATGATTTAAACACTATACTCACTTATAAAAATCTCTGAAAAATTAATATAATAAAATTAAAGTAAGGAAAATGCACGCGAAAAAATAAAATAATATAAAATAAAACAAGGAGAATTTTGCAGGTCCTCACATCGGGCCTATGCAATAATAAATTTCTACTCTCAAATATGTAAACGAGTACAATGTCAAGTAAGGTCGTCTCTGCAGGGATTAGGAGGAAAATTTGTTTCTTTCCAAGTAAGACTTAATCGGGGAGTTTGGACAATTGAAAATAAAAATAAACAATCAATGCAAATTAAAAACAATTAAACTAAAGTAAATTAAACTTAATTCAAGGATAAACGAACTCTGGCCAAGTGAATAACTCTAGGAGTAGTTCAAACAACTGATCATCCATGCAATAATTATTTCAATTATTCGCTAATAAACAGGTTATAGTTGTCATACAAGTGATAAACAATCAACTTTTGCTTAGTGTCTCGATAGTTAAGGTACACCTGTTAACTACTTTCCTAACCAAGAAAAAACCCTAGATATACCCATAGGATTTAATTTCTTGATTGCATTAAAAACCAGAAAAACCCTATTCTAATTAACAAACACACTACCAGGGTTTATTTAAATTAGATCGTATGTCTCCCTAATGTGGAACCAATCACATAAGTTGTCACTAATTTAAGATAACTAAATAATTATGAATTTAATTGTCCTAACTGACAATAGTTTTGTTAGATTAAATTAAATATCAAGCACCTTTGATATCCAAATAACTAACAATCATGAAAAGTAAAACCAGAAAACATACAAATACTAACGAATAAAATATATTAATAAAAACAATTAGATCTCACAGATATAGATGAACCAAGTCCTTCATTATTCATCAGCTAGAAAATAAAAGTTTAGCTACGCATCATGGAGAAAAATCCGCAAGAGTTCCTTGATAATAATTGCACACGGTTTCCTCCGAAAGTGAACGAAAAAACACGAAGAAAAAAAAAAAGAACCAAGCGACGGCTCTTTTCTCTAATGCTCCAAAGAATCACAACCAAAGATTGTTTCTGGCCGAACTCCTAATCAAACGGGTCTGTCCTTGATTTTTGTTTTCGTTTCCTATTCGGTATCTACTACTAATAACAAAACACGTTTCCTAAATAGAAAAAGGTAACTACTAAAGATAATAATCCAATTTCCTAATCCAATACTAAAACTAATGATGAAAATTAAAGTCTTCAAAATCTTCCTTCAAAAATTATCCTAAGTTCGACTTGGATTTGAAAATAGGTCCTGAATGCCCCATCATCAAATCAACTCTTATAATGTTGGAAAATTGCTTCTTTTGATCATGTTTCATATAGTTCCCTACAATTAACACCATTAACCAAATATCAGTATAATTTGATAATTAAAACAATATTTGGTAAAAATAAAAGGAAGTTTAATCGTAAATTTAATAACGAATTTCAACCTATCAATTCCTTTCACACCTAATCCATGTTTGTCCTCAAGTATGGGAACAACAATTCAGCAAATAAATTCAGACAATGATCACCACTCAAACCATCTATTGCCAAGATGCAATTAACCCACGTCAAGCATTAGTGGCTAAGTTCCAAAACATGCTATCCGGTTAGTTTCTAAAATCAAATACTTATCCAATTCAGGTTAACTAATCTAAGAAGTTAGAATATTAAACTGGCATTTATCAGTAAACGATTCAACTATTAACCAAAATCTCAACATTAAACCCATGGATCAGCAGGTACATTTTTTACTTTTTCACAACTATTTTCTCTTTTTTTTCATTTTTTTCATTTTCCATGCTTTGTCGTTTTTGTTTTATTGATAGGGTTTAGTCCTTTGCCATTCAAACCTTTGGTACAAATTTCGACATCTGCTAAATAAAGGAATACTGTTACTCAACTTGTCATCAGCTTAGGACCATATACTCATAGATATCACCACTTTTTGACGCGAAAATCGACACTTTTGGTGAAAACTCTCGATTGCAAGGTGACGACACTAGCGGAGTACAGCCAAACAACATTCAAACATCACCAAAGTGAAAAAATAAAATTAAAAATCACAAAACCTATTTCATTTCCCAAACATGGAGAACTAAGGTTAACAGTCGACCAATTTACATAGTAAATGCTAGAAAATATTCACATCGCTTAAACAATTTAGCCAGAAACCGTAAAAGTCACAAAATTTTCAATATTCACCAAAGAGGTATGCTCAAACTTCGCCACGTCAAACTCAACTCATAAGAAAACTTAGCAATAGAAAAGTTTGAACCATCTAACCATTATTAATTACAAACAACCATAAAACTGTCCAAAAGTAACAAAAAAATAAAAACACCTAAAATGAATAGTACCCACTATATTATCATCTCTCCCACACCTAATCATTACATTGTCCCCAATGTAACAAGAAAAAGCAAAAAGAAAGAGAAGGGACAACAAGACTTCCCTGAACAACGTGGAGGAGGACTCCGAACAGCTATGGAATAGGCAGAAATGGTGACGTTAAACCCACATGGTGGAAATAAGCCACAAAATTCTAGGACATCTAGGACATGTGAAGCACAAGATTGGACACCTGCTCATCCAGATGGTTAACTTGAGCACGGAGGTGGTGCCACTCAACATCCCAAGACAACAGTGGAGGAGGTGCGGAGGTAGAAGGTCCAGGCTCATCCTCAACTATCCCCGAAGTAGAGGAGGGACTGCGTGGAAGGACAGTGAACGGGCACACGAGTAGGCCTCGGGGGAGTAAACTACCATATGTTATTAACCTGCTCTACGATGCCCATTTTTTCTAAGCAAATGACATCCAAAGGATCCATTTGACAAGCAACATGTAAATTGTGGTCAGCAAGATCAAGCACTTCTAAGAGGATTGCCAAGTGAGTGATATAGGAGCCAAGGATCAAAGGTTTGTTTCTCTTAGTCAAAACTATTTTAAATTGAGATGCCAACTAACACCCCAAATTAACCTTGACATTGTTTTGCATACACTAAATGAAGACGAATTCAGGTTTAGAGAAGGTCCCCGAACTATCCCTCTTACCTGAGTAACTATAAGCTAAGAAACGCTGAACATAATGGGCAGTAGGGTCCTTGAGATAGGAACTCTTGGACTGGCTAGAGTCATAACGATCCCCGTCAACAAACACATCCTTCCATATTTCAATGTGACAGGAGAAGAAGGGTTCTACATAGTCACAGACACTCTCAATATACTCCCTAAAATTGGCATCCGCATACTCGTCATCAATGAATCCAAAAGTCAAGTAAAATTGGGTAATGAAAAAGTTAAACTGCTGACCCATAAGTCTAAATCAAATCACATCAGGAGTGGTGATAGAGTATCTCGTGGGGAGATCAAATTCAAAAGTGGCATAAAACTCCCTAACTAACTCCATAAAAGCAGGATATTGAATTGCAGCATAGGAGCACCACTCTATGGCTGTGAACATCCTCTGAGCATTATCCCTAATGCCCAACGCAATCATGGTAAGAGAGTCAAGATATTTGCAAGGGATAATTCACCGTTCACAATAAATAGAATATCATTGTTTGTCAATGGCTCTAGTGAAATTCAAATGACCCCCAAAGTGAGAGAATGATGAGATATGGACACCCTTGTCCCTACTTAGGTGTGCCGTTTACCCGAAGAGAAAGGACGGTGTGAAGGGTCACTTGCGGGAATGGTAGATTGTGGTGTAGTGGTGGTCGTAGACTTGGTGGTTCTGGTCTTAGAGGAAGTCTTGTTCTTAGTCATTGGAATTGGCAATCAAGAAGGGCACGAAACAAGGAATGGAAAACTTCTAAACACGAATTCCACTTATACTCCGAACAGCCAAGCAATTGCTCACAAAATATATCAAAAATGAACCAGCTAACTAGGCCTTAGCAACTAGTAGGATAGAGCATGTAGCAGCAGTACGCAATTGCAATAGCAAAAAGAAACAAAAATATGCAACGGCACCGGCATGTCCCAAAGGAGCAATTACTATAATTAGAAGAATAACACCCACTATCAATATCACAAATCGTCGCAGGGTAAGTAAACAGTAGCGGGTATACCAAAGGTTTCAACCACCACGCAACTTTAAACCCGCAATCCAGCAATGCAAAGAAATTCTAATCAACTAGATAAATTAACCCAACAAAAGGCTACCAATAAACCCATGAGTAGCAACCCATCAATCTGAAAGAGAATTGAACAAAGGTATCGAGAGTGGGGTTGGTACGATCAAAGGAAATGCGACAGCTATTCAAGAGGCGGGTCAATGGCGAAATGGTAGTGGTGATGAAGGTGTTGGCCGGTTCAAACGAGGAGACAACGACTGTGGACAGTGGGCGGCAATTGGGACGATAAACAACGTCGGCGACAGAACTGCAACGGCACAGCAGCGACGAGAAGTGAGCAGACGGCAACGGCAGTGGCGACGGTAACGCGCACGAGTGACAACGGCGATGGAGCAACGGTGGTTGCACAATGGCGGTGATGGCGGTGCGAGAGTTGTAGGCTACGCTGGATCGTGCGGCGATGAAGAGAAAGAAAGAAGGATTAAAGAGAGAAGAAGAGAAAAGGAAAGAAAGAAAAAGAGAGAAAAGAAGAGAAAGAGAAAAAAAAAAGAAATTTTTTTCATCAATTTTTTTTTTTTTGCTCCCCATTGTGGAACAAGACGTGGGCACATCTTGTGGGTCTAGAGTTTTCTGATGTTGAGGTTGAGTAATTCCTCATTAGCATGTACTCTCAAGGCGCGAGCATGTCTTGTCGCCTATCGCCTGGTCATCAGCCGAAATGTTTAAAATTGGAATATGAGCTCTTCATTAACAAGATGTGAGTACATCATATTGGTCCATAGTCTTCTGACCGTGGAGTTGGGTAATTTCGCATTAGCATGTGCCCACAAGATGCGGGCACGTCTTATTGGAGAGACGTCTCTTAATTATCAAAAATGAAAATTAAACCTGATAAATATGTAAAACCTAGGATAAACACCATAAAACACATAATAAAAACCGATAATCAATAAAAAAAAAATTGGGTTGCCTCCCAATAAGCACCTTTTTTTAATGTCTTTGATTAGATATGGTCGAATATTGCTCAAACAGTATAGGTGGGATTTTCAAGATGTATGATATCCACCTTCTCCATTGAAACACCTTCATGATAGGGTTTAAGGCAATGACCATTGACCACAAATTTCTTATCCATCTGTAAACTCTAAATTTCCACTGCACGATAGTGAAAAACATTAGTCACAACAAATGGACCAATCCAATGAGAATGCAACTTACCTGGAAAGAGCTTCAAATGAGATTGATAGAGAAGAATTTTTTGCCAACTACAGAGGATTTTTTGCAACTTGTTGGTCATGAAAAATCCTAATCTTCTCCTTTATAAATGATTGCATTTTCATAGGTCTCATTCCTCAACTTCTCCAATTCTTGCAATTGGAGTTTTCTACGAACTCCAGCCTCTTTAAGATCCATGCTGCACTGTTTTGTCACCCAATATGCTTTGTGTTTGAGTTCTATTGGCAAATGACACGGCTTCCCAAATACCAGCCTACAGGGAGATATCCCTATAGGTGTCTTGTAGGCGATCCTATAAGCCCATAATGCATTCTCCAACCTAGAACTCTAATCTTTTCTATCGAAACGAACCATCTTCTCTAATATCGATTTGATTTTTTAATTCGAAACCTCCGTTTGACCATTTGTTTAGGGGTGATAGGACATAGACACCTTATGAGTCACTCCATATTTTTGGAATAAAGCCACCATCATTTTATTGCAAAAGCGTTTTCCTCTATCACTGATCATAGCTTATGGTATGCCAAAATGAACAAAAATCTGTGATCGAATAAAATCTGCAACCACATTAGAATCATTAGTCCATGTGGCTTTTGCTTCCACCCATTTCGACATATAATCTACTGCCAACAATATATAAAGGAAATCATAAGATGAAGGGAAGGGACACATAAAATTAATACTCCACACATAAAAAATTTCACAAAAAATCATAGGAGATTGTGGCATCTTATTTCTACTAGATATATTTCCTACCCTCTAGTGTCTATCACATGACTTATAGAACAAGAACGCATCCTTGAAGATAGTTGGCCAGTAAAATCAGCTTTCCAACATTTTGTGAACCATCCTTTGCGGTCCAAAATGACCTCCACATGCATAAGAGTGACAAAACGTTAAAATTGAATCAAACTCACTCTTACTTACATATCTTCGCGTACTTGATCCACACACTGTCTCCATAAGTAGAGGTCATCCCACAAGTAATACTTAACATCACTCCTAAACTTATCTCTTTGTGCCGTAGACCAACCTACAGGCAATTGATTAGTGACTGAACTATTATCTACATATCAAGGGAGAGAAGAACAGGTAGAGAATAGTTGCTCATCAGGGAAGGTCTCCTTTATTACGCAATAGTCTTTAACAACGGGTAAGCGACTTAAATCATCTGCTACAAAGTTTTCAGCTCCTTCCTTATCACGAATCTCCAAATCGAATTCTTGTAGAAGTAAAATCCACTTGATTAATCTTAGTTTAGCATCCTTCTTGGTCAATAGGTACCATAGCACTGTATGGTCAGAATACACAATCACTTTAACTTCTAGCAAATAAGAGCGAAATTTTGCTAAAGAAAAATAATTGCTAAAGGCTCTTTTTCCGTGGTCGTGTAATTGAGTTGGACTCCACTCAAAGTTTTAAATGCATAATAGATCACCTGTGCAGCCTTTCCGGTCCTTTGGCCCAATGCAACCCCTACTGCGCTATCAGTTGCATCACATATGATCTCGAATAGGAGATTCCAATCCGTAGGTTGTATGATAGGTGGGGAAATCAACAACTCCTTCAAGCAATCGAACGCCTTCTTGCACTCCTCATCAAAATCAAATGTCATGTGGCACTCTAATTTTGAAGAAATTCTTGATAAATCTGCGATAAAAATCTGCATGTTCCAAAAAAAAATGCACTTCCCGCACACTAGTGGAGTACAGTAAGGAAGATATGAGATCTATTTTTGTTTTATCAAATTTCAATACCCTTAGATGATACTGCATGATCTAAAACTATCACATACTCAACCATAAAGTGACATTTTTTTCAATTAAGCATAAGATCAGTTTCAATACATCTTTTAAGAATTAAAGTCAAATTCTCAAGACATTCATCGAAACTATCTCCATAAACACTAAAATTATCCATAAAAACCTCTATTATTTTCTCAACATATTTAAAAAAATACTTACCATACACCTCTGAAAAGTCGCAGGAGCGTAACAAAATCCAAAGGACATTTTTCTATACACGAATGTACCGAATGGGTGTGTGAAAATAGTTTTCTCCTTTTCCTCTGGCGCTTTACCATATGAAAATAGTCTGAAAAACCATCCAAAAAGTAGTAGTAAGCAAGACAAGCTAATCTTTCAATCATTTGATCAATAAAAGGAAGAGGATAGTGGTCTGTTTTGGTGACGGCGTTTAGCTTCTAATAGTCGATGCATTGCCGCCATCCCATTGATTTGCGAACAGGAACAAGATCTCCATTGTTATTAGGTTCTACGGTGATTCCGGGTTTTTTTGGAACTACTTGCACTGGCTCACCCATAGGCTATCAGAGATGGCATAAATCATCCCCACATCCAGCAACTTGACTATTTCCATTTTTACCACTTTCATAATTAAGGGATTTAGCCTCATTTGCGATTATCTCATAGGTTTTGCACCTTCTTTAAACCGTATTATGTTGGGCTTATTGTTTAATAACATGTATACCCTATATTATTAGTCTAGACTTTATTCCTGGGTTTATTCAATTAAAGACTATTGGGCCTACCAATTATTTCCAGTCTAATATGATTGTTTAGCCCAATGATTTCCTTTTTCTATTTTCTAATTTTTATCCCACCACCCATTTAACTTCGGCCCCAAACATCCAACTAAAAGAAGCAATACTAGTCCATTTATAAATGGTCTGGTTCCAGTTATTTAAATCTGACCCATTTACTTAACTTATACACTCAATCAATTTTCTAAAATACTACCCGGTTAGACCCCATCCGTGACCCGTATTTTGACCCATTTTCCACAAACAGGTCCTTCTTCCTCTTCCTCAAATTTCTAGAATCAAACTCCAACACAAACCAAAATTTCCAAAACCCTAATTACATCATCATAACAGCTTCATCACATATTTAAAATTTAACACAATATTCCTACTAATCTAGACATGAATCTTCCTAAATTTCTCGTAACAGGTGTATATATATCCTAATATACATATATGTAAAATCATTAAAATAATTCATGAAATTAACAAGACTTAAAAGGAAAATTTTTAATGTACGTTAGGGACTTACTGGTCTAGATGCTTAGTTGCTTGCTTGATCAACGATGACATTTTCTTCTCCTTCTCTATTTTTAGGTGGTTCTTGCTCTAAGGGAATGAAGATAATGAGAATTAAGAACAACGTTGTTTCTTTAATTTTTTTAGATAAGTGTTTTAAATCTCTAATAACTACCCACTACATGGTGGTTACGTGATTGGAGATTTTTTTCTTTTAACTTATCCTTTCTTATCTCCCCCTTAATCCCCAATTAACCCCTTAACATTCTCTACAAGTCTTTTACTTTTTACCCATAGGAAAATTACCACTGAATTAATGAGAAAAATAAAATTGAATAATAAAAAAAACGTGGGTTTTACAATGAAATTAATCTCCCCATTCCTATAAATTTTTTGAGTTAATTTTTTATTTTTACGTGATTAAGGAGTAGGGTGACAATCATGGGACGAAGGAGGAAGATGTAGTGGATCTATGGATGTTCTGTTAAGGCCGAATAAGACCAATAACTTTCAGTTGCCTCAGCATGACCAAGGACAACATCAAGGCTATCATTTTTTTTAGGGAAAAGAGTCCCAATGGCCCTCCAACTCTTTACCAGGTAAAGTTTTAACCCTCCAACAATTAACGGTAAAATTTTGGCCCTCAATCTAATAAAATAGAATATTCGTGGCCCTTCTGTCAAATCTAGCAGTTAAATTTGACGGGAAGCATCGTCTTGCGAGATGTACGGCCAAATATTAAGGGTATTATAGTTTCTAAGTAAAGAAAGGGTAAAAACACTTTAACCACTGATTTTCCCTCCAACAATTTCCACCCCTTTTGCTTCAAAACCCTAGTGCGAAAAAATCAAACTATTCGATCCGGATGCTGCAGCGAAAGTGTTAATTGCTGTGCATCAACTGGAACCAGATAGTCACAATTCATTGCTTGCTCTTAGTCAATCCGAGTATTCTGCAGTGCTTGGGCATCTCAATGTCCATACGCCTTCACAAAACTCAAATTTCCCACCATCTGCATCTTGGGCTGTTGGAGGTAAATACATAAAATGGAGTTCAAGTTCTGAAGGTTCTAACAAAGTACTTGCGGAAGTGCTAGAGTACCTTGGTGTTGCAATAAATCTCAGACATACCTTTTTCCTTGTGTCTGGATCAACCAAAGGTAGTCTTTAATGGTTGAAAAGAAGAATTCCATCCAAGGATCCACCATCACATGGCAGCCCAAGTCCTAAGCCTGCTGCCACTGATGCACTATCAGACTCAATTGCTTTCCCACTCCACTCCTACTACCCGCTGGAAGCTAACGCCGAAGAAACAATTGCAGACATGGAAGCTTGTGGTGCAGGCGCATACTGCCTACGGTCTTGCCCTGCTGTTCCAAAAATTGATGAATCGTGATTCGGCAGCTGCCAACAATTTCCACCCCTTCTGCTACTTCAAGCCTCAAATTTATAATTCAGATCTGCAACCTTGATGGGTCAGTCAAAGTTCTCCCTTTCTAGATTTGCAGGTTCCCTCCTTTAGAAACTAAAATGCCCTTGATATTTAGTCGTGCATCTCACGAGAGATGCTTTCCGTCAATTTTAATTGCTGGATCTGATAGAAGGGCCATGAATATGCTATTTTATTAGATTGAGAGCCAAAACTTTACCGTTAATTATTGGAGGGCTAAAACTTTACCTGGTAAAGAGTTGGAGGGTCAATGGGACTCTTTTCCTTTTTTTTTAAAGTACGAATCCACATTAAAGAATTTCTCAGAATAAAATGTTGATACACATAATCATCGTAAATGTGGTGTTATGTAGGGTTTGTGTCTGAAATAAGGGTCATCGCAACTGCCAATATTGGCGCAAAATAAATTCGATTTATTTTTGGAATTTTTTTCAACAGGTTAAGAATTTTTTTTAAGGTAAGATTTTCGGCTAAATGTTTTATTTTAGCCATAGATGGACCATTGATTAACATTTGATCAATGATCGTGATTTGAAGGTGCAAAAAAAATTGTTTTTTTTCTATTGCTGAACACAAAATTTGCAGCGAATGAAATTTTTTTTTAAATGCTGCACATTAAATTTGCGGCCAAATTTGTGGACCATTGATCAACCGGCTGGAAAATCGCCGCAAATTCAACGTATCTGAATTTTTTTTTTTCAAACTGCACATCTGATTTGCAGCAATTTGAATTATTTTTTTTTTAAACCGCATATCTAATGTGCGGTAATAGCTCTTGAAACCATACTATCCTATGATTTACTTGGAATGAAATTCCGGTACCTATAAATGCTAAAAGGTTCATGAAATATATTGAGGTTCAATGTTTGCTCCAAATCTTTACCTTAACATTGAGTGTTTTTACCTGTTTCCAACTCAGAAACAAATTGTTTCCCCAACTGACAGTATATGAAGCAAGTTAGCAGATTGCATATTAATGTGCACAAAAAAGAAAATCACCCAAGAAGAAAGGAAAACAGACATTCTGCAAGTAGCAAAAACAAGAAAATTAAAAAAAAAAAAAAAACTCAGGTACTAACCAAGAACTAATATTTTGGATATCCATTACTAACAAAGACTTGGCTCTAATTTAGTTCTGAACAAAGACTTCAGAACAAGTTCAAGAAATAATATAAAGTTATTTCAGAAATGTGTTGAATGCTATATTATTTAGCGTTATTTACATTAACATTAAAACCAAAAAATTAAAAAATGGATGACTTGGGCATATTTCATTTTCAATTAATTTTGTATTTTCAACCGGAACCTTAACGAATTTTTATAGGATGATTAATCACCGTTTATGAAATTATCACAATTTTACACAGGGTTTCCACCTATTTCCATTTTGCATAATAAATTTTTGTTATGTACATCTCATAATACTTCAATCTTGGAAATTCTTCCAAAATTATTGCATTTGCTCAAATTGTAAGACAAAGTGGATAAAAAAAAATAGGTATCCCTGATTTCTCCATCCGCCATGTCAAGATACACATTTGCACCTGATTTTCTAATCGATATGATCAACTCGGATCATTTAGGCTATCTTTCATTTAATACGCAAGAGAAAGCTTTTGGTAGTAATCAATCCTGTCACTTTTCTCTTGTCAGAAGACTACGACGTATATTTACACATAAATTTATCATATAAATACATGCTTGTTATGAAATAATGATAAGTTGTGGATGTCCGTTGATATTCTCTAGATAATAGTCACATGTATTCTCCCTAGATTCATTGGTACATTAGATGAATCCATTTATGGATGTACTTGAAGTACTAAATTCATGTATTAGTACTTAATAGGGTTCATGTACCTTCTATCTTGGATCACCTATATATAGGGGTGAATCCTACTTCATTTGTAACCTTGTAACCTGGAAGTACTTTGATCAGTGAATATAATAATACTATAGTTCTCTCCTATCTTCTCACTCTACTATTTCAATCCCTCCTTTTGATTGTTTATTTTATTAGTTTTACAACACGTTATCAGCACGAGTCTCTACTTTGAGTGAAGGAAAGGCACGAAGCAAAAGTGAAGCACGAAACGTGTCAAGATTTTGCCCGAACAACTTTTGGCTACTTATCAAGGTAATATTCTTTCCTACGTATCTATTGCATAGTCTTATGGCTAATCTCACAAAACAAGAGTTCGTATCTCTTGATATTTCTGGAAAAAATTATTTATCGTGGGTATTGGATGTTGAAATTCATCTTGAGGCAATGGGTCTTGGTAATACTATTGTTGATGAGAATGATGCCTCAAACCAAGACCGTGCTAAGGCCATGATTTTCCTTCGTCGTCATTTAGATGAAGGACTAAAAGTAGAGTATCTTACTGTCAAAGATCCTCTTGTCCTTTGGCGAGATTTGAAAGAAAGATTCGACCACCTGAAGTTGGTCGTTCTTCCAAAGGCCCGATATGATTGGCTCCACTTACGACTACAAGATTTCAAATCTGTCAACGAATATAATTCAGCCATGTTCAGAATTACTTCTCAATTATCATTGTGTGGCGAAAAAGTCACTGATGAAAATATGTTAGAGAAAACATTCTCTACTTTTCATGTCTCTAATATGCTCCTGCAGCAGCAATATAGAGAGAGAGGATTTAAAAAATATTCTGAACTTATTGCATGTCTTCTGTTGGCTGAACAAAATAATGAATTACTGCTGAAAAATCATGAGTCCCGACCAACTGGTGCGAGTCCATTCCCTGAAGCGAATGGGACTCAATTTCGAAATTCTGGTCGAGGTCGTGGACGTGGCCGTAGAGGTGGCCGTGGAAGAAGCCGTGGACGTGGCCGTGGGCGTGGACGTGATCGTAGTAGATTTGTGCCTCGTGAAGATTATAGCCGTGGCAAGCAACAAAATATTTCCCAAAAAGGGGAAAATAACTACGATCCAAAAAATGGAGAAAAGAAAGTTTATGAAGAAAAATACTATCGGTGTGGTATGGAAGGTCACTGGTCTCGTACCTGTCGTACGGCTGAGCATCTTGTTAACCTCTATCAAGCATCATTGAAAAAGAAAGACAAAGGTGTTGAGACAAATTTTATTGATCAAAAGAATGATTATGATGATGTTGATGATGCTGATATGACACACCTCGATGTAGCTGATTTCTTTGAACATCCTGAAGATGTCAACAAATATCCCATGATTGTTTAGAAATTTTTAATGCTTTATATATTTCATGTAATTTTCTTTTCATTTAAAATTTATCTTCGCATCTTTATTAATGTTTATTTTTGTTTGAATTTTTCCTTCCTGAAGAAGAAATGGATGCCAAATATTTGGGATCAAATAATGGTGATGATAACATTTGTCTCGTTGATAGTGCTTCTACGCACACCATATTGAAAAATAAAAAATATTTTTCTCGTTTAACAATGGGAGAGAGAAATATTAATACCATCTGTGGTAGTGCAAAATTAATTGAGGGCTCCGGAAGAGCCACTCTATTTCTCCCTGAAGGAACTAGAATTGTCGTAAATAATGCACTACTCTCTCCCAAGTCTCGGAGAAACTTGTTGAGTTTTAAAGATATCCGCGATAATGGATATCACATCGAGACAATGAATGAGACAAATGGTGAATTTTTATTAATTACAAATACCATTTCCGGAGGAAAATGTGTATTAGAAAAATTGCCTTCTCTTTCTTCTGGCTTATATCATGCACAAATAAGTGCTATTGAAATTCATCACCTAGCAGACCAGAAGTCTGCTCATTCCAATGATTTTATGATTTGGCATGATCGTCTCGGACATCCTGGGTCTATTATGATGAGACGAATCATTGAAAATTCATATGGCCATTCCTTGAAAAATCAAAAGGCATTGAAATCAAATGAATTCTCCTGTGTTGCCTGTTCTCAAGGAAAATTAATTATTAGACCATCACCAGCTAAAGTTGGGACTGAATCTCTAACATTCCTAGAACGAATTCATGGTGATATATGTGGGCCTGTAGATCCACCATGTGGACCATTTCGATATTTTATGGTGCTCATTGATGCATCGACTAGATGGTCACATGTATGTTTGTTATCTACTCGCAACATAGCGTTTGCGAGATTGCTTGCTCAGATAATTAAATTACGAGCACAGTTTCCTGATTATCCTATTAAAAGAATTCGTTTAGATAATGCTGGTGAATATTTCTCACATGCTTTTGATGAGTATTGCATGTCTATTGGAATAACTGTTGAACATCCAGTAGCCTATGTTCACACACAAAATGGTCTAGCCGAATCATTTATTAAAAGGCTACAATTAATTGCTAGACCATTGTTGATGAGGTCTAAGCTTCCCCTATCTGCTTGGGGACATGCTATATTACATGCAGCAACACTTGTGAGAATCAGGCCGACTAGTTATCATAATTATTCCCCCATTCAATTAGTATTTGGTAATGAGCCCAATATTTCTCATTTACGAATATTTGGGTGTGCGGTTTATGTTCCTATAGCACCGCCCCAACGTCGTAAATTGGGCCCCCAAAGGCGATTGGGAATATATGTCGGATATGAATCACCTTCTATTGTTACATATATTGAGCCATTGACAGGTGATTTATTTACTGCAAGATTTGCCGATTGTCATTTTGATGAATCACTTTTTCCGACATTAGGGGGAGGAACAGATCAACCGAAAAAGGAAATCCTGCCGAAAAAGGAAATCCCGAAAAAGGAAATCATTTGGAAAATCTCATTAGATTTCCTGGATCCTCGTACAAAAGAATGTGAACTAGAAGTTCAGAGAATCATACATTTGCAAAATATTGCAAATCAATTGCCGGATGCATTTAGTGACTCCAGAAGAGTCACCAAATCACATATTCCTGCTGAAAATGCTCCGATTAAAATAAATGTTCCGGAAGGACAAATCACAAGTGCTAATGAATCTAAAACACGCCTGAAGCGTGGAAGACCTCTTGGTTCCAAAGATAAAAATCCTCGAAAGAAAAGAGGATCAGATGAATCAATAATTAGTGACAAAATTCAACCTCCTAAAGAGGTCGCTCCTGAAGAGCTAACTCCTGAAGAGAATGAAGTTATAGAAAATTCGATAAACTTTGTCACTACAAGAAAAAGTTGGAACCGAAGAAAAATAATTGTTGATAGTACTTTTGCATATAATGTAGCACTTGATATTATAGATGACGAGGATCATGAGCCCAGGTCGGTTGATGAATGTCGGCATAGAAATGATTGGCCAGAATGGAAAGATGCGATACAATCTGAATTAAATTCATTGGCTAAAAGGAATGTTTTTGGACCTGTAGTCCAAACACCTGAAAGTGTAAAGCCAGTTGGATATAAATGGGTTTTTGTAAGGAAAATGAATGAAAAGAATGAAATAGTGAAACATAAAGCAAGACTTGTAGCCCAAGGTTTTTCACAAAGGCCTGGATTTGATTATGATGAAACGTATTCACCTGTAGTGGATACGATCACATTTAGGTATCTTGTGAGTATTGCAGTGCATGAAAAACTTGATATGCGTCTGATGGACGTTGTCACTGCTTATTTGTATGGGAATCTTGAAAATAATATTTACATGAGAATCCCTGAAGGATTCAACATTCCTGAAGCATGTAAATCAAATCCTAGAGATGTGTATTCTATTAGAATACAAAAGTCTTTGTATGGGCTCAAGCAATCTGGACGTATGTGGTATAACCGCCTCAATGAATGCTTAACTAAAGAAGGTTATATCAATGACCCAATATGTCCATGTGTTTTTATCAAGAGAAATGGGTCAAATTTTGTGATTATTGCGATATATGTTGATGATCTCAATTTGATTGGAACTCCTGAAGAGATCCAAAAGGCTGTCGAATATTTGAAGAAAGAATTTGAGATCAAAGATTTTGGAAAGACAAAATTATGTCTTGGTTTACAAATTGAGCATTTAGAAGGTGGAATTTTTGTTCACCAAACTGCTTATACCCAGAAGGTATTAAAGCGATTCCGTATGGATAAAGCACATACATTAAGTACCCCAATGGTCGTCAGATCATTGGATCCTTATAAGGATCCCTTTAGACCACAAGAGGAACATGAAAAGATACTTAGTCCTGAAGTACCATATCTCAGTGCAATTGGTGCGCTTATGTATCTTGCTAATTGTACAAGACCAGATATATCATTTGCTGTGAATTTATTAGCAAGATTTAGTTCCTCGCCTACAAAACGACATTGGAATGGTATTAAACACATTTTTCGCTATCTCCAAGGAACAATTGATCTTGGTTTGTTTTATTCAAATAAATCTAAGCCTGAGTTGCTTGGATATGCTGATGCTGGGTATTTGTCTGACCCACATAAAGCGCGATCTCAGACTGGCTATCTCTTTACTTGTGGCGGAACAGCCATTTCTTGGCGTTCTACAAAACAATCCTTGACTGCCACTTCATCAAATCATGCTGAAATAATAGCAATTCATGAAGCCAGTCGAGAATGCATTTGGCTAAGATCAATGACCCACTACATCCGAAAGAGTTGTGGATTATCCTCCGAGAAGAAAATTCCTCCAACTATTTTATATGAAGATAATGCAGCTTGTATAGCTCAATTAAAGGGAGGATATATTAAGGGAGATAGGACGAAACACATTTCACCAAAATTCTTCTTTACTCATGATTTGCAGAAGAATGGTGAGATTGATGTACTGCAAATCCGATCGGATAATAATTTGGCAGATTTGTTTACCAAGGCTTTGCCGACTGCAACGTTTGAAAGACTGGTGAAGAATATTGGTATGCGTCGGCTACAAGATCTCATATAATGTTTGCATCAGGGGGAGAATTTATTACACAAGAATAGTGTACTCTTTTTCCTTCACTAGGGTTTTTATCCCACTGGGTTTTTCCCTAGTAAGGTTTTAACGAGGCATATTCTTTATGTCATAGACATCCAAGGGGGAGTGTTATGAAATAATGATAAGTTGTGGATGTCCGTTGATATTCTCTAGATAATAGTCACATGTATTCTCCCTAGATTCATTGGTACATTAGATGAATCCATTTATGGATGTACTTGAAGTACTAAATTCATGTATTAGTACTTAATAGGGTTCATGTACCTTCTATCTTGGATCACCTATATATAGGGGTGAATCCTACTTCATTTGTAACCTTGTAACCTGGAAGTACTTTGATCAGTGAATATAATAATACTATAGTTCTCTCCTATCTTCTCACTCTACTATTTCAATCCCTCCTTTTGATTGTTTATTTTATTAGTTTTACAACAATGCTCATATTTATTATCCACCTCAAATTTAAAAATTTTCCTAATCTAATTTCACTTTTCTAAAAAATAACGCTTGAAAACCCTATTAATGGTATCCCTTTGGACCCCTCTGACAGAGTTTTTAGCCAAAATAATCCTTTTTCTAAAAAAATATACCGAAAATTATTCAACTCTAAATTTTATGCCCAAAATAACATTTTTTCTGCCACATGGTCATCCAATCAGCCACGCGGACGATAGCAAGAAAAGGAAAGTTCAATCTACTCACCTCCGGTGAAGTCCGTTGTATAAAATTTAATCGCTAAAAAATGAACTAAAAGCTGGAAATTTTTTTATTTTACAGGAAGGAAAAGGTAACGTAAATTTGATTCTTCCCATGTAATTATACTGCAATATTCGTATCATGTACGCTATGTCTTCCTACCTTTGTTTTTTCTCCTGGATATTTCATCAAACACATGGTGGAAAGAATTGTTTCTAAGCAACCATTATTCAAGGTTTTCCAGAGCCCATCAGAATATTTTGATATTTATTCAATTAAGAAATAAAAGAGAAGATGCTTTTGATTACCTTTTTGTTTGCGAGAACGAGATTTCAACTATTAAACATCACCAACAATAATTCTTTGATGTTTGAGAGGTTGTACTCAAAATTTATGCTCTAGCAGCAGTTAAGGTTTTAACTAAGGAAAAAATATGGAAGGTGCCAAGTGGTCAAATGGAAAAGAGTAGTTGAAGATGCTTTAATCCGTCTTTGTCCACCGTGGCTAATCCGAGAGTCTATGTGGCAATTAACAGAGTAGTACACTTTTCACAGCATAGTCCAATCACCAACAAATTACTACAAAATATGATTAATTAGAACATGTTTTTACAGGGAAAAAAAATCTGAATATGGAACAGTATACATCGATATCCTTGACGGAGTTATCAAACACACTTAAAACGGAGTCAAGAAGTAAAAAGCTCTGTTCTTTCACTAATTTCTCATCCTCTGCAACTTGATTGTTTATAACAAGACATCCGTGACATTATATGACTGGTAATACAATGAATGTTGAAGATTGTTAAATCTGAAATTGTAAAATGGGAAGAATCTCAGAGAAAATTTAAGCCTGTTTCTTGAATATCCGTGTATATCAACTATAGTATATAACCATTTTAAGGTCTGATATATGCTATAAGCCTAACTAATCATCTCCCTCTTTAACAAGGCTAACAAGTTCAACATTTTCTGTTACTGTAGGTTCAGAGCCCTCTTTTGAGCTTGTAACTTCGTCTGGAAGAATGGAAGCATTGGGATCAGCTCTAGGGACCAGAAACAGCAGAGTTAGTGGAGCGATTCTCAAGAAGTTCCGAATCAAAATGGCCAGCCAGAGATTATCAAATCTTGTCCTTGTGACATTCAGTATATGAAGCAAGAAGCCTCCAACCCATGAGGCTGACATAAGTCCAGCATTGTCAATTGACATTAGCAAGGCAAAAAAGGTTCCTTCTATTCCAGGAGGACAAAGTTTGGAGCTTAAAACTAGAAGCGGCATCCATTTAAGCCGTCCAATCATCTGAGAAACACTTGCATCAATTACCACAAAGAAATAATCAGGAATCCCATATTGTAAGTTCAAGCGCAGAACCAGCACCAAATCCAGCATTCCTGATAAGCCATATAGTAACTGAGTCCAGAAGAGTAGGTCCCGAAAGGGATGATTTTTCAATCCGTACTGATACAGAACAGCTCCTAAAAGAGAGCCAACAGAGCCAACTGCCATAACAAAACCCATGCTCTCCTGCATGGGGAAAATTTACAATTAGGGGCCTAAACTGCATAAATTGCAAGGTAAATGCTGCCTAATATATTGTGCAAAACCCACCACCAAAAAAAAAAGTGAAAATGAGATCATGAAGATTCCAGTTATAGTAAATTGTTCTTGTTCAAGTCTAGATTTTCCATATACTGCATTCAATCCAGCCCTTGGCTCCCCCCCACGCCCCAACCCCCCCTACAAAGTCACTTGAACAAAGGCAGAGTAATTTATTTGCACCAGTAAAGAGTGTTATGACTCCCTGAAACTGAGGAAAAACAAATTCCCACTATGCCTGCAGCTCATAGCAAATGCCAAATGTGTTTTAGGCAAAATGCAATACAGACATTTGTTCATTCACCTGTAAAAGTTTCAAAGATGTTTTGTAATTGTAGCGACATTCTTGGCTTTTAACTCAATGTCATGACTAACAAAGATTGAGAAGTCAATATACCTTAGACAAAGCTGGACCTGCCTCTGGATCAGTAACCCAGTAGAACATTCCTTCATAGATGTCTAAACTTAATGCAAAGGATAAGTACATATATAAACATGGTCCCCACACATTTGGGCATATCAGTGTATTCCACATAGCTTTAGCAGCATCAAGAAACTTCAGAGTTACCTGATGATGGAACAGGATGTAAGCGTTTAAATCGAATCAAAATCAGGTAGTTAAAGGGGACTATGAGCACCTGTTGATAAGCAAAGTTTGGCATCTGTGGTTCCTTGAGCAAAACACCAACTAACAAGACAAGCCCAGCTGGTATGGACAACAAGCCGAACACCCCCTTTTGTTTGTCAAAAGAACAATTTTAAGCGAATTAAGTGAACAAAGTTACCATTTAAAGAGAATTCAACCAGAGTAGAAGAAAAGCTTACGTTGGGGCCAATTAAGTGAACAAAGATACCACTTAAAGAGAATCCAACCAGTGAACCAATAGAAGAACTTAAAGCACACAAGCTTTGCATGTCAGCTGCAAGGGAAGGATGGGTACCACTATTCTGTGCCACACAAGCATCAACAGTAACATCTGCTATTGCCACTCCAGCACTTCCTGCAGTCATCAACAGCAATGCAAATACAATATGCAGATTCTTGTGCAATGACAAGAACAGCATGGAGATAACTCCAACAAAACCTGAAAAAAACCAAAAGCATTTCTCTTCTTAGAGGTCCTGCTTCAGTTGAGCAGTTATCAACTAAATGCATGCATAGGAATTAGCAAAAGCTAGTTAACCACAAGGATATTTGAGCAGACACAGGCATTTCTCATTTATCATGGAATGCAATACCATCTGCTGCTCATATGTGACGAACCATAAAAGAAAAACAAGAAGTTCATTTTATCTAACCAGTCCAGAATTCTCCACACATCTGTGTCAAATACTGAAGTATACACCAGGTTAACAATGGATCTTTGATGATTAAGCCTGTTTACTGATAAGCTGATGAAGTAGATAACTTCTCAAGAAGCAAATAAGCAGACCATAGTTACCCATATAATGTCTTGTAGTCAAACAAAATGGGTATATAAGCATAGAAACATATAACAATCACATTTCAGCCCAAGTCTTCATACTATCAGCCCCAAGAGAAGAAAAGATACTCTGATAATTGATATTGCTTATTCAACTACATACGGTATAATGATGTGCGCTTTAAATCTCATGACATGTCAATTCCACATCTTATGACCAGACAAAAAGACACAAGCTTCTTTGCTTTTCTATTTCTATCTTTTAATCACCTTGAGACATCAGAGTTTTCCTTCAAATAAGAGACAGGACATTTAATGGATGACAAAAGCTTCAATATTTGGTAGTTCTCTTTGATGCATTTCCTCAGCTAGTTTACTATAGTTTTTCTCCATCCAAAATGCAATGCATGTACAAAACCATACCTCTAGTCCTGCTTGTTTTTGTTTGTTTTAGTAGAAATACACATAAACAGTTACGAAATTTAGGAGTCAAGCAATGTTCTGCAGATCATTCATTTTCTTGTCATGATTATGGTCCTATGCATGCAGGAAATGTAAGGATTAGCAGCTATGGGGGGAAAACCAAGCCAGTTAAGACTATGTGAGGTGCATGTTTACTACTTGTGAATGCCTCGGCAATTCTGTAAATAGTCCAATGGAGAAGAAATGCAGAGAAGAGAGAGTCATATATCTCGACTGCATGTCTAGTAACCCAATGGACACAGCAAGCACGTGGAAGTAAAAGGCATACACAGATATCTGCTACTACCATAGACTGTCAAGATATAAAAAAGGGTAAATCATCAAACGTGTGACACTAATAGCCATGAAATAGCATCAGCAACATGAGTATCACAGGAATGAACATCATAAAAGCCGACAAAATATAGCAGAATATTCTAATTTCATCTGATTAGGCACAAGCCAATCTTAACATTGCACTTCATGATGATAATAGCAGAGGGCCAAATCTCTAGTATTCCCGTTTAAAGAAGATTAATTACTTTCTCATTCTAGAAGCAAAATGGAATAATCCAAATAATTACATTATGAAAGTTTGATCAAAGTAAAGCACTTACATAAAGGACATCTATGGTTAGAGAAGCCTAAAAAAGGTATAATTTTATCTTTTTCGTTCTTTCATTCTTGGTAAGTAACACATTCAATAAGCTTGCAAGCTTACCTTGAAAAACCTTTGGAGCTTTAATGGAAAAAGAAGAATCATGAACACATAGCAGTATGTTTCCAAAGTGCATTTCCTAGTAAGCTCCATATTAGTCATCAATTATATCAGGTATTTTTCACAAAAATACTTCTGCATTCTCCTTCTCTACTGTTCTTTATTTCTTTCCACTGTTAAGTGGGGCAAGGAGGGGATGGAGGAAACACTATTAAGAAAAAGTATTTTCTTGACAATTCAGGCCACATATTTTTCATCCTGACATATTATTAGGTCTTAAACTTTGAATAAGCATAAAGAATTGGAAAGCAAGAGTCATATCCTTAGCCGTACTTTCTTATGGAATTTTCAATCCTAAGATGCTATTATAAACTTAAATTTACACCTTTCCTCATTCCTCAATTCAGGCCACCTATTTTCATCCTGACATATTATTA
>NC_040042.1:30889064-30925699 GCF_003713205.1 Coffea eugenioides | reverse complement strand
ACAACTCCAAACACAAAACTCCAATGCATTTCCCTAGCTAGCTTTCTGAGCCAATGCACTGGCACACAATAGCAGCAACTGCAGATCCCCTTTCCATGCTCATTTTGCTGCACTTGCTCAGCATAAATTGGAAGTTCTTCTTCCTCCCCCATCAAAATCTACAAAGATCCTAAGGCAAGACCAATATTGAAGCAGTAAACTCTAATTATCTTGAAAATCTGTGCCCAATAATCCCCAAAAAAGTCAACTTCTAGCTAACCTGGGATCTTGTTTTCCTCGGGGATTTCCCAGTTTCTCCAACTGGGGCTGAATTTTCCAAACCACCTCTCAAGAATCTTCAACAACAAACCCTTTTCTCTCCCAGTTGAATGTGAGGTTGACTTGAGAACAATCTCGTATTTATACTGATCTGGAGAGTTGAGTATGAGATGTGCACCGTGCAATATGGTTGACTAGAGATTATTCATCCAAACTGAAATCAAAAGCTTCTTTTTCTTTCTTCTGTCAACTTTGCATTGCTCATCAAGATCTCTTTAATCTATCTCTCTGACGAAAAGGGTAATGTTTACCACATTTCCTAATGAGGAAGGAGGAGTAAGAACTAAGGAGTCGTTCTCAAGGTCAAGGTAGCTGAGTGGTGTTCTTCGGTTACCCCTCAGCGGAAACTAGAAGATTTGACTTACGTACGTCCATTTTGGCTTATTCTATGCCTTTTTAAAATTGTTTTCTTTTCCTATGTCCAAAAAAAACATTTCTTTTCCCTTTTTCCTACTATTCGTTAAAGAAAATAATGTTTTGCCTGGACTTTGGGCTCCATTGCTCCTTATCCTTTACATCAATTCTTACTCGACATCCTGATATTTAGTTTTAGATATTCTATAAGGATAATTTCAGAAACCTCTCCTCGGATTTGTGATAATATCACTTGATATCCTTGAATTTTAAGAAATCTCACCTGTTTCCCTTATTTTCAACTTTTTGTAACACTATCAACCAATTTCAAAAGATTCAATTTAAAAACACATTTTGGGAGAGGTAAAATATTTCTATTCCAAAATTGCCCTTTTCTTGTGGGCCTTTAGTTTTCATTACAAACCAAGTTAAATCCTTAAAAATTACAACATATTATTGAGGTTAAAATACCTGCTGTAATTTTTGAAGTCATCTGTCCGGACATGAAATTTAAAAGAAAAAATTATTATAATTAGCAAAAGAATAACATTTTTCACCTTGAAAATATCTCTAATAAGCTTCTAAATATATTGTTAATAATATATCTTTCTCTTGTTTTCAAGCTATTCATTTAGACAAAAAATTAGAACATTAAAAAAATTTTGAAAATTTATAAAATTCTAAATTCATCCAAAAATATTTTGTAATTAAAAAAAGTTACTTTTACATTTTTAAAAACACCTCAAATGAGTTTGTAAGTATAAGTTTAGACATTGTGTTTGTTTCTAATATTCAAATCATCGGTCTATACAAAAAAAATTTAGAAAATTCAAAAATTCTTAAATTTATAAAACTTTTCAAATTAAAGAAAACACATTACATTGAAGGAAATAAATTTTTCTGACTTGAAGCACCGTAAACATACTCTTAAATAGTAATCTTTTGTACCTTAAAAATACCTAATAATGTAATTTTTTTTCTCTTAGAACTATGTTTCACACTATTTGTCTTTATTTTTCAGTCTTTTAGTAATGTACATTCACTTTTGAAATAAAAAATAGTAGGATAACACGACGGCAATTTTGGCATGACAATAGTTCCTCTCTCCAAATGTGAGTTTCTTAAAAATATTTTTTGAATTGGGCTGATAATGTTACAAAAAGTTGAAAATAAGGGAGGAATGTGAGATTTTTCAAAGTTTTATAGGTACCAACTGATATTGCCACAAACCTCAAGGGAGGTTTCTAAAATTATCCCTACTTTATATCTTAAATTTTTTAATCTATCCCAGTAAGACTTTTCAAACTTTTCCCTTTTTTTTTCCCCTTTACGAAATAGGCTTCCAATTTTTCCTTAACAATACTTTACTTCTTCTAATTTTTTTTTATCCTCCTATTCCTCCCCATATCCTTTACACCCCCAACTCGGAGAATTCAAACCCTGAACTATATGCCTTCTTAAAAATAATGTGAGACAAATTACCTATAAGAATTTATCACTAAAATTATTCTATAAGGGTAAACCTCAGTAAAGAAAAAGGTCTACTAAAAAAAGTTAATTGTATAAGGATATACTATCTTACTAAGAAGGGAAGGAAAGAAAGGAAAACTCAACTAAAAAAGATAGGAATTTTATGGAGATATATTTGAAAAAAAAATGAAAACCATGTCTTAAAATGCTTGATCACTGGTGCATTAAATTAAAGAAAAATATCAAGAGAACCATAGTGCTTCATATAATTTGTGTGATCACGCAACGATACAGGCCACTGTCAATGACAAAAGAAGAGGAAAATGTATCCCAAATTCAAATTATTGTTTTGCATGAAAAAATAATCATTCTAGTATCAATAGTTAAACAAACGCAAAGGATTTATGCTATTGAAAGTCTTGTACAGAAAACACTTTGGAACAATGAAGTTTGGAATTATTATTATATGAAGTTGATTGGGTGCACCTCATATAATAAAATATATCCTGCAATGTCAAAAAAAAAGGGAGTAAGAATAAAGATAGGGTATCATATAAATGTAGAAGGACATATTTGCATTCAATAACTTGCAGTAAAAGTCCATGTAGCATCAAATATATTAGAAAGTGTATATTTTTTCAAATTGTGCTGCTTTGGAAATATTTTTCTAGATCTGAAAATGATTGGAATCTTCCCATGATTGATTGGTATCTAACTGATTGATTGATACTTTATTGATCATTGATTAGTATCCTCAGTCTATAATACACACGTATATATTTGAAGAAGACTTTTAAATCTAAACCTGCCAATGAGGCTTCAACTTTCCATTCTTTTCTCTCAAATTTTGATTCATTTTAATTGATAAAAGAGTTTTTCTAACATGTGTCCATTGGATATTCATTAACGTACTTAAATTACACCTGACCTACCATGTATATATACATACTAAAATAATTATTAACATTTTTGCACATATATATATTTTTCCTAATTAATCTTATTTTTTCCAAAAATCTAACGCCTTAAAGTACATATGAATTGGGCACTCGTTAAATAGACCATTGATAAAAATATCATCAATGCCTTTTATTTGGATTGAATCTAAAGATTAGCCTTTATTAGTTCAATTTAGTCCCTAAAAGCGTAATCTTCCAAGCGTGACACATCAAAATAGCAAGAAATGTTGATTGCCTAAGATTTTACTACCTTTAACTTGGGGAAGGGTTGGGTTGGGTAGTAAGGTAGGGAAAATTGTAAGTATGGTGTCTTAAGTTCAACAGCTCAAGACCTCTCACCGACGAACAAAAAAAAAACCTTAAACCTTATTTTTCATTATTCTTTTTGTCAATCATCAATTTTTACAACACTCCTACTTTTACCTATTTAGGGGAGGACCCAATTGAGTTGGTGGAGGCTAGATGGAATAATTCGTCTCTCTAGATCAAAGGGATGCATTACTGTGCACACTTTAAATTTTATTGCAGGTGCAAAGGTTTGAACCTCTGATCAGCAATCATACTTTTACTTTATACTTTACCTAGTAGCCAACTCACCTAAGGCGAGTTGGTTTGAACTTTGTTTTCGTTAACCTTATCAAAATTAAATATAGTCATATCTAAGATTGGTTAGTTTTACCAAAATTATAGTGAACAACTAATTGTTATGAACTTTAATTTAGAAAATCTCCCCCAATTCCTTTATTCTTTTATTAACCTTAACAAAAATAAATAAGATTATCTAATAACTTAAATAGAGGTGAAATCAAACTATTCGATACTTGATAAGAATTCATTCGAACTTGGTTCACCAACTAATCAAATCAAGATTGAATAATGTTTTATATTTGATAATTTTCAAGCTAGATAAAAAGCCTGTTCATGCTCAATTCAGTAAATAAACAAATAAAATTTTAACAAAATTTCAGCCTCATTAAAATAATCAAGATTGAACATTAGCATGTTCAATTTGATTAGGTTTGTTTACACCCCTAAACTTAAATACCAAATTAAGGAAACATTTGTGGAATAGGTCAAATATTAATAAAAGTGTTTTCCTAACGAGACTAACAATTATTATTCTCTCTTGCATTTATATATTTTCCTTATTTAATCATACCTACCCTCTCTTGTATTTATTTACTTTTCTTAATTTGTTTTATATTTTCAAAAATATAACACCTGAAATATATTTTAAAAAGTACCCTATGGGCATCTGTTAGACAAACTGTTAGTAAAAATACCTATAAACGATTTAATGATTTTAACAACAAATTAAGGAAACTATAAATAATTAAATAATTTAAACAACACATTAAAGAACTTTCCCAATAAAAAAAATACCATAACAAATCCTTAATTTTTCCATCTTTACTTTTCCAAGCAAAATGTACTGTTCTCCAAAGAAATTGGGACTCGCATAGTGCATTGGTGCTTCTCAATTCCCTCCCTCGCTCTATGTATTGGAATTTTTAATGTAATAATTTCTTAGAATGGAGCACAAATAACTACATGCATGTTAATATTTTTTAACTTGTGTAACAAAGTTAAGCATTTTCATTGTGTGATTCTTATCCTATAACAAGACAAGTATTTTTTAAATTTTCTTTTGTAATAACATATTATATTTCTATGTTTAGAACTACACATAGGGAAGAGCTTTATCGATCATATGTTAAATTCTCAACTCAAATCGTTTTACGTTAATAACCATAAGGCATTCACAAAATCCGGATCTAGTGCGATATCATTTAGAAAATTCAACATATGTACAAACTAAAAGTATAATCTCAATTTTTTTTCTTTCTATCGTGGTTTTTATAGTCGTGCTTTGCTGCTATGTTCTCCTATTCGTGAATATTACCAGCTAAAATCAGTATACTTCTTGTTAGTTTTTCTGTTGTGGTTCTTCTGAACTAATATTGAGAATTAACTTCCCTAAAATACAATCTCAAATTTGACTAGTTATTTGTATTATATTAGTTGATTTTCTTATGCTCGATCCTAGATTTAGACGTGATAGATTTAAAAGAAGAATTTTTCTAACAGGTACTCAACGGACATTCGTTAAAACATTTAAATCACATCTAAATTACCAAAAAAATACACACACTTACATTTATCGCACCCCTGAATTGTGATACTTTTTTCAAAATAATATTGTATTTTGATTGCAAATGTAACTCGTGTATAGCATGGGCAAGGATGCAATTAAGAAGCATATTATTCCGCGAATCCTACTATTGCATCGAATTCTGCAATGCAGAAAAACACTCATCATTCGTTGTGTAAGTACTGTCGATTTTATACTTTTGAGCATTCATCCCTTAGCTTTCGGTACTAATCTTTCTCGCTTTCAGTACTATCAGTATTAGTCTGAAGTGCTCAAAAATAGCTCTTTTGACGCTTAAGAACTAGGCTTATTTTGTAATATTTTTTGGTTATGTAATTATGGTGCTTTGCTCAATTGAAGGAACCCTAGAAATTCTCCAAGAGTCATAGCCTAACCTATGAATAATCCGGTAATATTCTATTTATTTTATGGTTTGTTTCTATTCTATGGTATTTTGTTTTGTTAGACATAGACCAGAAGGATCATACAAAATACACAATATGATAATTGTTCTAATTGTTTGATTAGGATTTTTATGAGATGAACAAATCTGGGATGAAGTCTTCTTTAATTTAAAATGGTTTTTTGGGAAAAAAGTTTTCTTTTCTCTCTAGGGCGTCTCCTCGTTAGGGCTTGTTCTAGGGTTGCATGACTGCCCTTCAACCGTCGGCTGAGGGGCAAGGACTATCTCCTTCAGCAAAAAAGTCTTTCTCCCAACTCTTCTCACAGCCAGCGACATCTCCTATCCAACTTCGGCTAGCGTCTGTTTACAAGGGTGAAGCTGCGGTAATTTTCTCCAGAGCAGATGCAGACAGACTTGCGGCGCCGTTTCGATGGGCTTTGGTTGGAAAATTCTCTCACAGGCGACCTTCTTTGGAGAATACTCGAAAGTTCTTCGCTGCGTTAAATCTGAGAGACCACGTTTCCATTGGATTAATGGACTATAGGCATGTTCTGATCAAGTGCACCGCTGAAGTTGATTTTAACAGGATTTGGACGAGAGGGGTCTGGCAATTGGGAAAATATCCTATGCGTTGGACTAGGGAGTTTCATGTGCATAAGGAGTCATCTCTGGTACCGGTTTGGATGGCTCTTTCGGCTTTGCCAATTCACTACTTCGACAAACACTCTTTGTTCTCCATTCTGTCTCCAGTAGGAAGACCCTTGTTCCTGGATTTGGCAACGGCTGCTGGGATGCGTCCTAGTGTGGCCAGGGTGTGCGTGGAAATCGATGTAGCTAAGCCTATCATATCGAGGGTCTGGGTGGCTGTCGAAGGCGAGTCAGGTTTCTGGCAACGAATTGTGCCAGAAAACATGCCACCGTATTATTCTTCTTGCTGGCAGTTGGGTCATCCGCTTGAGGTGTGCAAGAAGAACCTGGCTGAGATGTCTCGGCACCAGCATAAGCAGCCCATGCGACTGCAACGTGGTCCACAGTTTGATGGAAAAATGCTCAGGTGCCGGCTTCTACTCCTATGCACAACCCAGATGCTAACGGAAACGCGACAAAGGAGGTTGTGGCTGCTTCTGAGGATACGCTACTCACTGGTGCGGTTGAGGATAGAGGGAGGCTACCAGGTGCAATAAAGAAGACTGTTGGGCCTGCTGTGCTAGCCGAGGAAGGGCCAACAGCTCGGCAAGCGGCTAAGTCCAGTCATTCTGATGGAGACGATCTCGCTGCTGCAGTGGGAGGCGCAACCAAGGATACGGGTCTTGATGCACATGGATCCTCAGGTACTGGTGATGGAATGGAGAGGGCATTGGATGGGGAACATGGGGTAATTGGCGTCCAGCTGGAAGGTGAACATGGGCATGAGTGTGAGGGGAACCAGTTTCTAGCGGAGCAAACTTTGGGAGATGGACAGTAGCAGATGGCCGAGGGGTAGGTGGCCTCGCCGCACGGCACGACGCTGGAGAGTCTCTATGTCGACTTGCCTGGGGTGGAGGATGTCGCTTCCAGAGATCATGGGGTAGATGAAGTTGATTTGCCAATTATTGCAGGAAATTTATTTCCAAGACTGGTTGTTCCACGAGAGAGGTTGCCGGAATCGTCGATACACATTCTAAATATTGATCAATCAGTGGTGACTGCGTGTGATTTCCGACAAGCGAGAGGGAAAGGTGTGCGGGCTCGCTTCCCATCCGATAGACAGTTACGGTCAGCGACATCATCCCAAAACTCATTCTAGGTTCTTTCTCATGATTAGTGGCATATTTTGGAATATTAGAGGGGTAACCAAAGCCCCTAATAGAAGAAGATTGGTTAAACTAGTAAGGATTCATCATGTTCAGTTTATTGTCATTTGTGAGTCAAAGCTAGACGTGTCTAAAATTGAGTCCATTTGATTACGGTTATTATTTGATTATGTGTTTGTTAATCACTCGGGTGATATTTATGTATTCTATAGTAGTCCTTTTGTGTGTTCGATTGTTGATAGTTCGGATCAGCATATTTCGCTAGATGTTCAAAGTCCGTTGCTCCCTAGTCCAATCGTCATGTCTTTTGTTCATGCAAAGTGCTCAGTGGAGGAGCGCCGAGAGTTATGGTGCAACTTATTACATGATAAACTTAACTCTCTTCCTTGGTGTATTGGGTGTGACTTTAATGTCATATTGGCACCTCATGAAAAATGGGAGGGGGTCGTCCGTTTGCTATAGTGGAGGGGACGAACTTTATGTCCTTTATGGAGGAGACTGGGGTATTGGATATCGGCTTTTCAGGAGCTAGCTTCACGTGGTCTAATAATCGGCGGGGTAGAGTTAGGATTTCAAAGCGGTTGGACAGGTTTTAGTCAATGGGGCCTGCTTGGATCTTTTTGATGCCATTTCTGTGCTTCACTTGGCAAGACATCCCTCGGATCATACACCGTTGAAGATTTCGTTTGCGACTCGGTCAGATAATAAGCCACGGTCCTTCCGCTTCTTGAATGTCTGGACGACTAAACCAGAACTCTTGGAGGTGATTCGCCAGACTTGGGATCAAGACGTGGGTGGACCTCCGTTGCGGGTTCTGTGCTCTAAATTATTGGTAACGAGGAGGGCTATTCAGGTCTGGAACAAGCAACATTTTAGGAATATGATCAATGTTGTGCGTACTGCGGAAGTGGCGGTTCAACGGACAGAGGAGGCTGCGGATCAAGATGATTCGGAGGAGTGTCAGGTTGAGCTCAGCAAGGCTCAAGCGGAGCTGTGGAATGCGCTGTCAATTGAAGAGCAGTTTTGGAGGCAAAAGGCTAGGGTAAAATGGCTCCGACAGGGAGATCGTAATTCAAGGTACTTTCATGCGGTAGTGAGGCAGAGACGGGTTCAAGGAATGATATACCGCATCAAAAAGTCTAATGGTATTTGGGTGGACACGAATGCAGATATAGCAAGGGAGACAATAACATTTTTCTCTGACCTTTTCACGGGATCTTTGGAGTCGTCTTCCGATATGCTGCACCTCATTTCGCCCGCGATCTCAGGAGAGGACAATGGGAAGTTGGAAGCAGTGCCTTCGATTGACGAGATTTATCAAGTCGTGAGGTCAATGGATGGGAACAGTGCTGCTGGCCCAAATAGATTCACAGGCAAATTTTTTACATTTGCGTGGGAAGTTATTGCCCAAGATGTCTACAATGCGGTGCTAAGTTTTTTCTGTGAGGCTGAATTGCCTTGTTTCATCACCTCTACCTCGATTGTGTTAATTTCGAAGGTGCCAAATCCTCAAGATTTTTCTCATTTTAGGCCCATCAATCTGTGTAATTTTTTCAACAAGTTGTTATCCCGGATCTTAGTAGATAGAGTGGCTGGTGTGTTGTCAAGAATTATTTTCCTCCCAGCAGACAAGCTTTGTGAAGGGCTGCAATATAACGAAAAACTTTCTGCTAGCTTAGGAGGTGGTATCGGGTATGGGGAAGAAGAATCGATGTGGCAATGTGGTAATGAAACTTGACATGTCTAAGGTGTATGACCGGGTGGCGTGGTATCATGTCATTGGTGTTCTGAGAAGGTTTGATTTCGGAGAAATATTTATCGATCTGGTATGACAGTTGCTATCTAATTTCTGATTTTCGATCATTATAAATGGGTTTTCGTATAGTTTCTTTAAGTCTACGAAAGGGTTATGTCAGGGTGACCCATTATCGCCTACATTATTCATTATAGGGGTTGAGGTTTTGTCTAGAGAATTGAATAATCTCTTGGTGCAATCGGATTTCGTAGGTTTCAAAGTCCCGTATGGATGTCCTTTTATAATTCATTTGGCGTTCGCGGATGATGTGCTCATATTTGCAAACGAATCCTCCTCTTCTTTGAAGGCTACCATGCAGGTGCTGGAGGCGTATGAAATGTGTTCGGGGCAACTGATAAATGTTCAAAAAACGGTTACTTGGTTCATCCATCAATGTCACCGGCGAGACGAATGGTGATTGAACGTATCACCAGGTTTGCCTGGCAGTCCTTTTCAATATGTTATTTAGAGTTCCCGCTCTACTTTGGGAGATGTAAATTCTCATACTTTGGAGGCGTGTGTCAATCCATTCTCGGGAGGATTTTGTCGTGAAAATCAAGGTTGTTCTCTTTTGGAGACAAGATAGTTCTAATAAAGTATGTGTTGGCATTGATGCCAGTGAATTTGTTGTCAGTTGCGGTGATTTCGGGTACGGTGTTTAGAACTATAGAAAAAGCCTGCTCGGCCTTTCTGTGGGGGACATCACTTGAGGAGTCGAAGTTTCACTGGGTACGGTGGTCTCAACTGTGTTATCCGATTAAGGAGGGGGGAGTCGTGTTCTGGAGGTTCTGGGACGTCTATACAGCCTTTTCATGCAAGCTTTGGTGAAGCTTCCGAACGGAATCGTCGTTGTGGGCGACGTTCATGAAAGCAAAGTACTGTAGATTGCTTCATCCGTGTCAGGTTGAACTCAGGGCAACGGACTCGACAGTCTGGTGGAGGATGGTGAACGTGAGCCGACAAGTAGAGCTCTCTATGTTATGGGTTGTCAAAGACGGGGCGTGTCATTTTTAGTATGACAACTGGTTGGGTTGTGGTGCTTTGTTTCTCCGAGTGCCAGCTGTCCCAAATTTGTCGTTCCGAAATTTCATCATCAATGGGCACTGGGATGTGAATCTCTTATATTAGACACTGCCAAGGGAGATTGTGCCCTCCATTTTAGAACACCCGGTCCCGGAAGAAGGGGGTGCAGCTGAAGTCATTTGGATGCCCACGACATCTGAGAACTTCTTCCTAGCTTCGGCTTTTCGGGACGTTAGGCAAGCCCGTCACACATCGATGGTGTTTGCTAGGATTTGGCATCCTCGGCTTCCTTTGAAAGGTCACGCCATTGTCTCGGAGATCCAGTTCATGGGAGGGGTTCACTTCAAACAAGTGTTTCGAGGGCAGTCATTTTGTCAGTTGTATGATTGGTCGAATTCGTCTGCTGGTGGGTTTGCCTTCAAAGTTGTTCGTTGGGAAGCGAAGGAGATAGGGTGGGTCATACTTAATACGGATGGCTGTTCTAAGGGTAATCCAGGAGTGGGTGGAGGCGGTGGGCTTCTTCGGGATTCAACTGGCCTATCTCTGATTGCCTTTTCGGCCTACTTTGGGGAAACTACATATCTTCGGGCAGAGGTTCGGACCCTCATTATCGATCTTCAAACGTGTGTCCCTAGAGGGTTTGGGGATCTCTGTGTGCAATTGGATTCATTGGTCTTAGTTGGGATTCTTCAGCGCCGCATTCAGTGTCCGTGGCAGATTCGACGTGAGGTCAGGCAGATTTGGCAGTTCGTTGAGGATCCGGCTCGATTTTCGCACTGTTATAGGGAGGCTAACAAAGTTACTGATGCGTTATCCAATGTGCACGTATCTCATGCTGAGCAGCAAGTCAAGATATATGAGTGCTTTAGTACGTTCCCGAGGCTGGCTCGAGGGACAACCCGTCTGGATAGATTAAGGTTGCCTTCGATTCAGAAAATTAGGCGTATGTAAGTGGGATGTTTTGCCTTATTTCATGAATAAATAAAAAAGTGACCATTAAAAAAATCATTCTAATTTAATTTTTTTCCTTTAAAAAAAATCCTATTCTCGTTTTTAATGTAACCCTATTTACGTTTGCATTGCTTAACATACACGTGTGTGTGTGTGTTTCATTTATTTGACATGTGGTATCATATCTTCCCTCTGACTATTGTTTAGCATGTTAAATGAGGATCGGGGCCTCACAAGTTCCAATTCAAATCAGTCTGCTTCTAGTTGGAAACAGTCGGAGAAATGATGCAAATAAATTTAGACAAGATGTAAACATGTAGCATCATGGGGTAAAAATTATAAAATGACTATTTTGCCCTCAATTGTTCTGAAATGAAACTTGCTAGACTTGTTGTTGCGCTCCATTTTTTAGAAAAATAAATTTTATGGGTTAGAAAAAATGGATTTTGATTAATTTTTTATTTACAATTAGTTTTTTATTTTGGAGAATAAATAAGGAAAAAGAAGAGTTTAAAATGGGACTTAAAAGTGTTACAATTTGGGCCCAAAATTATAGTCTAAAAAGGGTTTTTTTAAAAAAATAGGAGTCACCACTTGGTATCCAGTTTAGGTGTACGAAATCACCTAAAAATGTATTTTTAATAAAAAAATAGATAAATCCCTTTTTAAACGACTCCAAGTCATTGAAAACAAAAGAAAAGAGTTCGGCAGTCACATTTCAAAAAAGAAAAAGCAAAGATTTGATAGAATCAAACCTAAGGTACCCTTTTAACCGAGTTAAGGCTAGTTGCGAGATTTAGTCGAAAATTTTCTTAATCCAACCTATAAATTTTATCACATTTGAATGTTTCTACATGGATGCAAATCTAGACCTAAAGGATATCGAAAGGGTCGAAATATCTCTTCAAAATTTAATTGGTACAAATCATATTAATTGTAATATCCAAAAATAATTTTTAGAAGAGATCACGAATATGCAAAAATGAGACTCGAATAAAAGAAGAATTATAATATATAAATATATGTGACTTAAAGGAGAGAAATACAACATAACGAGTACGGGGGACTAAGATTCATAACTCAATTTTCCTATTTATAGAGGGGTTTAAAGCATGCTAAGGTTAAAAAATGCCACACTCGTTCCTTTCCCATATTTGAAAGGCGACTCTTCTAATCTAATCAAGCAAATGAACTAGCCTATTTCTAATTTTCTAAATGGAATACAAGTCTAAATATCATGTTTCACGCACATAGGGATAAGGGAGATAATATATAGAGGAAATATCAAGCAAGATGAGAAAATAATCCTAAAAGGAAAAACATACATGAAATGCGATGTCACGCAAAAATGTGATTCTAGCGCGTAGGCAGTCCTAAGGGTCTAGCGTTGGACTAGCATATGTCTATAAGTTTTAACTAGCGTTAGACTAGTGAAAAATCGGGAAGAATGTCCACAACTAGTGTTGGACTAGTGTGGTGACGTCATACATTTATTATAACAAAATAAATCATATAAAAGCATAATTAAAACAAGTAAACACATAATTTACATAGGACACATAACACATAAGTATACTTTTCTAGACGCAAATCTTAGTGACAGCGAATAAATACGGAAGCACACAAGCATGCAAACACACAAGCAAATAAACGCAAATAAAAGCCTAATGTTATGAAACAATTAAATAGAAATGAATGTCCATTAAATTCTCCTATATTTATTAAATTTTTCTGTGTCTATTGAATTCCCTCAAAGATAAAAGAGTTGGTATAGATGACAGTTTGGTTTTCCTATACAATCAATTTTGTAACCTCTCTTATATTTAGAGGTCAATCTTTTAGTTTTGTTATATTCAGTGCTTCTATAAATAGAGGTAAACTTTGATCGTTGTGGGAATAAAGAATAGTTCACTACTTTTATCTATTTCTCTCTATTTTATTTTATCCTACATCTTGTTATTTTATTAGTTTTATAACAAGTTATCAATACCAGTCTGTACTTCTGAGCAAAGATGAAACACGAGACTCTGTCGAAATTCTGCTAGTGTCAAATCAACTGTTGGATATTTTCTCGAACAACTTTTGACTATATATTGAGGTAAATCTCTTACCCACAAACTTATTTCAATTTCTTATGGCTAACATTTGAATGATCGTAAAATACAAGTGCCGACTGCTGAGCAACCACTAAATACAAACATATACTATTTGACATCTTTGGTGTAATATTTCTCCTTCTAATTCTACTTATTTATTTTTAAAATTATTTGTTATAGATACTTATATTTTGATGCAATGAATTTTGAAGATGCTATTATAGAAAATCAATTATGTTTGAGGATCCAGTTGTCCTTTGAAATATTTAAAGAAAAGGATTCGACCACCAGAAGATGGTCGTTCTTTAATGAAAAGATTTGGCCACTAGAAGATGATCATTATTTTAAAACCTGGTATGATAAATTTACTTATGGCTGCAAGTACACAATTCTGCTATGTTTAGAATTATTTCTTAGTTGAAAATAAGATTCTCTACATATTTCTCGAATATGCTCTTGTAGTAGCAATATTGAGAGAAAATTTGAGAAATATTCTATACTTATTGCATGCTAGTTCTAGTTCATTCCGAGAAGTGAATGTGACTAAATTTCAATTTACTAGTTATGGCTGTTGCCATAACCATGTTTTTTTATAAATATGTATTTTACCATGACAAGAGAAAAAGTTACCTATTAAAGTGGGATAATAATGGTAAGGATAAGAAAATAAGGATTCTAAAGATAAATATCCCGAAGTACATTTGACGAATCAAAATTATAATAGCATTTTCACATGACAAAAATTTTTTTTAAACGCCCTGAAGGTGTATGATGATTGATTTAATTTATGATAGTAATTAACTTTTCTTCTTGAAGAAGAAATGGATGTTAAACATTTGGGATCAAAGGATTATGGTGATGATATTTGTCCCATAAGGATTATGGTGACAATAATATATGTCTCATTAATAAGTGCTACTATATACACTATCTTCCAATAAGAGAGACAAACACAATCAGTGGTAGTGCTAAAATGATTGAAAGCTCCAGAATAGCCACTGTTATATTTCTCCCTGTAGGAGAAAAGTTTATGATAAATAAAGCATTACTTTTTATCATGTCTCGAAAATTTTATTGAATTTGAATATCCGTCAAAATGGATATCAAATTGAGACACTAACTGAGACAATAATAACGATCATGTTTAGAAATCAAGTAAGTTAAATGTTAATTATATCATAATAATCATTCGAGAGAAAAAATAGTTATCTATATAGTTGTCTTCATTCTCATTTGAGTTATATCATCACCTGCAGTAAATCAGAAGTTTACTGATCCCAATGGATATATGATTTGACAAAAGTGAGAATATTTGAGAGCCGACAAGTATTTATGCATATCCTCTTTATATTATATATGGTTCCAAAAGAAATTTAAAATTTATGTCGGGTATAAATCACTTTTTACAATTAAATATTGTAAAATATTGATAAATGATCTATTGAATGATTTATTTATTCTAATGAGCTACGATTCCCAATATTAGGGGGAAGAAAAGATTAATCGAAGGAAATCATTTGAAAAATTGGATATCCTCGATCCTCATGCAAAATAATGTGAATTGGAAGTTCAATAAATTATTCATTTGCAGAAAGTTGCAAACCAATTCTCAGATATATTTATCGATTCCAGAACAGTCATTAAATCAACTATTCCTGCAGGAAATACTCTGGTTAAAATTGATGTCCCTGAAGGACATGCACAAGTGCTACAAATAAATTTAAGACCGGCCTACCTAAATAAGATATAAATTGATTTCAAATATCTTCGGAGATTAAATAAATGTCATGACAAAATTCAATTTCTTGAAGAGGTCCCTCCTGAAGAGCCAACTCTAGAAAAGAATGAAATCACAAAAAAATTAATTGGAGCCTAATGAAATGTAGCATTTGATATTATAGAAGTTAATGAGGATCATGAACCTAGATCGGTTAATGAATGTCAGTATAGAAATGATTGGTCAAAATGCAAAGATGCTATCCAATCTGAATTAGATTCACTAATTAAAAGAAAAGTTTTTGGACCTGTAATCCAAATACCTGAAGGTGTAAAGCTAGTAGGATATAAATGGGTATTTGTGAGGAAAAGAAATGAGAAAAATGAAATTATGAGGCATAAAGCAAGACTTGTAGCCCAAGGATTTTCACAAAGACCTGAATTTGATTATGATGAAACGTATTCACCTGTAATGGATGTTATCATATTTAGATATCTTGTGAGTTTTGCAGTACATAAAAAACTAGATATGCATCTAATGGACGTTGTTACTGCATATTTATATGGAAATCTTGAAATAATATTTATATGAAAATCCCCGAAGGGTTCAACATGCCTGAAGCATGCAAATCAAATCCTAAAGATATTTATTCTATTAAATTACAAAGGTCTTTGTATGGACTCAAACAATCTGAACGTATGTGGTATAACCGCCTCAATGAATGTTTAACTAAAGAAGGTTATACCAATGATCCAATATGTCCATGTATTTTTATCAAGAAAAATAGATCAAACTTTGTGATAATTATTGTATATGTTGATGATCTTAATTTAATTGGAACTCCTGAAGAAATTCAAAATGCTGTTGAATATTTGAAAAAGATATTTGAAATCAAGGATTTTGGAAAGACAAAATTCTACCTTGGTTTACAAATTGAGCATTTGAAAGGTGAAATTTTTGTCCACCAAACTGCTTATACCCAAAAGGTATTAAAGCGATTTTATATAGATAAGACACATGCATTAAGTACTCCAATGGTCGTCAGATCATTAGATCCTAATAAGGATCCTTTTAGATCACGAGAAGAAGATGAAGAGATACTTAGTCTTGAAATACCATATCTAAGTGCGATTGGTGCACTAATATATCTTGCTGATTGTACAAGACTTGATATATCATTTGCAGTGAATTTATTAGCAAAATTTAGTTCCTCGCCTACAAGACGATATTGGAATGGTATTAAACATATTTTTCGTTATCTTTAAGGAACAATTGATCTTGATTTATTTTATTCAAAAAAATCCAAACCTGAATTGCTTGGTTATGCTGATGCTAGATATTTATATGACCCGTATAAGGCAAGATCTCAGGCTGGTTATCTATTTACATTTGAAGGTACAACCATTTTTTGGAGATCTACTAAGCAATCATTAGCCTCCACTTCATTGAATCATGCTGAAATAATAGCAATTCATGAGGCCAGTCGAGAATGTGTTTGGTTAAGATCAATGATCCACTATATCCGGAAGAGTTGTGGGTTATCCTCCGAAAAAGAAAATCCTCCAACTATATTATATGAAGATAATGCAGCTTGTATAGCTCAATTGAAAGGAGAATATATTAAAGGAGATATGACGAAACATATTTCACCAAAATTCTTTTTTACTCATGATTTGCAAAAGAATGGTGAAATTGATGTGTAGCAAATCCAATCAAATAATAATTTGACAGATTTATTTACCAAGACATTGCCTACTGCAACATTTGAGAAATTGGTGAAGAATATTGGAATGTGTCAACTAAAAGATCTCAAATGATGTTTGCATCAAAGAGAGAAATTAATACACAAGAATAGTGTACTCTTTTTCCTTCACTAGAGCTTTTGTCTCACTGGATTTTTCTCTAGTAAGATTTTAACGAAACATATTCTTTGTGTAATGGACTTCCAAGGGGAAGTGTTATGAAACAATTAAATAGGAATGAATGTCCATTAAACTTTCCTATATTTATTAAGTTTTCCTATGTCTATTGAATTCCCTCAAAGATAAAAGAGTTGGTATAGATGACGGTTTGGTTATCCTATACAATCAATTTTGTAACCTCTCTTATATTTAGAGGTTAAATTTTTTAGTTTTGTTATATTCAGTGCTTCTATAAATAGAGGTAAACTTTGATCGTTTTGTGGGAATAAAGAATAGTTCACTACTTTTATCTACTTCTCTCTATTTTATTTTATCCTATATCTTGTTATTTTATTAGTTTTATAACACCTAACTATTACATTCGAGGGCTTAATTACAATCTAAAGGGGGGAATTTTAAAAATAATAACATAACTATTACATTATTTAACTAATTACATTTTTTACAAAAATTAAAACCTATATATTATATAGGCTAACTAAATACATATTTTGAGCGCCTATCTATTACAATTTGACATTTAAATGCCTCACAAATAATCATCACAATTAAATAAAATAAATGAAATTTAAAATGAATGAAATGAATAATTAAAAGAAAAGCACTCAAAACATATAATTACACGTAAAGAGCACATAAGAGGATTCAAAATAATAAAAGAAAGTACCTCCCTTGAAGTAGTGATTAAATGAGGTGAAATTTGTCCTATTTACACTCCAAAATCAACAAAATAATCAAGACACCAATTTAATCAACAAATAAATCATAAAGAAATGGAAATAACTATGAAATCAACAAATAAAATATAAAGAAATGGAAATAACTATGAAATCTACTAATTAAACCATTTAAATGAAGTATAATTACTAATTAAAGAAGACAAACAACTAATATTTAATAAATCAAAACTATTAGGGATCTAATTATAAAAATTAAGAAAGTTTATGGAGCTAAATTATAATTATTACAAAAATTTGGTGTCAAAATAAAGAAAAACAAAGTTTAGGGACCAAATTATAATTAAATTAAGGCCTTACGTGAGGACTCATAAAAGTATTATTTTCGACTCCTATCTTTGCTCATTTAAATATTTATTCAAATATTTGCTTCGATTATTATTTTCTAGCCTTATTAGACAAGATTACACCTTTGAAAGCAAGTTTGATGTCTGGAAAAGGAAAGAAGTTACAGCCAAGGTTTGTAGGGCCTTACAAGATTATCCAACGTGTGGGGAGTGTAGCCTATAAGTTGGAATTACCGCCGAGTTTATCTCGAATCCATAATGTGTTTCATGTATCTATGCTTAAGAAGTATCATCCGGACCCTTCTCACGTCTTACAACCGGAAAATGTTGAGATTGATGAGATTTTGACCTATGAGGAAAAACCGGTTAAGCTTCTGGATAGGAAGGTGAAGGAATTGAGGAATAAACAGATACCATTAGTAAAAGTCCTTTGGAAGAACCATGGGTTGGAGGAAGCAACTTGGGAGGTCGAAGAAGCAATTCGAGAAAAGTATCCAGACCTGTTCGCCAATCAAGGTAAATTTCGAGGACGAAATTTTCTTAAGGGGGAGAGGATGTGAGGACTCGTAAAAGTATTATTTTCGACTCCTATCTTTGCTCATTTAAATATTTATTCAAATATTTGTTTCGATTATTATTTTCTAGCCTTATTAGACTTAAATACATGGAGTTATGACTTCATTATATTTTTAAAACGACTCGTTTCAAAAATTAATTTTTTGGAAGTTCGATTAATGAAAATAGTGAAAACGTGTCTGAAACTTTAGCCATTTGGGAGTACAATAAGTTCAAAACTTGGAGACATGTACAATGGTCCTAAAATAGGTAATTCTAGGTTTAAGTACTCAAGTGATAGTTAGTGGTACGATCGTTACAAGAATTTCTCGAAGGTTTCACTCTATCGCGCCTAAATTGGAAATACGTGTTTTCACGCGCGCGATTAATTGAGGGACTTTAGACCCTTAATTTGGGATAACTAGGAGTGAATAATATTTATATGAATATAAGTGCATTAAAGGTTTAGTGCACTAGTGCAACAAACTTAAGAGGAATCGAGCCCAAAACGCGCGCGTATGCGCACTATTTGCGTTTGACTTTTTCACACCTAAGCTCTTAGCCCTCAAGCTTCCTTAGCAAGCTAAAATCAGATCAAAACATCTCTCTTTCCCCTCTCATTCTGGCCGAGCAACAGCTGAAGCAAAACACCTTCAAGTTTTGCAAATTTCACCTCCAAATCTTGCTCAAACCTTCATAGATTCACATCAAACTTCACATACACTTACTTGGACACCACTTTGAGCTGCAAAAGGGAGCTAAAACTCACGGTTTTTCGGGAGCAAAAAGGACCGAAAATCATTGCCTTGGACATCAACTAGAATAAGTAATGATCAAGTTTTCAAATTTCGATTTTTGAAAGTTCTAGTATACCTTTAAGCTCTTAGTTTCATATGGGTTGTTGTTGTTGTTGGAAAAATTGAAAGGTGGGCTCTATGAACTCCCACCTCTGTGTTGATGGCTGATTTCATGCTTGATGATGTTTATAATGTTGGATTAGTGCTTAAACTAGTGGATTATTGGTGGAAAATTGATGGAAACTCATGATGGGTGCAAAGGCCAAATCTGACCATTTTACCCCTGCTTTGTTCGGCCACTTTAATGCAAAAATTTGAGGATTTAATGGCTTGATTGTGTTGTTTACATGTTGTAGTAGTTGTATAAAAATTTTCATTGGAAAATATTGAGTTTTGGTTGGTCAAATGAATTTATTTCCCAAAGCTAGTAATCTGGAAACTGTTCCCGTAATGCTCAGACCAGTGTTCGTATTTCGTCCATAACTCCGTGCTCCGACATCAAAATGGAGTACCGTCAGTGGCATTTGAAACTAGACATTCCCACCTTTCCAACGGTATAAAATGCATATTCTAGTTCCATGTGTGTGAGCCGCACCACTCTTTTGAACTCAGCTGTTCTGTTTCTCTGTTCTGCTGGAATGAAATACAGAAGCTGTGATTTGAAACTCGATTTCAAACAAGTTGTGTACTGAATTTTTCTTCTGAGAAATTATAGCCCTATGAATGTATTTTCCAACACTATCAACCATGCTCAATTCCGATTTAAATTGAGTGAGTCATGATCAAAATACGGTGACTGCCCTGTTCTTGAAAACCCTTGGATTTGAACAGATTTGATGTGAGACTTGTTGTGGTCTTACTAAATGAATTTCTTGGTGCTAAACACCTACCAAATGTACCATGTATGTTCCTTAGACTTTTATTGCATAAATGAATCATGTTTGGAGGTTTTCCTTTGCCGAATGTTTGGAAACGGAGAGAAATGGAGCTAAAGGCAGTTTTGCCTTAGTAATTTCAAAACTTTGGTTGATTGATTAACCACTTTCCCGAAGGTATTTTTCCACGAAATTTGATAGAGAGATACCCTTCATAAAGGAGTACTATACTGCAAAATTTGGCACCAATCCAAATCCGTTTCGACACTTAACTAAAGGTCCAAAGTCGGAAACCCAAATCTGGAAATTGTTCAACAGTCTTGAATTTTCCCCAACTTTGAGCTACCATATCTTGGTGCTCGAAACTCCGATTCTCGATCCGCTTGTTCTGTCCTAAACCTTACTTGCACTTCTAATTGATTTATAAATTTCAAGGGCTGGTTTTCAACGAGTGAATTCTGCCGAATTTTCAAAGTTAGCGAAAAACCAACCCCAGCTCAATCCTGAACATTTTGGAACAGTAATTTCAAACTCATTTTTGAGTACTTTTCACTTAAATTCGTGGAAAAGTGTCTTCTAAGAACTTTTAGTACTTTCCAAGAGGTTTCCAACGGTATAAATTTTTCCAATTTTAGACTTGTATCGAGTGAGATACGATTTTTCAAAAATCCATATCAAAACTGAAATTTTCCAACTTTCAAGGAAATAGAGTTTTCCAAGAACTTTATATTCTTTCGACATTATGCAAACGTTTTAACCTCGATTTCCAAGATAAAAATCCAAATGCTTCTGTACTTTATGAAACGCCACTCGAATCTCGATTTACAAGTAATTAAGGTTCCTTTTCACAAAATTTCCTAGATTATAATAGTGCACGAATTATTTCTCGATAATTGGGTTGGGTGAATAATAATTCACTATTATTTGTTCAGGCGCACACGAGGACCTTCAAGAGGATCCCAAGGTGGACGCTTGAACTTTCCTTGACCCTACTTGCACTTAATACTTGGTGAGTGTCAAGTGTATGAGTACTTAATACGTGCTTAACTGTTATGAATGATTACTGATTTTAGGAATGGAGACGAGTGTGTACTTTATCTCACTCGTTCTCATTTGAATAAATGATATTGAATGATATTGAATGAGATTGAATGCAATGGTTGCGTACGTCGCTGGAGTGAATCTCCTCGACACGCAATTGTAAATGGGGGACGCCCAAACTCATAGGCTGACCTGGGACTCGAGCCGGCATGGGTTTGGTCGGGAACCTAGGCGTGCCATGAGACAAATAAGCTCGACCTATTGAGAGGTCTTGCTTGGCATACTCGTGGAGTATTGCCTCATACATGTCTTGCGGGCTCGAATGGGTGTTGGGTGGACGGAAAGAAGTAAGTGGTGATCTACGGATTGGAAATACCGACCCAGTTGATGGAGTGTCATCGGGGAAAGGTATACGAGTGACATCGGCAAAGCGAGTGGAACTTAGCTCCTGAGAGCTACTATATCCTTGAATTGTTTCTGATAAATTTCCTTTAATGAATTGTCAATTATTGAAATATATTATTGTTTAGCTCGTAATTAAGATTGTTATTTGAACTACGTGCTTGCATGTGTGTTCTTGGCCTCACGAGCGTTTTGCTCACCCTATAGATTTGTTTTCCTTAATTGGATTGAATCTCGGGGAAGTGTGGAGAAACCCTCCTGATGTACTTTTGTTTTAGGGTTTCTATTATATTTTGGCTATGCCCTTGGTTTTGGATTGTACTTTTGGAATTGAAATGTAACTTTTGGGACGTAATGTATAATTGGGGTTCATGATGTATTTTGAATACCCGACGTGCGGGTTGGATAATGGATGACTATTGAAAAGCTTGAACGCTTCCGCATTTACTGTACTTAAGTTACTTACTTTTGTTGTGTAGTTCGATAATAAGTTTGAATAATTTGGCTTGAGTCCTGGCGAGAGTTAGGCAGACGTCCCGCGGATACCCTTTGGTTCGCCTTAGGGAGAAGTGGGGTGTCACACCTTATTGAAAGAAAATCAAAGTTATTCAGGGCTATAATATAATTATGCAAAAGTATAGTGACTAATCTGCAAATCCCGTCATCAGATTTCTTGACTTGGGCCATTTTTCTTCTTCTTGGGCTAAAAGCCACTTGGCCCAACGAAAGCTCCATGTGGAAAGAGATGGGCCAGCCCATAATTTTTATCAAACAGACCCAATCACAATGCATGGACTTCAACCCCCAAACCCATGTCAACACCCAATCAAATAAACTAAACTTTTCTATCAAAAATCCAAACAAACAAACCACAATCCAAAATTATACTTATTTTAGTAAAACATAATAAGATAAAAAATCAACTAAAAATTATTAAACCCTATAAATTCAGAATTAATCTACCCAAAAAATCACTTAAAATATAACAAGAGGATTAAAACTTAAAAGGTGGCAAAATTAGTTCGATTTTTTTCAGATTTTAGGCCATAATGAAATTAGGCAAAAGTTGGGGGGTCAAAATGAAAATTTCAGAAATTATCTTGCAAAGCTTCGAAGGCTTCTACAGCAGGAAACTCTTTGTAACTCCTGGGTTCATCAAATGCAATCTTCTTTTCATCCAAACACAACTAATGTCTCAACCAATCAAAATTTGGACCAAAATAGCAAGATCACCAAGCCTTCTTTTCACTTTTCAACATAAAACTTCAACATCTAAACACAAAGATTCAGAATAAGAGCATGCAATCTGCTTGATGCATCTCTGCAACTTTCTTTCCATTTCATCATACACGATCAACACCTCAACCAAACACCAAGATTTCGGATCAAAACAACCAAACGATGCAACTCCCAACATCAACCAAATCAAATACTACATTTTATCACAGGATTATAACAGAAAATCTGAATTAATGACCACCAGGGATAAAGGAAATAAAACAGCAAAAGAAGGACACAAAATGCAGCATGGATTTCACGAATCTAGTGTAGATCTATGCTTATGTGACAGGAATATGGATAAAAGGGACTACCTTTTGAGCTTTAAGGAGTCGAATAAACAAGGAGGAGTTGGAAAAATCGCGTTCGAATGCGAAGTTCAAAGCAGCTACAGTGGCCTAGGAAAATCCAAGAGCTGATTGTGCAGTAACTTCAAGCCCGGATTAGGTAACCTTAGAGGCGTTTCCTTGAAAGTTTTGTGAACGAAATTCGTCCCTCTACTATCGTAGATTATGCAGCAATAAAGAAATCCTCTAAAAAAGCAAATGCTGCTTTCGGATTTTGCTCACCAAAGCACCAAAGGCTCAACTCTAGCACAAGTTTTTTCAGAAAATTTCTACACTTTTCTTTCTCTTTTGCTCTCTGTTTTCTCTTTTTTTTTCTTGTTGTTTTTCTTTCTCCCGCCGCCTTTCACTCTTTTTCCTTTCTTGTTTCTACTAAGACTGCATTATGCATCCTTTTATATGGAGCAAAATTTCCTAAACCCTTACCTCAAGAGTGAGGATGATAGCTGGGTTTTTGTTGAAAATTTTAGAGCCATTAATCCATTTTTACAGCTATTTTTCTTGATAAGAATCCAGAGATAAGGTGTCCCGTACAATCTAACTTGGAAAGAAAAAAAAAAGAGAAAAAAATGCATTTTCATTGCTAAAGGGACCAGCTGCAACTCTTTGCACTATTTCCTGCTTTTGGTATGAACCAAGCAAGAAAGTGATGCACGCACGCATAGGAAAATCTCTTTTTTTTTTTTTGAAAAAACTGATTTGATTTTCTGGTTTTTCTTTCTTTCTTTTCTTTTCAGCTTTTTCCTACAAAAATAAGAATAAAAATGATCATTTAAATAACAATATAAATTCGAAACTCAGACAAAGAGGGGCAAACTGTAAACAACAAATTTTTTCCAAAAAATTTTGTAAATCTTTTTTGAATATGTCTTCGTTTATATCATTATTTTATCTTTGTTTATATTAGTATTTATATCTTTGTCTGAGTTTCAAAGAAACTCAAAACAAAAACATGGACACCAAATTACTCATCTGTCTGCTCCAACTGCAACTAAATCAAAACAAATAAAGTGAGTTCTGAAACTGGAGTGCATGTTTAGATTTGTCGATAGTATCTGACTCTATTCCAAACAATTGGTGAAACCTAATGGATTAAAAAAATCTAATCCTAGAAAATAAAAGATTGGTGGGATAACATTCAAACACAATAAAATGAAAGTTGGTGAGATAAAATCCAAACCCAACAAAATAAACTGTTGGTGGAATAAAATTCAAAATCAACAAAATAACGGTTGGTGGGATAAAACTCAAATCCAACAAAATAAACGGTTTGTGAGATAAAATCCAAACACAACACGGTTGGTGGGATAAAATCCAAACCTAACAAAATAATGGTTGGTGAAATAAAATCCAAATCCAACAAAATAATCGGTTAGTGGGATAAAATCCAAACCCAACAAAGTAACGATTGGTGGAATAAAACTCAAATTCAACAAAATAAACGGTTAGTGGGATAAAATTCAAATCCAACACAGTTAGTGGAGTAAAATCTAATCCCGACAAAATAAAGGTTGGTAGAATAAAATCCAAACCAGACAAAATAAAGGTTGGCGGGATAAAACTCAAACCCAATAAAATAATCGATTGATGAGATAAAATTCAAACCCAATAAAATAAAAGTTGGTAGGATAAAATCCAACCCCAATGAAATAAACGGTTGATGGGATAAAACTCAAATCCAAAAAAATAAATGGTCAGTGGGATAAAATCCAAACCCAACATGGTTGGTAGAATAAAACCTAAACTCAATAAAACAAAGGTTGGTATGATAAAATTCAAACCCAACAAAATAAAGATCAGTGGGATAAAACTCAAATCCAACAAGGTTGGTGGGATAAGCCCAAACCCAACAAAATAAAGGTTGATGGGATAAAAGTCAAACCCAACAAAATAAAAGTTGGTGGGATAAAACCTAAACTCAACGAAATAAACGGTTGGTAGGATAAAACTAAATTCCAACAAAATAAACAGTAAGTGAGATAAAGTCCAAACCCAACACGATTCGTGGAATAAAATCAAAACCCAACAAAATAAAGGTTGATGGGATAAAATTCAAACCCAACAAAATAAAGGTTTGTGGGATAAAAGCCAAATCCAACGAAATAAAGATTTGAAATAACTTTCGAAATCACCTCTTTTTTTTTTAATTGCCCCAGTGTAGGATTTTTTTTTCGTGATTGACTTTCAAATTCACAAGATTCTGACTTGCGTTTTTTCATCAATTTCAGCCATAAACACATGCATATAGGGGGGTTTACCAAAGTACAACATGCACTTGAATTTTGACAAAAAAAATTTTCTCTCTTTATTCTGAAAAATGATGCAATTATTATTCTTGAAAAGAATGGTCTTATCAAAGTCGAATTTTAAACATTAAATTCGAAAGTATATTACTTGACTCTTGGGCGAAATTCCAAAAATTGGCTCTAATTTTGGACCCATTTGACGAAATCTCACAAATGTATTACAAAAATTTGCCCCAATTTGAGTTTATTTTGCGAAATCTCATAAATATATTATAAAATTTGCTCCAGTGTGAGCCTATTTAGTTGCAAAAAATTTTGTTTGAATGGTTCTCCATTTATTTGAATAAAATAAGAAACCATGTTTTCTAAAATTTAGAAAATAATCACATATTAGCATGCAATGTGAATAGGAATTGCATTTTTCAAATGAAGAATTTAAATGTCATATTTAAACTCATATAGAAGACTCCATGATGAATCTCTTAAAACAAGACCAAATTGTAAAAGATCTCTTCCTCATTTTATAATCAGTGTTTAGGGAAAATGATCACTTTTCTCGTTAAATCATCCTTTAGGACCAAACAAGCGGGTATTATTTCTGATTTTGAGGTAGTTAAGAGAAATGACATGTCAGGATCTGTCTTACTTTTGTGCCCGGATTGTATCTAATTCATTCAATATCACAACTTAGTGAAAGTAAATAGTTTATCGCTCTTATTTCTTGAGAAAACTCAGTCAATATATAAGTTCTATAAACTTGTATATATAGGTAGAAGCGATAACTAAACATATGAAAACATGTTATAATCTCATAATCATGAGTAATTGGTAGATTTCTTAGGAGTATGGTCCTTATTTCGAGTTGTCATGAAAGATAAGTTAGCGATGGATTTTGTGAACTTGTAATGCGGCTTGAAGATGATAGTTAAAGAAATAAAATTTTCAAGGACATTGCACTTAAAATCACATTTCTTCCCAAAAATTGCCCCAATTTTAGATTCAAAAATTCTGGACTTCATTTTGACTTTTATATCATCAATCACTAGAGGAAATTCAGCATTAAATGTCTTTGCATTTTTCTTTTTTTTTCTTCACATTTTTCCCTTTCTTTTTTTCTATTTTTTTTTTGTCAATACCGAAATCCCAAATATCAATGATAGAATTGAAAACCTCCTAACTTTTAGGGTATAAATGCCCCTCCTTTTGTTTTTCAAAATTGGAGGCCAACTATTAATGGTAGAATCAAATTCCTCAAACTTGTAGTTTCTCTCTCTTCTTTTTTAATTTTAGCTTTTTTACTATTTTTGAAAAATTCTCAAATCTTCTTCCCCAACATGGGGTGCGATCATAAGTGCTTTTGAAACGAACCACCAATTTAAACTCAAATGAGGATGCAAAGGATAAATAGTATTTAGATAGTAGAAACGATGGCCAAAGTATCATTCTTATTTCGTATGACAATCAAAGTAAAGAATAACCCATTGGAAGAATCTATTCCCTTTTGACTTTTGAAATTTTTTTCAATGTAGGGTTACAAAAACCAAAGCTCTTATTTGAAATGAAATTGTACGTTTAAAGGCTCAAATGGGAGAACAAATGATAAAATTTGTATAGATAGAGAAACAAACGCTTAAAGTATCATTTCAAATTCTCAAAACAAACAAGAGTAATGTACATTTTTATTTTCATTTAGATGTGGATTGAATCTGATTAGGCACAGTGGACATTTTGAGAATAAAAATTGCCCCACTCTAAAGTTAGTCAACCAATGTGACTAACTTTGAAAAGTTTGATAGAATCGGGCAAAATATAAATAGTAAAAATGAAAGAGGAAAGGTATCATAGGTGGTCTTTTGAGACAAACTAACCAGTTTGAGTGACTTCTTTTGATTTCGAGCGCTCTCATTCAATAGTCTACACCACAAATTTAATATATGCAAAGATTTTAGAAAATTAAACATACACTTATGAATTTTTAGGCAAGAGATTGAAAAATCTCAACTTAATCTTATTTCTCAAAATCCATCATAAATCTCCCAATAAGCAAATAAAGAATGAAATGTACATGAATATACAAAATAATAATTGTCTAGATGAAAACCTTTATTATTGCAAATATTTGAAACGAAATTTTTTACTCAACTATTATACAAATAAGAAAAGAAAAAACTCTAAAAAACACGCTTTCATATATATACACACTTTTCTCTCCTTTTTTTTTGGGACAAAATGTGTTAGCAAATCAAATAAAAAAAAGGATTTTTTTTTACAAAAAATTATGAAATCTCTTAGATGTTTTAGACTAGTGCTTCCAGATGGATCTCCAGATTTTTACATTGTAGGGTCTGCCCAAGAATCAAGTAATACTTGTTATTTTTTAAAATTTATCAAACCAAAATTGTTATCAGATGTAAAAAATATATTTTTACCTTATTGAAACATCCTTTATAAATGCAGGGGAGGGGAAAAAATAAAAGAAAAATACCCAAAATTAGTAAGTAAAACTGTAAAATAGGTATGCATGTCCTATGGGGGAGCCCTTTTATACTAAGGGTTGGCCTAACATGAAAAATATAATCCTCTAGGGTAGGCACCATACAATACCTGATGAATCTGGTCAATTTATTGATATTTGAGTGAAAAGCAATTTGAAAATTTTGACTAATTAGAGTGACATGAGACATTTGACCTAACAAAATGAAGACAAATTCCGAATGGATTGATTACTTTGGTTGGCACATGAAAAAATGTTAAAAGTCAATTTAGTATGAAAGATGCTACATTTCAAAAGATTGCAATGTCTCGACTAGTTTTTATAGTGATCCATAGATCAAAACCCTAAAAGAAAATAAACAGATCGAATGGATCCTATGGAATTGATGGTTTACTCAAAAATTGACTGAATTGTCCTAAAATGAATAAACACTACTACAAAAATAGTCTTTAGTGACACATCTATTATGACACTTTTAGCAAAATGTCATAATACAATCTTAATATGACATGCAATAGGAATGGTCATTAAAAAGGAAAAGAAGACACCATAACGACATCATAATGCTAGAAACAAATTAAAAAAAAAACAGAAAATGCTGAAACAAAATGGCGCTCCACTAAGGCGCTTTTTTTTTCAGAAAAATTTGTAAACCCCTCTCCAGAACTTACCTGACCTCAAGATCTACTCTTTCCTCCCTTAATTTTTTGCTCTCCGGACATAACCAATCATCCCAATTGAGCCTGAGAACCAATCATGCATCATCATACACAACATCCATTCTCATGCTTTTGCACCTTGTCTCATCGCACCGTTTTTCACCTCTCTAAGTAACTCTTGGATCCGTGGTTTGATTGCGAAGAGGAATTAGGGCATTCGAACCTAGTGATAATTAGAACATTTGAAGATAGAGGAAGACAAGATTGTGGTGGCAGACAAACGGTTAGTCTGCATTTGGTTTTTGAAAGTTATTTGCTTTTTGTGCCTAATTTTTCCATCTCTTGATTCAATTTTCTGTTGAGTTTTCCTTGCAAAATTAGGTTAGAAATTTAGGTTTGTAAGGCTAACACCTTGATATTAAGTGGATTATTCTGTTTTTCATGAGTTTGGACTGATTTCAAGCATTTAGTGTTATATTTTTTAGGCAAAAAACGTGAAGTCTAATAATATTTGCTATGTGTTTGCCGTTTTGCCAGAAAGAAACTTTCAAAATATAGCTGCCCCATTTGAATAGTTGTTTAACTAGTTTTAATGCTGCTGGTTGAACTTGAAGATGCTTAAATTATGTGCTCCTAAACAGGGCAACATTGGGCGATACTTGAGTTGTTGGTAATTACCAAGTTCTTGGATTCGGATTCGGATTGTGATAAGAAACCAAATAGATTTTAAGAAACTTTATTAGCCTAGTTTAAGCATCTTATTTTCAGCTTTGTTCATTCTTCATTTGATGGCTCTTGGATTTAGTTTATTTGTTCTTCCTTGTAATTGGATTTTGGGATTTTGTTAGGAAGATAGAGAGTCATCAAGAGACTAATAAAGTGCAGTAACATACTTAAGAAAGAGAAAGAATTATTCTGCAAAATTCTGAAAAAAAAAGTTAAAGTTCCTAATGGTTATTCAGCCACAATTTCAAAGTCTGTGCACTTGAAACCTCCTAAACTATCTAGACTTAAGAGCCATGACAATCACATTTTAATTCAACAACTATTACCATAATGCTACAGAAAACTTCTTCCAAAATCGGTGCGGTCTCCCTTGATAAAGTTGTCCAACTATTTTAGAGATTTGTGTTCTAAAACATTTTGTCCTAGAGAACTTGTTCAAATGAAAAGTGAAATTACTATTGTGCTATGCCAGTTGGAGCGTGTGTTTTTACCATCTTTATTTATTGTAATGGTTCATTTGACCATTCATTTAGCAACTGAGGTAAGAATAATTGGTCCAGTATACTATCATTGGATGTATCCAATTGAAAGGTAATTATCATAAGTTTAAAATTTCATCCTTTTTTTTTCTTAATGTGATTAGTCTTATTATAATATATTATTTTGTAATTATCTCATGTACCTATGCACCTTGAAGAATTATGTTTGAAATAAAAGTCGGACTGATAGTTAGAATGCAAAAGAGTACCTAATTAATGAGTGTAAATCACTGAAATTTGGGTTGGTTTGTAGTATTATGTAATGAATTTCTGTTTAGGAGTTGCTCTCTTGTGTATGATTTTCACAAACTTTATAAAATTGATACTTTCAAGGTTGGGGATGAAGTTACAATAAGGATCATGATTGATCCAAACAGAATTTTGGCTGTTGGAGAGGTTAGAAGTTTGGATCCTACGGCTAAAGTTGGTGACACACCTTTGGGATCACGTTGGTGTGAAGTTCATGTGAATGTGCCTGTGGAGAGTAATGAGGAGCTGATGAGGCCATATCGTAATTTTTGAAAGATTAGAGATGCAATTGGAGTGGCTATTGTTTGGCCAATAAATCTGGTACTCTTTTGTCATACCTTTACCATTTGTCTAATGTAGTTATTATTTGTTTTCTAATGTTAAAACTGTAAAACAAGACCTGTGTAAATTGTAATTTGTCTTGTTTGATTTACAACACTTGTAGGTGAGTATTGAAGAAAATTAAAGTAACATTGGGTCAAGTGGCAGTTTTTGAAGGTATCTTCCTTGCTTGGTAGTTGAATTGTTGTCCTGTGCGTCCTTTATATGTACATGACTGATTTAAAACCATCTAAATTAGTATGTAATTTGTAGACACTTTTGGTGTGGATTATTTAAATGATGTACTTTTGCTCAAGTTTGGATGATTGTATTGCTTCTGTTATATTATTGTACTAGCTATGTTACAATCCTACAAAATTTAGGATCTGAGATGCTTGTGCAGCAGGATGAAATGTGGTTTCTGACGTTAGATGATATGCAACAGGAAGTTGGAACACTTTAATTTGGATGCTATACTGACAAGTAGAAAATGTCATAAAAGCCTGATGTAGTTACTCTTCAAAAGTGTCATAATATTTCTATCTACTTATACTAAAAAAGCGTCGTGATATGTTATTGTACCCCAGCATTTCTTGTCATTTGAAAGTGTCATAATAGGCATAGATAATGACATTTAATAATGTCATAATAATGATAAATTGGAACACTTAAAACTGTCATAAACTTATTGCGGCGCTAGAATGGATGACGTTTTCAGTAGAGCGTCATTATAGCCTAAACGTCATGACATAGATCTATAATGACGCTTTTGAATGTCATAAAAAGACATTTTTGTAGTAGTGAAAACTTGTCAAATGAATTAGATGAAATTGATGATTTATTCAAAATTGATTGGATTGCCCTAAAAAATGAATAACATGGTCAAATGGATTGGATAAAATTAATGATTTATTCAAAATTGACTAGATCGTTCTCCCATTTGTAGTTTCAAAAATTTCGTTTCAATGCATTAGTCTATGAGACTTCTATAATCAAGATTTGGCCTCGATATATTTATCATCTCAATAATGAGGAATCATTTGTGAATTTTTTTCAATTTAATGTCTTTTACGCAAGGAAATTTTACCAACTCTGATAAAATGACCAAAAAATGATTATTAGAGACTCATATTCTAATGTGCACAAGTTGCTCTATCATCTTAGATGTCGTTATCATGGAAAATATCGGATCCTACCTTACTTTGTGCACTACCCCTTTGGATAGTACAAAAAATATAAACATACAAGTCTTATTGGATTATATATCCAAAATAAAAGGTAAGATATCCTTACCATGGGATCCCTTATGCGGCATTTCCTCTATAGTTAATATATGATGGCAATTTATTAAAGCAAATAAATATGCAGTAACAGAGATTAAATATGACCTAAAGGAACCCTTGTATATGTCAGGGTAGGCCTAAAAATAAAGTGTCATATTAGGGTATTAAAATGCAATAACTTGTAATTTAAACGTGTGAGAATCTATCTACTAAGGTGAGATCTAAAAAGAGTACCATGCCAGAACTCTTATTTTCTAAAGTTGGTGGATGCAAAAGAAAATAAGGAAATGTTAGTTTAACAAATAACACATAACACGTTGGAGTAATAAATGATATATAAAAGCGGAATATAAAGAAAGTGGGGTAGAACCTCTCCCCTCGTGTCTAATGTTCCTAGTTGGGTAAGGTCGACTCTATCCTAGGTAATTTATAATATTGATGCATGAGGTTAGGCTTACTAATGCATCTAGAATTGATAAGATTTCAGACTCTCAAACTTTCAAACCAAGAGGTGAAGGGTCATCAATCCCAAGACCTTTAGTCGGTGGTTCGAGTGATCTCTCAGACATTGCTACATGCACGTCGTGTCACTGCCACATATCCAAGTGGATCGATCCTAATCCTAATAGGGAGGAGTGGTATGACAACCACTAAAAAAAATAAAATGAAGGATTATAAATAAATAGCGTATGCACGTATGAAGTGTTCCTTTGAGCGGAGGGATTAAATACCATTAAATAGAGGTAAAGACTCTAGGGTAGGTATAACCCTCCCCTAAGATGCAAAGCGCGATAAACATAAATAAATGAAAGTAAATAAATAAATTATTTATCGTATACACGGATATCGAGAGACGATTACGTGTGTGAAATGCAAAAAATCCCAAAAAAGGAAAAAAAAGAAAAAAAATGCAACCTAAAACATTCTAATGTGATATGTAGAAGGGTTAGAAAAGAAAAAAATCGACTAAACCAAATGTTTGGACTCTCTAAGATTCCCCAGTGAAGTCGCCAGCTGTCGCGCTCCATTTTTTAGAAAAATAAAATTTATGGGTTAGAAAAAATGGATTTTGATTAATTTTTTATTTGAAATTAGTATTTTATTTTGGAGAATAAATAAGGAAAAGAAGAGCCTAAAATGGGACTTAAAAATGCGATGATTTGGGGCCAAAATAATAGTCTAAAAAGGATTTTTAAGAAAAAAAAAGGAATCGCCACTTGGTATCGAGTTTAGGTGTATTAAGCCAAATAAACATGTATTTTTAATAAAAAAAATAGATAAAACTCTTTTTAAACGACTCCAGGTGTTTGAAAATAAGAGAAAAGAGTTCAAGAGTTACGGTTGAAGAAAGGGAAGGCAAATATTTGATATAATCAAACTTAAGACACATTTTCAATCTAACCAAGATTAGTTGTGAGATTTAGTCGAAAATTTTCCTAATCCAACTTATAAAACTTATTACATTTGGATGTTTCTACATGGATGCAAATCTAGACCTAAAGGATTTCGAAAGGGTCGAAATATCTCTTCAAAATTTAATTGATGCAAATCACATTAATTGTGATGCCCAAAAATAATTCATAGAAGAGATCATGAGTATGCAAAAATAAACCTCGAATAAAAGAAGAATTATAATATATAAATATATGTGACCTAAAGGAGAGAAATGCAACATAACGGGTACGGGGAACTAAGATTCGTGACTCAATTTTCCTTTTTATAGAGGGGATAAGAGTGTGCTAAAGCTAAATAAAGTCACACTCGTTCTTTTCCCATATTTGAAGGGTGACTCTTCTAATCTAATCAAACAATTGAACTTGCCTATTTCTAATTTTCTAAATGGAATGCAAGTCTAAATGTCATGTTTCGCGCACATAGGAGTAATTGAGATAATATATAGAGGAAATATCAAACAAGATGAGAAAATGATCCTAAAAGGAAAAACATACATGAAATGCTATATCACGCAAAAATGTGATTCTAGCGCGTAAGTGGCCCTAAGGGTCTAGTGTTGGATTACCCCATATCTATAAGTTTTCACTAGTGTTGGACTAGTGAAAAATCGAAAAAAAATGGTCACAAGTAGCGTTGGACTAGTGTGGTGATGTCATACATTTATTATAACTAAATAAATCATACAAAAGCATAATTAAAACAAGTAAACACATAATATACATAGAACACATAACACATAGGCATAATTTTCTATATGCAAATCCTAGTGAAAGCGAATAAACACGTAAGCACACAAGCATGCAAGCACACAAGTAAATAAGCGCAAATAAAAACGTAACTATTACATTCGGGACCCTAATTACAATCTAAAGGGGGTAATTTTAAAAGTAATAACCTAACTATAACATTTATCTAACTAATTATATTTTTGATAAAAATTAAAACTTATTTATTACATAGGCTAGATAAATACATATCTTGAATGCCTATCTATTACAATTTGGCATTTAAATACCTTACAAATAATCATCAAAATTAAATAAATGAAATGAAATTTAAAATGAATGAAATGAATAATTAAAAGAAAAGCACTCAAAACATGTAATTACACGTAAAAAATACATAAGAGCACATAACAGGATTTAAAATAATAAAAAAGGTACCTCCCTTGAAGTAGTGATTAAATGGGGTGAAATTTGTCCTATTTATACTCCAAAATCAACAAAACGGCACCAATTTAATTAACAAATAAATCATAAAGACATGGAAATAACTATGAAATCTACCAATTAAAGCATTTAAATGAAGTATAATTATCAATTAAATTAGACAAACAACTTATATTTAATAAATCAAAACTGTCAGGGACCTAATTCCAAAAATTAAGAAAATTTTTGGAGCCAAATTATAATTATTACAAAATTAGATGTCAAAATCAAAGAAAAACAAAGTTTAGGGACTAAATTATAATTAAATAAGTCCCTTATTCAAAGAAAATTAAAGTTATTAGAGCTATAGTATAATTATGTAAAAGTATAGGGACTAATCTGCAAATTCCATCGTCAGATTTCTTGACTTGGGCCATTTTTCTTCTTCTTGGGCTAAAAGCCACTTGGCCCAACGAAAACCCCATGTGGAAAGAGGTGGGCTAGCCCATAATTTTTATCAAACAGACCCAATCACAATGCATGGACTTCAACCCCCAAACCCATGTCAACGCCCAATCAAATAAACTAAACTTTTCTATCAAAAATCCAAACAAACAAACCACAATCCAAAACTATACTTATTTTAGTAAAACATAATAAGATAAAAAATCAACTAAAAATTATTAAACCCTATAAAATTCAGAATTAATCTACTCAAAAAATCACTTAAAATATAACAAGAGGATTAAAACTTAAAAGGTGGCAAAATTAGTTTGGTTTTTTTTCAGATTTTAGGCCGTATGCAATTAGGCAAAAGTTGGGGGGTCAAAATGAAAATTTCAGAAATTATCTTGCAAAGCTTCGAAGGCTTCTACAGCAGGAAACTCTTTGTAACTCTTGGGTTCATCAAATGCAATCTTCTTTTCATCCAAACACAACTAATGTCTCAACCAATCAAAATTTGGACCAAAATAGCAAGATCACCAAGCCTTCTTTTCACTTTTCAACATAAAACTTCAACATCTAAACACAAAGATTCAGAATAAGAGCATGCAATCTGCTCGATGCATCTCTGCAACTTTCTTTCCATTTCATCATACACGATCGAACACCTCAACCAAACACCAAGATTTCGGATCAAAACAACCAAACGATGCAACTCCCAACATCAACCAAATCAAATACTACATTTTATCACAGGATTATAACAGAAAATCTGAATTAATAACCACCAGGGATAAAGGAAATAAAACAGCAAAAGAAGGACACAAAATGCAGCATGGATTTCACGAATCTAGTGTAGATCTATGCTTATGTGACAAGAAGAGGGATAAAAAGGATTACCTTTTGAGCTTTAAGGAGTCGAATGAACAAGGAGGAGTTGGAAAAATCGCGTCTGAATGCGAGGTTCAAAGCAGCTACGGTGTAAATTATGTAGCAGTAAAGAAATCCTCTAAAAAACAAATGCTGGGTTCGGATTTTGCTCACCAAAAAGGCCAGAGACTCAACCCTGGCTCAAGTTTTTCCAAAAAATTTCTGCACTTTTCTTTCTTTTTCGCTCTCTATTTTCTCTTTTCTTTCTTGTTGTTTTTCTTTCTTCCGCCGCCTCTCACTCTTTTTCCTTTCTTGTTTCTACATAAGGCTGCATTTTGCATCCTTTTATATGGAGCAAAATCTCCTAAACCCTCAGCTCAAGGGTGAGGATGATAGCTGGGTTTTTGTTGAAGATTTTGGAGCCATTGATCCATTTTTACAGCTGTTTTTCTTGATAAGAATCCAGTGATGAGGTGTCCCCGTACCAATCTAACTTGGAAAGCAAGAAAAAATGAGAAGAAAAAATGCATTTTGATTGCTAAAGGGACCAGTTGCAGCTCTTTGTACTATTTCTTGCTTCTGGTATGAACCAAGCAAGAAGGTGATGCGTGCTTGGCTTGCACGCCCGCGTAGGAAGGTCTCTTTGATTTTCTGGTTTTTCTTTTTTTCTTTTCTTTTCAGCTTTTTCCTACAAAAATAAAAATAAAAATGATCATTTAAATAATGATATAAACAAAGACATAATCATAAAAAATTTACAAAATTTTTTGAAAAAAAATTGGTGTCTACACCTGTGATTATAGTTATTAAACCCGGCAAATAAGGTGAATCAACAAGTTATTGGTTCAACCAACGGGTGAGTGGTCAAACCGGTGGATCACTAAATCTATTTAAATATTACGTCTCATAATTTTTGATATAGTTGAAACTAT
>NC_040042.1:30681439-30888064 GCF_003713205.1 Coffea eugenioides | reverse complement strand
CGCAAAGGTAAATCCAATCTGATTCTTCCACATATTTTGGTCGACGTGCAAGAGCTTCCTCCTTAGAGCCACATTTTTTGAATAGCATGTGAAAATTATAACGTCGACTTCTATACTGTGAATTTAATTGCTTAATTAAAGCTGGTTTCACATGCTCTCCTCCATCATAAGTGAAACTATTCTGAATTAAAAATAGAAGGACATCAAAATCAGAAAAAATTAATGGACTAATTTAAATAGCATCTAGAAAACCAAAAAATACTATGATAGCAGATTCTTACATTAGTAATTCTTAGCAGTTGATCTCTATCATCTTTAGGAAGCTTGCCCCATTTAGGTGCTTTCCACTTGCCATACTTTCGAATAACGCAGCTTGCCTCTGAAATGTATCGCTGAGCACCTTCTCCAACTAGTCTTCCACTTATTTCAGAAACAGTAATGTTCACTTTTTTTCCAGCTTTCTTTTCATTTGATAGTGCAATATTACGCGTATATCCTCTTTTTCTTTTTAACGTCACTTGGTCTAGTAGATACAAAGTAAACAAGACCATAAGTGCTAACAATAGCAGCTATGGCAGTAATTAGTTAATTAGAGTAGAATTACATGTAAAACTGACATACCTGAACCGTTTGACTCAAGGTCTTGCATACTTTCAGTTTCATTGCTTTCACAACCAATAGCTTGATTAGATCCAACATGCTGTGAAGTAGGAGTTCCATCAGTTTGCATCCCAGCAGCTTCTTGTGATGTCATTCATTGCCTGAAGATTTTTCAGCAATCTGTCTACTCTCAGCTTGTATACCTGAATTTCTTGTAGCATTTTCTCTAGCAGAGGATGCACTAGGAATCTATAATCCAACAATTTAAGCCACCATTATACAGCGACATGTAAAAGTTGAATCAATTGTTTTGTCATAAACCAGTTTATCTAAATGGCAGATTGAAAAAAATAATAACTAACCTCAGATTCATCAAATAGACGGATCCTAGAAGACTTTTTTGTTAATACAGGTTCAGTGACATTGCTTGTCTTGGGAATTGCACTATTTTTTGGTTCACTAGCTTGCTACAATAACATAAGAATGCGCTTATCAATAGTAACTAGTTTAGGATGATAATTGCTAGTTTAGGAAAAAAGAAAATATCTGGAAATGACTCTTGTTTCTTTACCTGACAGCTTACATTTTCTTCAGTTTGCTCCACAATTCCTCGCCCAGCATCCCGACTTTGTCGTAAAGTAAATTTTCCCTTCTTCCCCGGTCCAGCCATCTATCTACATAATCATATAATGCAAGCACCACCAAAATCGTAAACAACACAAGCAGCCATGACAACATATCATAAACTACAGAAAAAATACAAGAAAAAATTTGATTAAGAAATTCAATGAACAACATTGTTTTATCTGATTCATAGTCATCGATTTGTACAAATTGTTCATTTTCATCCTCAGAATTGAATTGTTGCTCAATTTCCTCATCATTATCAATAAAATTGTCATCCAATTGCCTTGCACGGCTAGCTGACAATTCTAATAAAAACATAGCACCAGCCTCTATCCTTTCTTCAGTTTGCACATCTCCTCTCTTCAAACTGACCAACTCAAGATTTTCTTGTACACCAATCAAATCTTCATGATACTCTTCTTGGTAAGCCTCTTCGTTATCAACCAAATCATCTTCATGCTTCTCAGGAACATCATAAGATGAGCGTGGACTAACTAACTCTACAACATGCCAATTACCTCCAAGCTTCATATCTTGAAGATAGAAAACTTGTTCAGCTTGGGATGCTAATATAAAAGGCTGGTCTGAGTACCATGTTTTTGACATGTTGATGCTAGTGATATTGCTCTACTTGTCTACTTTGATTCCCGAATTATTTCTCAAGTCCCACCAATCACATTTAAACACAACTACTCGATTTTGAGTAAATGAGTATTCAACCTCAACTATATCAGTAATTATACCATAGAAGTATGTTTCTTTATCAGCATGCTCCCCCTTTACCATAACTCCACTATTTTGTGTCTTTCTTTCTCTTTCCCGAGCCTTAATGTGGAATCTAAATCCATTCACATTACAGCCAGCAAATGTATTGACTCGAAAATCAGGTCCTCTAGCCAAGGACAACAATTCATCAGTACATTCTCCACGTGCATGTGTATACATGACCTACATCAACCATACCAGATTCTTTAATAGTTTACTAAAATAAAAAGTAAAGGAAATTGACAAGTTTTTAACATCTCTTCCAATACTTACACGTTCTTCAAACCACTTTGGAAACTCCGAGTCTAGCCTTTGCTGTACGCTCGATAAATTTTGCTTTTCAAGAATTTGTCTATGCTCCCTAAATTTGTAGTAGTAGAAGTAGTTACATATTCTATCAAATGACTTTAATTACAAGCAATGAAGAACATATTATAGAACACGACATAGATTTAACATTAAAGTATATTATTACCTCATGTAATCATCTACTTCTTCACAATTTTTCAAGATGAACAGGTGTATTCTTTGCAATTCAATCTCACTTAGATAACCAATCAGTGCTGCCCCAAAGGGCCGAGCCAAGCTAGAAAATATAGATAATTTTCTAGCAGCTTCGTGTTTCTCCATATTTCGTTACGTTTGATTAAACCTGGTCGGAACATCATGCAAATACCTGGAAATGAATGTAAGACATTCATCATCCAAGTAGCGCTCAGCTATACAGCCTTCAGGTCGTGCCCTATTATTCACATAGCCTTTGTATTGACCCATTTTTCTATCCAAAAAAAATTCAGCCCGAGTTGTTAGAAAATAAGAAAATTGGAGGTAAATCAAATAGGCATTATTAAAAATAAGAGGCATGTACCTCTCAAATGGAAACATCCACCGGTATTGGGCTGGTCCAGCAATCTTGGATTCAGTGGGTAAATGGACCATTACATCAAAGAAATTTGGAGGAAAAATTTTCTCAAGTTTGCATAGTATTAAAATAATATTTTTTTCCTACATTTCCAGCTCATCTAGATAGAGAGTTCGAGAACAAATTTTTCGAAAAAAATTGCTGATCTCTACTAAAATCTGAGATACATCTTTTGACAGCATTCCTCTAGTTGCTAGTGGAAGAAGTCGTTGTATGAACACATAGTAGTCATGACTCTTCATTCCTAAAAGTTGACACTCCTTGGTCTTCACACACCGAGGAATGTTTGAAGCAAAGCCATCGGGGAACTTGATAGTGCTCAAAAACTGACAGAAATTCTTTTTCTCTAGGCGTGATAAAGTTTAACATACAGGTGGCATAACTTTAGATGCGCCACCTCTCGGTTGTAGATGCAACTCTTCCCTTAATCCCATTTCTTTTAAATCCTCCCTAGCCTGCCATGTGTCCTTAGTTCTCGAAGGGATATTCATTAATGTACCTACCAAAGATTCACATACATTCTTGACAATGTGCATAATATCCAAATTATGTCTAATTTTATTGGTACTCCAATATGGAAGTTCAAAGAATATGCTCATCTTCTTCCAATTTGAACTGTTCTGCACGCGTTTTCTTTTCTTCTGTTGCAGTAAATCAGGTGCCTTGCCAAACTCAACTTGCTCAATACGAAGAAGTTGTTGGAGGACTTTCTCACCTGATAGGGTTCTAGGAGGCTGTCTATGTTCTCTTTCTCCATTAAATTGCTTTTTTTCTCGACGCCATTTATGATCAATAGGCAGAAAACGGCGATGGCCCATGTAACAACATTTGTGACCATTATTAAGATATAGACTAGTCGTCTCATCTAAGCACACAGGACATGCCTTGTACCCTTTTGTACTCCATCCCGACAAATAGCCATATGCTGGAAAATCGTTTATTGTCTACAAAAGTGCTGCACGTAACATGAAATTCTCCTCCCTGAAGGCATCATATGTCTCCACACCAGTGACAAATAACTCTTTTAACTCATCAACTAGTGGTCTAAAGAATATGTCAATGTCATTTCCAGGTGCTTTGGGACCAGGAATAATCATTGATAGGAAAAAAAATGGATCTTTTAAGCATTTCCAAGGAAGTAGATTGTAAGGAACAAGGATAACATGCCATATACTATATGAATTGCTCATGGTTCCAAAGGGATTAAAGCCATCACTAGCAAGCCCTAGCCTCACATTTCTAGGATCTTCAGCGAAGGACTTGTGATTTCTATCAAAATCCTTCCAAGCTAATGAATCAGCAGGGTGTCACATCATGTTCTCATTATCTACACGTCCCTCCTTATGCCACCTCATATCCCGAGCAATCTCTTTGTTCACAAACAGTCTTTGCAGCCTTGGTTTTAATGGAAAATAACGCAACACCTTTCTAGGAATTTTGGAATTTGGAGATTTATACTGCGGTGCTTTACATTTTTCATTTGGACAATGATCAAGGCCTTTATTTTCATTCCAAAAAAGTGCACAATCATTTTCACAGGCATGGATCTTTTCACACTTCAGCCCCAACTCACGGATGAAATTTTTTGCCTCGTAATATGAACTGGGAATCAAAGCTGTAGGAAATACTTGATGCAAGAACTTCAGCAACATATCAGTAGATTTACAAGTCCACCGATTCATTGTTTTCAAGTGGAGGATATGGACAATAAACGAGAGTTTTGAATACTTTTCACAGCCCGGGTATAGAGATTTTTCAGCCTCCGATAATAATCTGAGAAACCTACTTGCTTCTCCTTCTTTCTCGGTACAAGCACCCGTATCAAGTTCCGGTGAATGTCTCCAACTCTCACCAAAGTTAGCAACTCCTACATCATTTAACAGCTCCTCCATACTGTCAAAGTCACTATCGTTGTCATTTATTTCTATGTCATCATTCTCATCATCAGATTCAAACCCTTCGCCATGATATATCCACCTAGTATAACTATCAACAATTCCTCGACACAAGTGATTGGCCATGACTTCCTTAGTTTGATCCTCAAAATTATTGCATACTTTGCAAGGACATGGCAGTTTACAATTAGGATCCTTGCCTAGAAAAGCAAACTTAATAAATTCATCAACTCTATCTAAATACTTGGGGTCTAGGTAGTTCTTAATAGGCATCCAACTCCTATCCATATTGTTGCAGCCCTTTATCCTACCATAAAGAATATGACCGCCACATTATATAGAAAACAAATGCAATGTAATATGAACTAAATTTAAACTCCTCAAATACCAGCAATGGGATCCAAGGTGTAAAACACATTTTTAACAAAAATCAACCATCTCAAGTACAAATGCATTAGTAAGGCAACAAACTAAATAGAATCTGCAGCCACAGTATACATGCAAAAGTTTGGCAAACAAAAGATAAAGCCATAACATGAATAATCAATTTCATAGGCTGATTTTGCTAGCTAACAGCACACTACATGTTCAAAAAACATAGGATCAGGCATCATATATTTGTAAAGGGAAGATGCCCAACGCAGAAATAATAGAAGAGTAAAGCACAAATATAAATTTCAAGCCTGAATAATGGTAAGAAGGAACAGTACCTGAAACTCAGACCACTCAATTGGTTTCCTTTTCCTACCAAGAACAAGAGCTATTTGCAATCTTAGCACCGCTCCAGATGCAGCAGTATGTGCCTTTACAAGAACCTCCTTATATCTGGTCTGAAATGCAACTGGGAGAAAACGTCCAGTGCTTTTGTCACCAACCCTGTTTATCAAGAATATCCCCAATTATATGGTAAGCCACTAATGTCTTGTATAATTAGTGGTAGGAATTAAGTCTTCAGATTTAATTCTAGAGAGAGAGAGAGAGAGAGCGAGATATTAAAGTATGTGAGTTTGATTGAAGCAATAATAATTTCTAGAAGATATTTTCATCTATGTCATGTGTCGGTTCATTTAAGGCTAGGAAACTGATTCGCAGCAGAAATTTATTCACATGTTCAGATGTAAAATAACTCACACAGTCAACTTACTAGAGTTATGTTTTCTTTCTTCTGTTTTCTATTTTAAATGCCATTTTTCCCCTGATGTGGATCAGCCGTTTTGGTCGGTAGATGTGGAGTGAGAGATATATATATATATATTTTGGGGTGGGTCAAGTCCAAATACGATAATGTAGAAAGGATCAAAGCTGGCTAGGAAGTCCGTTGGTTATAGTGGGTCTAATCTACTAATTCCCATGATTTGACTCAATGGTCACATTTTTCTTGCCGTGGGTCATTTTCTTCTAAGTCTGATCCACAAACACAATAATAATAATATACTTCGCGGAGATATAGAACAAATTGAACAACTTTCCAATTTGGACATAAATTATATATATAGATCCTTGCAGGTTAGGTACATGATTTTATGTATGATTTTCGAATCCTTAGCTGAAAATTGTCTAAGGCTGTAAAGTGTAAATTTTTCTAGAAATATAATTTGGGGTCAAAGAAACGATGAGCTAGGCATGAATATTGGAAGCCCTCAACGTTCAAAAGAATCTTCCATCATGGAATGCAACTACTCTCAACCCATATGGCTCAAGACTTGTAAAAGAATTCTTTATAATTAAGTTGACTGTACAGAGCGAAACGAAGGACTTAAACATATGCTCTGTTTTTCTTCCAGAAACGGGAAATGTGATACAATTTAGTAGCATTTTTGCTGTTTTCAGCTTCAAAAGCCTGCTAACTTTTCCAGCATCTTCGCATATTTATGCCAAACAGCGTGCTGCATTCAAAGATCTCTTGTACATTTCAACTAAAACTTTCCTTGTCATATTAGATTTTCATTTACTACTAGTTTGCGTGCTCTTTCCACAGGATATTTAAAAAATGATAGTATTTTTGAAATGATCGACAAGAATTGATAGTTCAGGAAAAATGACATAATAGTGGATATCAAAAGTTAGGGACATGTTAATGGCACTCTCTTATTTTATGAAATTATAATCAAAATGAAGAGTGAAGATCTTTTTATCCTGTTACATAATAAAAAAACAAAAAGCTTGACAGGAGTGTTTTTAATATTTTCCTTCTGATCCACATCAGAAGGAACTGGTAGCTCCCCTGTGCTTCCTCGACATAAATAGAGGGGGCAAAAGAATGGAAAAAAAAAGGAGAGAAGAAAATGTAGTAGCATGGCTAACAATTTGACAGACGTTTAAGACTCGAATAGACAGCTTCTCAAACCTGATCGATGCACCAATCAAGCGGACTCCTCTTCGAAATAACGGACATCCAACTCAACGACCAATCACGCTTGCAGAAATGAACTTGAAACAAATCAGTCACAGGTTAGATGAATCGAGTCGAGCGGGGGGAGTTCCGAGTACAACATAGCTATGATAGCATCTAATAATCAAGAGCTGCTAAAAGATTTTACGTAGAAATTTGCAAAAATTATTGTAGAATATTAGGGATTTGGAAAAATTGGGGAAAATGTATAGGAGAGAGAAAAATGAACCTTTCCAATGAAAACCTTGCCCTTTAATGCTGGACAGCCATGGTGATGCTAGTGAGAAGCCAGAGAACGGATTTGTTGTGTAGGTGATAGTATCAGATGCCGTACGGAAGCTCTGTTTTGTGCTCAGTGCAGAAGCTTGTTTGTTTCAGCTCAGTGAAAGTTTGTGTTGCTCAAGTGTTCCGTTGCTTTAACTCAGACCAAGTGTTCCGTTGCTTTTGTTTTCAGAATGTGTTCCGCTGCTTTGGTCTTTGCTTTGCTTTGGATATTGTTTTTGTTGCGCGGCACTTTCACTATGATTTGATCAAAATTTTGACTTCGCTCATTTTCCCTCCATTTGATACCAAAAATCATGTTTTTTTCTGGATTTGTAATATGGTTTGAACCATACATTTTAATGCTATACTATTATTCTTTATTTTTAAGCAAAAAATAAAAATTTTCATCAACATAGGTGGCAAAATTTGTTAATTTCATATAATTGAAAATGTACTTTTATAATTTGCTAATATTTTATACTAATTTCTTATAATTGCAGCACTAAAGAACATCATGTAATTGAAAATAATTAAACTCAAATTATATGGTTATAACATAGTTTCAATAAAAATAATCATTTTCCCAACATTTGAGACCAATCATCATGCTTTTTTTATTTTTAATTTGGTTTGAAGCATAGATTTTATTGCTATAGTATTATTCTTTATTTTTTAGTACAAAAACACAAATTTTCATCAATATAGGTGGCAAAATTTGTTAATTACATATAAGTGAAAATATACTTTTATAATTTGCAAATATTTTAGCCCTGCAATTTTTTATAATTGCAGCACTAAAGTACATCATTAATTGAAAATAACAAAAGTCAAATTCTATGGTTATAACAGACTTTCATTAAAAATAATCAAATGCTATTAATAAGACATTATTTTTAAGTCAAAATCAAAGAAAATTTAGTGATGACATAATGTTATCACTAATTTATTCAAGATTATAATGACAAGAAAAGTCGTCACTAATTAAATTGCTAGTTTTTAATATTGTCAATTGCTAGTTTTTAATACTTTTGTGAAAATATTGATAATGGTTGAGAAAATTTTGTTACATTACCGCAAGTGATAAATGTACTTTTGTTCTTTTTCAAACATTTATTTTAATGTTTAATTTTGTTTAAAACTATTGTACTAGTATAGATTTGCAAGACAAAACTTAAGTTCTCAATAGTTAAAAAATTCATTACAGAGAAAACACAAAGTAGTAGTTGCAAAATGTGTATAAATTACAGATATTTTAATGTGTATAAATTACAGTTTATTTTAATGTTTAATTTTGTTTGAAACTATTTTACTAGTATAGATTTGCAAGACATAGATTTATGGGTAATTTCTTTTTTTTTTTGCTTTCACATATTTAATTTATGTTAAATACAAAACCTACCAGTTTCCCTTTCATAAAAATATTAGTGCAACACTTTTTGAATTTTACTTACAAACATTTATGTATTTAACATAAATTAAATGATTCAGAGTGAAATGCCCATAAAGAGCAGAATATTTGTTCATGTAATGGAGGAAACCCACAAAGAGTTGGTACTTTATGGGCCATTTCTTTTTTTAAAAAAATTTAATTTATGTTGAAAAGATAACCTGCCAGTTTTCGTTTTGTAAGAAATCAGTGTAACACTTTTTGAATTTTACTTACAAACATTTATAAATTTATCATAAATTATATGTTTGAGAGTAAAATGCCCATAAAAAGTTGGTACTTTGAATAGATAATGCTCATTTGCCCATAAACTACACTCCCTGAAGGCTATTTTGTTAATTACTTTGTAGTACTTTGTTATTCCTTTGCTAATACTCTACTTGGCATGTAGTACAAAGGATAAATCTGGCATAAATTTCTTATTCCATTGATAAAAAGACCTGCCTGCCTTATAACTATTGTAATGAAAGATATATCTTTAGAGTTTATAACAAATTATTACTTAAGTTTGAGAAAATTATAAAATATTTATGCATAGTTTATCAAGATACCATTTGCAATTTCCTAATAAAAAAATAGGGGCTAAATTGTAAAAGCTAGGGTGCCATAATAGAAATAATAAAATTGGTGTATTACATATGGGGGTTAAATTGCAAAAGTTAGAGTGCCATAGTAGAATTAATGAAATTGGTGAATTACATATGGGGCTAAATTACAAAAGTTAGGGAGTAATAATAGAATTAAAGAAATCGGTGTACTACATATGGGGCTAAATTGTAAAAGTTAAGGTATCATAATGGAATTAATGGAATTTTTTACAACATTTGGGGCTAAATCGCAAAAGTTAGGGTGGCACAGTAGAATTAATGAAAGTGACTTAGAAATAAGTACTTTAAACAGTGACGATCAATTCTTGTCACTAAATCCGAATCGGTAGAGTGACAGTGACGATATTAGAAGTTGTCACTATATAGATAATTTTAGTGACAACCTTTTCAAGGTTGTCACTGAAGACTTAGTTGCTTTGAGCAATAATGACAACTTTCATTGTCGTCACTAAACAACCACGTTTTGTGACAACTTTTGTCGTCACTAAAAAATGTTGTCACTAATGACCATATTTCTTGCAGTGTAGTTTGTGACGAAAATAACGGGTCGTCACTAAACACTTAGTTGCTTTGATGCAATTGTGACAACTTTAGGTGTCGCGACTAAAGAAGCTCCTTTTGTGACGACTTCTTGTCATCACTACAAAATGTTGTCACTAATAACTTTTTTTTTTAGTGATCAGTGACGACAACAAAAAGTCGTTCGTAAATAGGCCAAGCAATAGTGATGATGTTCTTAATGTCGTCACTATTGTGTGTTCTAAACACTCCCGCGCTCTTGCTAAATCTTGGCGGGAATTTACTAGTGACGACTTTTCTAAGTCGACACGAATGCGTTGGCTCCCATTAGAGGTTTGTGACGAGTTAGAAAGTCATCAATAAAGGATCCACTTTTGTGACAACTTTTTTTTGTCACAGAGAAAAGTTGTCACTGATGACCAATTTTCTTGTAGTGATATAAATACGAAAATTAGGGATAGCAAAGTGTTGATTAATTGTCATTAGTAAACTTCGTTAGTATTCTAAAATATGACCAAAATTAAACATAGGAAGAACCTAAATTAAGGATAGCAAAGTGGTGATTGATCATTGTCAACAAAAATAGTACATCACTTAGTAAAAGGTGCTTGGGATTAGTTGTTGGCAAGATATTGTCAAAGCAATTATCTTCCTGCTAGGGTGCATGTTACTCAAATGCCAAGATTACCCTCAATCAATTGACTTTATATATATTCAATGATTTTTTTAGGATTCATTATGCATTAATTATTCATCTTTTCTCTCTAATTAAGTATTTTCTGTTATCGTCTCTTACTTTTCTTCCTATTATTCTCATCTCTCTCTCTTTCTCACTCATACATTAATAGATCTATTATTTTATAATTAAATAACATAGTTTTTACCTTAATATTTTCTTATATCTTTGTGGTTCTATGCAATCTTGCTTTTTTATTCAGTTCTAAAATTTTTATTCATTCATTTATTTATTTTTTGCAAATAGAACTTCATGTAACTCCAACTAACTTCAGCTTAAAATTATTATTATTATTATTATTATTATGTCATTGTAACTCAATACTTTGGCATGATTTTTTTTGATATGCAACATGCATTTGTCTTTTAAATTCTGCTTGTTTATCATGTCTCTAAGCAACTAATACTATCAAAATATTATCATCTTTTTCTCTTTTATACTTGTCATGTAAATCTTGACTTTTTTCTTTTATCAAATATTCATATTTATCATGTAAGACTTGATTTCTATCAACTATTCGTATTCTCTAATAATTAGATGAAAATAATTTTAAATTACATTACGTTCTATATCCCATGAATATTGAAGAGAAAGTAAGGCTATTTTTTCGAATTATTTTTATTTTATATTATTATTTATTTTCACTTAAATTATATTGTGCATGAAAAAGAACCTTTTAAGTAAAATTTTAAAAATAAAAAAATATAAGAGCATGTAGAATTAATATTTGAGAAATTATTAAAGCCAAAAATAATTTATCAAATCATCAAAATAATTGATGAATTAATGTGAGAGATATAGATGGAGAATAATGTAAGTCAATAGGGAAAAACTTTAATTGGAGAGAGAAGAAGAGAAATAATTAGTGCTTAATGGATCTATAGAAAATAAAAAAGAATATATGGAGTTAACTGATTGAAAAATAATTTTAGCATTTGTGGATAATTTGCTCTACCAAGAACATTACTCTAGAAATATCCCCAGTCTCAGTTGTTGTTAACAAAAATAAAACAATTTAAATCCAATCAAATAAATTAAAGCAATATGTATAGATGGCAGGAATATATATATATATATATATATATATATATATATATATGATTGTAGGAGAGTTCCAAAATGCAGAATACTCGAGAAGTGAGTCTAGAACTTCAACAAATAAAATATTTCTAAACTACAATAATTTGTTTCCTTGATTTGTAATTTGTAGCTATTGTTTGAATATTATATATATATATATATATATATATGATTGTAGGAGAGTTCCAAAATGCAGAATACTCGAGAAGTGAGTCTAGAACTTCAACAAATAAAATATTTCTAAACTACAATAATTTGTTTCCTTGATTTGTAATTTGTAGCTATTGTTTGAATATTTCTCTGTCACAGTGGAGTTTGTTGGATTTCAAATCCACTGCATGCTTTTCGAATACTCAAGAAAATTTCAATAGTTGTACCTAGAAAAATGAAAAATACTATACTTTTACTATCATAATTGTTGGAAACTCTGAGAACATAAAAATTAGTGCACTAATCTAGGGGATGGTAGATGGTAGGGAAAAACCCGATACCCCAATAACTGTGGGTACTCCATTCAATGGTTAATCCAATGGGATAGCCGATAGATAATCCATGAGGGTTTAGTATTGATGAAGGGTTATCAGCGAGTCACCTGGTAGGATTTGGTAAGAGAATTTTAAAAATTTGATACTTGCTATTCGACAAATATATATATTTATATATGTATGTATGTATATTATCTGTGTGAGTGTGTGTATGTGTCCAGGAATTGATACCTCTATAAAAATCCTCTTATTCTTTAATTTATATTTAGTTAGAACGCAGGTTTATCTTATAGACTATTATTTATCATGTTTTATATATAACTAATTGTTGGAAAATATGATATGGTTGTTTGAATTTTATTTTGAAAGACTGTTAAATTTACTTTGTTATTTCATAAAACATTGAAATTCTGTATAGCTCTATTCAAGTTTAAAATTTAATGTAGTGTATTGATTTAAAATGACGTGCATTGATTTTAATTAGTATATGTTGGTTCCTTTCTTTTAAACTATTCAAATTAGCGATTGGAAAGTATCGATTGTTAATCCTACCGTGAAACAAGAGGATTTGATAATGACAATTAAAACCTATAAGGTTACTCAATAGGGTTTGGTAAAAGATTTAGATATGCAGATTAGGATTCAGTAAGAAGGATTTTTGAGGGTACCTAGCTTTTCTACTCGGGTATCCAAAACCATTTTAAAAGTAACTTTAGAAAAGTGAGCCAAATGTTATTCAACATAGTTGAATGCTCCAAAAAAAAAAAAAAACTATACGAAAGTTAATACATGGTTTTCTCTGCCTCTTTTAATGTATTTTCTTAGAAAGAAAACTGATTGATCTATTGGACAGAACTTCATCTCGTCACATGTAGGATAAGCGAGGAAATCAAATCTATTAGCTACAAATTCCTCCTTTCGTTTTCATGAGGTAAAAAAGTTTGATTATAGTGAACACCAAAATATATATACATATAGACACACATTAATTTTTTTTCCAACAAGGGAGTGGGTGGGACTTGAGAAGCGGGGAGGGAGTAGGGAGATTTGAACTCAGAACCTAAGGTCTCAATTATAATCATTAGACCAATACGTCATCAGTAATACACACACATACAGAAATACATACATACATATATACATATATATACATATATATATGTAATATGTATATATATATATGTATATGTATACACATATATACATATACACACACATATATATGTGTGTGTATATGTATGTATGTATGCATGCATATATGTATTCATATATATGCATGCATATATATGTAATATGTATATGTATATGTATATATATGTATATGTATACACACATATATATATACACACATATATATGTGTGTGTATATATATGTATGTATGCATGCATATATGTATACGTATATATATATGTCTATGTATATGCATAAGTGGACAAATGATGAATTTGAAAAAAAAATGTTTTCTTCTGTTAGGTGGCTAATTGTGCACATAATGTGAGGACTCGAAAATTTGTCTTATTTTTAATCGTTTAATTTTATTTTCTTTCATGTATTTTCGTACTATACTTTATTATATTGAATTTCCATAGATTTTTATAAGCAAGCCTATATTTTAAATTATTTTTCCAGTATAAGATAGTTCATGATACGTTTGGCGTGTAGTAAGGACGTGGAACCCGCTAGTGCGGTAAGTGCGATAAATTTTCGATAAATAAGTGAAACGTACACAAGGGGATATTACTGTACAAGGTGCTAGGAGATAATTGGAGGTTAGTTAGATAGATTACCATTGAGAGACAAGAGGATAAGTTTGAAAACAAAAGGTGCCAAGTGTCGCGATTTGGTTGGTGTTGGACTTTGACTATTTTTCCTCCACCTTTACTAAACCCAAAATTTGACCAAGATCATCTTCATTTCCTCCTAGAGCTGGCCGAAATTTGGAGAGCAAAAGAGAGAGAAAATCTTCATCTTTCACTTCAATTTCTTGCCCAAATCTTGAGTTTCAACCGATTAATTTGCAAACTATTCCATAAAACTTACTTCCCAAGTAGTTTCCAAGGTGTTTGTGGAGTTATTTTTGGAGGACAAAGCCTAAGCTACCATCTTTCTTAGGGAGATAAGGTAAATTGTCAAGAAACTCCTTCTTTACTTCAATTAATGGGCAATTTGTGGTTATAGTTGTTGAATTAGTAATTTTGTGAAAGAATTATATGGGTTGAAGTAGGTTTATGAAAATTTCAGTTTCTTCGTGAATTTTCTGCCCTAATATGAAGATTAATGATTAGTTATGGTTTGATAGCTTTGATATGTGAAATAGCTAGTGTTTAGATGTTAGTTTACTTGGCCTAAAGAAATTTCTGGTTTGTAAGCATAAATTCCAGCTTGGATGATAACCTGCCCTGCTTCTGCCCGGTTCTATTTAACCATGTTAGAGGCCAAACTAGCCTTAGCACAAAACATGAAAGTTGTAGAGAATGATGTTTTATAATTTCATAAAATATTTCACCTCAATCGGAGCAACATATCCTATGAAATGACCAAAATACCCTTGACTGCCCATAACCCCTATTTTCGCGGACAGTTTTCTATCTTCGTGGGAATTTCAATTTTTGACTCTAAAAATGCATGATTTAGCTTTGGAGGTCTTCATAAGAAATGTAGATATATGTCTTGGCTTCGAAACACCATATGATACACCTCAATCGGACTTCGACAGCCTGAGTTATTGTCGTTGAATCATAGTGCAGTTAACAAGCCCGAATGTGAGATGCTGGTTCTGTAATTTGGAATTTTGACTTAGATACACTACAAACTGGACTGAGTTATCTTTATAAAAGTTGTAGGCCTCTTCTTAGCTTCGAAACGGTATAAATTGCACCCCAATCCGATAAGCGTAGTTTCGGTTGTGTCCGTTACGCAAAACAACGTCAAATCTGTCTTTTGTTTTCCAACTCAACCTTCATTTCCGCACATGCTCCTAGCTTGATTTTGTACTTGTATGACTTGGAGCCTATGGAATGGCTATTGAAATGAGATTATTTTGTGTGTAACTTTGGGATTGATTGAGGAAAAGAATGAAGCCATAAATGGCTGGAAAATAGGTAAATACAAAGGGCATGCTGCCCAAATTTACGCTCGAGAACTAGGTCGATATACTTGCGACTTGAGTAAGGCTTGAGAGCGAATACCACGCGAACCATCTAGGGTATTTACGTTTTCTTTGCCACTTCGACTCAAATAGCGATTTTAAAGATTTACAAGTGAGTCTAAGTTTACAAATATTTTACTTATGTCCTTTGGTTTCAATGTACTCTTTTCACTACCAAAATCATATTTATACTTTGTACTAGTACGTATGCGACTTTTCTTTGACTCACTTATATCTTTGATGGTTGAAGCATAATGTGTTCGTTTGATTATATTAGGATACCTTGGTGATTGAGGGTGTATCCAGAAGGAAACTTTGGACTTTATTTTGCTTAAATAGGTGAGTGTTCCTTGTTGCTATATTTTCCTTGACTTCATGACTTGTTGTTATTGTTTAGTAATGTGTTAATTGCTCTTAATGATTGCCAAAACGAGTTTTCTAGACGAGTGTGTACTTTATCGCACTCGACCTAAATGATTGTGAAATTTCAATGATTGAACGATTATATGCGCATGTATGTAAGCCTTTTGGCTGAACTGGGCCTTGCCCTTCGTTACCGATTGACTCGAGCCAGAAGCGGACTCGGTCGGGCGATATGGTGACCTTGGGTGAATTTGGTATACTCGAGTATTACCTTGAATTCTGGTGGAGCCTGGCCAACGTCCAGGAAGGGGGTGAACGAAATGAATGAACGAACGAGGGTTTTACTTACAAAAATACATTTTCAAATGATTGGAGGAATAAGGGGAAATGATAGGAGAACGAATGAACGAACGAATGAATGGCTCCCTGTGAGCCCGTATCCTTTTAATGAATGTGTTTATCACTTTATATTGTACATGTATCTTGAATTATTGGTGATATGTAGTGAATGTATTGGATTGATTGTTTGATTATGTGTTCGGAACCTCACTGAGCTTTTAGCTCATTCCTTTAGTTTTGTTTTCCTTAACAGGGGACGGCGAGCAGGACGAGAGCTCTGTATAGACTAGCCTAGTCTAGTTCTTTGATTTTGTAATGGTTCTCGCCCTAGTGCTTGGCACGGGCTGGATGTGTGGTGAATTGAGAACCTTTGTATATTCGATGTTTGTACTCCCTTTTGAGATAGTAATGTACATAAGTTTTGCTTTAAGTTTTGGATCGTCGTTATATTTATTCTTGTGGGTTTATTCTGGTTTTGTTTGAGAGTTGAAGTGAACGACTGAGTTCCGGCGAGAGTTGGGCAGGCGGTCCGCCGAACCCTTTGGTTCACCTTAGGGGGAGGTGGGGTTATCACACATAATCTGTGAATAATTTCTCCTTTATTTTGTTAAAATATGATGTTAATTGTTAGATTCTACTAATATTTAATTTTTGGTGTTACTTCTAGGAAATTGCTATGAAAAATGATTAAAAAGCCATAAAAGTTGAATTTTCAGAAGACTATGCCTTATAAGGCGTGACCACGTCTTATTTCGCTTTGAAATCTGGACATCTTGAGATTGGATGTGGACCCCATAGCTCGAGATTCTGCTCATCAAATAGAAACGATTGTGATTTCCTTATAGGCTAGACATTGATTAACTATTTTAGGAATAATATCTTTTATTTTATTTAGCAGTAGTACTTATTAGAATTATAGTCGGAAAAGGATTCTTATCCCTTTTAAAGAAGAAGCCGTAGGTACTAGGGGGAGTCACATTTTTGGTCGGGCCTGAGGGGAAAAAGGAGACGACTTTTCTCCTTGGGTTTCTTTCGTCCAAGAATTATTCCTTTTCTCTTTTTGTCTCCAATAAACTCTAGTACTTTTTGTGGCCACGAATCCATCATGAGGAGCGGTTAGTTAGCGGTTAGTTTCTTTTCTAGTTGAAAGATAATTGAAATTTGGTTCAACAATACTGTGAGATGTAATTTGATTTATTTGTTTCATTTATTTATGAGTATTTATATATTTCTTGCTCATTCATGATTATGATTATTTTATATAATTAAATAATTAGCCACTATTTAATTGTCGGAATAATCTATTGTCATCTAAAATATCCAATCCGTAATTGTTTGATGGTTTTAGTATTTGTGGTGAGTGATATAATTTGATTGTAGAAGAAACTTTCGAATTTATGTCACGAGAATATATAATCTAACTTAAATGAACCGAACTTGTGTTTTTGTTAGTTAGAATTGGTAGCTTCTGTAATTATTAATACTGTCTATATGTTAAAACCTAAGAGTTTGTTTAGGATTGCTTAATTGGCAAGAGAAATAGTCACAGAGCTTGTTGTGGTTATCGAAACAGTAAGGAGAGGCAGGTTGTCAAAATTCGTTGATAACCATAACCAATTTATTATAAATAATTGATTTTACCTTTGCAACGATGATCAGTTAAATGAACCAAAGTGGAGATTAGACTTTTGACTAGAGTATTGCCTTTTCTTGGTTTAGTTTTATTTAATTTTGTGCTATTGCCTTTATTTTTATTCAAGTGAGCTATTTATTTAATTTCTCATAATCCCCCTTTTTATTTATTATCTTTATAAAGAAATAAATCACCCAATCCCTGTGGATACAGCCCTACTCACCGCTACACTCGAATTCATATTATTAGAGTAGGAATCTTTATTTTTGTTGGTTTGACACAATTGTAGGCTTTCCAATGTTTCTAGAATCATCCAATTTAGAGCTCTTTGGACCAATCAATGACCAAAATACCTTCGACTAGTCAAAACTCTATTTTAGCTTTTGACAATGAAAATGGCTAACTGTATTTCGACTTTTTGACTTAGAAAACTCATGAACTAAATTTTGATGTCTCCATATGAAATATATAACTATGTGTTAGATTCAAAATAGCTTAAGAATCACCTCAATTCGATGCTTGTAACTCAAGATATATAGCCAAAATACCAATAGGTGTTGAAGCTGCCTTAACTTACTTTCTTGTATACTTGATTGCATTCTCTCTTTTGAACATTTTGCACTTTATATTCTCTTTAAATCACTTCAAATCATCAAAAATCATCCAAATATCTTCTCAATTCACTCCATTTGATGAGTGAATCATTAAACCTACAAAAAATATGAAAATTTCACTATTTTAATCCATAGAAATACAATTTTTGACACTTAAACCATAAAATGCATAACTTCACAAAAAACTTAGTTCATTAGCTATAAAAGTAAATAAATACTCCAAAACTAAATAATAAAACACCCTTAAAACAAACAAAATATGCACTTATCAAATTTCCTCACGCTTGAACTATTGCTTGTCTTCAAGCAAGTAAGAATTACAATCCAACAATTTGAAATTAAGCATATGTGCAAAATTCAACTTCATTTCCTTAACCATTATGCAAGCACTCAATTAAGTTCAAGTACTTATAATATTAAGGAAAGGAGAGCCAGTTATGTCATAATGTGACTAGTTCAATTTAATTCCTCATCCTTTTCCAATTTCACAAGCAAGTAACTCCTATGGTCAATGACAATGCTTCCTAAACCCATGATCATCTCTCTTCTCAAATGGAACAAGGGATTTTATTCGTATAACATAGCTAAATATTACTCAAGTTGTAAAAGTGTTTTTTGACACAAAAATCGACATTTTAAGATGAAGATCACCGATTACTCAACATTTCACATTCTCAAGTTGCTTTGCATATTCTTAATTCAAATACCGTTTTACGCAAAAGTCGACATTTATAGATGAAAACTCCTGGTTATTAAGTACAAGAACTATTGGAGTAAAACAATTCTTATTCTTTTTTTTTTCTCTTATTTCTACATTTTTTCTTCGTTTCTTTTTTTCTTTTATTTTTCAACGTAAAGATAATAATTATTCACTCAAAAGAATAATCATAAGACGAGTATTACAACTGTTGACCATATTTATCACTCAACTATGTAAAATCAAATAAAGAGAAGAAATCTCATCAAATTTGTAAAATTTAGGCATAATTTTCTCCACTTTACAAGATATACTTTCCTACAAATGTATAAATTATAATCACATAATAGTCATTTCCAAGTTAAATGAGAAATGAAGTTTTCAAACCACATATATTTATCTCAAAAGTAGAAGGAATATGAGTTACAAATGGTATGGAACTTGTGACCCTTGGATAAAATTGAAAAAATTTGAAATATTGTGGGGCAATTTTATAATTTCGGACAAGATTTTAGAAAAATTTTGGCAGAATTTTCCCTTATAAATAGACAAAACTCCCTGCCAACAAATCCAAGTTTGAAAATTTTCTAAGCACAATAACATTTTCAAGCACAAGTCCAATATTTTCAACCAACAAGTCAGTCAATCACATACATTGCATATAATCTCAATTCTCCCCTCACACTTAAAATACACATTGTACTCAATGTGTAAAAAGAGAAACCAAGATAAAGAAATGAATACTCCCCTATTGATATGATTGAAGTGCACAAATATGAAGTTTCACAATCTACCATGAAGTTTATGATCCATTTGCCGCAATTTTATAAAAAAGAAACTTTATGAGTTCCATTTGTAACCATTAGTAAACCATTAGTAATAAAAATCTAAGAAGTGAAAATGAGAAAAAAAACTACTATTGTTCAAGAAATGCAAAGGTAATAACAAAGGCAATGATAAATATAAAATCGCAATATGTAATTCTACGCCTTTGTCTTGGTGATTTATCCATTTAAAATTGACAAGAGATTTCTCAAGGTACAATGAAACACTTCACTTTGCAAACTTTTTTATGCATGTAACATGACCACCATAATTACCTTGAATATGAATTATAAGCATGTATCCTTTTCTAGGTAATTATAACATCACCATATTATAACAAATTTAGGAGTGAAACCAAACCAAGAAACGTGCATCATGCACCTGTTCCATTTAAACTACTAAATTCCTCAAAAATTGTAAAATTCTTCATATATTCAAAATTCATCATCCAATTGACAGATTGTCGAGCCTGGGTAATAATAAAAATCTAACTACCACCAAAAGTAGTCAACAATCTATTCTAAGTATTGGAGCAGAGACTCTGGATGTGAAATGAGTTATTTGATTCACCTTGGCTTCGAAGAATTTGCTTATCTGATATTCCAGAATTGACTAACTGACAAAATTACTAACTAGTAGACAGTGGCAAACAGGGTCGAATCCATAGGGACTGGGGATAATTCATTTCTTCTAGAGTTCAGAGCATGGGGGGTTTTTGAAAAATATAAAATAACTAATTAACCAACTAATGAAACAACTAATAGAAATAAACAGGAATTAATCAATAACCAATACGACTCTAGCCAAATGTGCAACTTTTTAGACACGGTCCATTCAATTGATCATCGATGCAAAGATAATTCAATTACTCATTACTAGATTGGTTATAGTTATCATACACGCCATAAACAATCAACATTTCCTTACTTTTTCGATAGTCAAGGTACGACCGTTAACTATTTCTTTAACCAAGAAATAACCTTAGGTACGACCGTAGGATTTAATTCCTCGATTGCATTAAGAATTAGAAAAGTCCAATTCTAACCAACAAACACGCTACGAGGGTTTGTTGAAATTAAATCATACGTTTTCCTAATATGAAACTAATCACACTAGTCGCCACTGGTGTTAATCGATTAAACAATTACGGATTCAATCAATTAATCTGGTGGTAGATTATTAGGTTAATTCGAATATCGAGTCCTTGACATTCAAATAACAAAATAATCATAAGAAGTTAAACCAGAAAATGTACAAATACTAATGAATAAAAGAAATAAATAAAAATAATTTGATCTCACAGAGTTCGAGCAGCTTGACTATAAGTCAATGCTATAAAAATAATCTTTATTTTTATTCAAGTGAGCTATTTATTTAATTTCTCATAATCCCCCTTTTTATTTATTATCTTTATAAAGAAATAAATCACCCAATCCCTGTGGATACAGCCCTACTCACCGCTACACTCGAATTCATATTATTAGAGTAGGAATCTTTATTTTTGTTGGTTTGACACCCAACACCTTCTCTTAACAACAAATGACATATACTTTATCTTAAATTGGATAATCATAGTCTTCTACCCAAAGGGTCCCCTTTTTTTCCTAAGTAACCATTGCAACAAGAAGCCCATATTATACTATCCTTGACCAATTAACCTTTTTAGATTCATATGCTTTAATATTTTTATTACAGATGTATATATGAATGTGTGTGTATATATGTATGTATGCATGCATGCATACATGTATATGTATATGTATGTGTGCATGTGTATGTGTGTACATGTATATATGTATGTATGGATGTATAAGTGGACAAATAATGAATTGGACAAAAATGTTTCCTTCCCTTAACAACAAATGACATATACTTTTGAATTGGATAATCATAGTCTTCTACCCAAGGGTCCCTTGTTTTTCACATGTAATTATTGTAGCAAGAAGCCTTTATTATAGTAACCTTGTCCAATTATTTCTTTGAAATTCATATGCTTTAATATTTTTATTACAGATTACCTATTAGTTAGATTTTCAAATTTGTTAGCTTGTTTGTAAATGAAATATGAATTCACCAAAAGGCTTAGACTACTCGTCAAGTTTGTCATGAGAAAGAGTTGAATTGACTTTGAAAACTGATAAGAATTCCTTCCTTTACCACCTTGACATAGCAACTTATGTCACCAAAACTCTTATGGCTCTGATACCACATGTTAAACTAATAATGTATATATGAATGTACTATGCAGCGAAAATATAAATACACTTACCTCTAACCATTATTGTTAAGCACAAGTCGATCTCTTCCTGTATCTTTGACTCCTTCTTGTCTATTCTAACAAAACAAAATATGTAGACGAAGGAAAAAGTAGAAGGAGAATTTAGAGTAAGGATCTTCTAATCTACGCCTAACCCAAAAGTGTATGATTGATGGAATATCACAGACTATTTATAGGTTAGGCTAGGGAACCTTACTAGCAAATACAAAATCCCTAATGTTTCCTCCCATCAAGGAAATCTTGCCAAAATTCATAACTGAAAATAATATTTTCTGACTAATTGATTGATTTGATTGAATAAGATATCAATTAACAAATATATCAATCAATCATTAACAAATGGGAGATATTAATTAATTATTGATCAAATGTCAATTAATTAATCAGGATATCAATCACCAATCATTATTTAATGGGAGATGTTAATTAATTATTGACAAAATGCCAATCAATTAATTATGATATCAATCACTTTAAAATGAATCATGTGGATCATAATTGCCGCAAAAGGAGGCAAGCCTTACATCTTAAAGTCCAAGACTGATTTGGACTTGTTTTAAACTAACAAGACTCAACTATAAACTAGAAATAAGGACTCAAAGACGGACTAAAATGTGGCTGGATTGAGTACAAATGAAATCCGGAAGGAGCAGCAGTCAATTCTTTCTTATTTGTCGGCCATCAGTGATTCCTTATTAGTCACCTCTGGTCCATTCGTGTGAGTAGTAGCAGCTTTTTTCGTCTTCAGCAAAACCGGCAACAACATCAGGAACAAGGATCTGTTGTCTTCGCTATTCAGCCACCACCATTTACTACCCATTTGTCGGCCAACTTCAGGAGTAGCAGCAACCGTTTCGCCTCTCGTCTTCAGCAAAGCCGGTAGCAACTTCAGCAACAGGGATCTATCGTCTTCACTCAAACTGGATCTGGGATCCTTGTCCAAAGGAGACAGTCATCATTAGTTGACTGTGTGTACCTTCACTTTTGCTCAGAAAGCTGGAAGCACTACTGTTGATGGATACCACTTTTGATAAAAAAGGCCTGGCACTTTTTATTTTTTGACCTTTTGTCCCCTAGGTTGTTGTACTCCTATGGCTATCGGGGATACCCATCCATCTTCGAATGGTGGGCACCCATCTTCTACTTCTCCTGAATTCCGCAAGAAAGCCTTCTCTGAACTCTTCTCTTCCTCTGCGGCAACCCAGCCTTGTCTTCAGGTTAAGGCATCAATGATGACCCATCGTGGAGAACCAGCTATCTCTTTTCCTGCAGTTGCAATGGAGTCTTTGGCGCTTCCTTTCCGATTTTCCTTGGTTGGAAAATTCTCCAGACGTAGACCATCTATGGAGGGTGTGCGCAAGTTCTTTACAACACTAGATTTACAGGAAGCATTCACCGTTGGTCTTCTTGAATCGCAACATGTACTAATCAGGTTGCACAATGAGGCTGACTTCTTACATATCTGGACAAGGAATATCTGGTATGTGGTAGGGTGTCCTATGCGTGTATTTAAATGGTCCACAAACTTTCACGTTGACAGGGAATCCTCCTCAGTTCCAGTTTGGTTCAATCTTAATAAGCTACCCATTCATCTTTTTGAGAAGCAATGTTTGTTCCAAATTGTTTCTTGTTTGGATCGTCCTCTATTCGTCGACTCTGCGACGGCTAACCTTTCCCGACCAAGCGTTGCTAGAGTGTGTGTAGAGGTTGACTTGTTGAAGGCCTTACCGTCTCGAATCTGGTTACAAATAGGCGAGGGAGTGGGCTTCTGGCAGCCGCTGAATCATGAGCAGTTACCAAAGTACTGCTACCACTGCTATCGCCAAGGACATAGAGAAGATGAATGTCACATTAAGCACCCTGACCTACGGCCCAAGGTACTGCCACAGGTTACGACACGAGTGCAACGGAAGGAATTGATTAAGTTAGATCAGTGTGGGTGCGAGGCTTGGCTCTTGCTGACCAGGAGGCTGCGCCTGTCATTACTGCAACAGGGCCTGTGCTGGCTTCTAATCCTCTGGAGGATCAATGCGGGGTTGGCTCCATGGTCTCCGTTTCGCCGTCGGTTGCTGGACAGGTGCAACAGGATGGGAAAATGGTGACCATTACGAAACCCACATGCGCGACTGCTACAGAGGTTGCATTAGCTAGTTCTTCAGAGTTGTTGGCTTCCTTATCAAGGTCTCCAGGTCAGGAGCAGGTCTTGGCATACCCTGATTTGATTTCGTCCGAGGCTAAAGGTGGTACTTCTGTGGCTACTGTTGCAACTTCATCTGCTGCCTTTGTGAGTAAGGGGTTGGGAACACAGCCGCTTGTAGAACCAGCGATCACTACTGACATAGCTGTGGTTGTTACTGACTGGGTTGCGAGCTGGGAGGTAGTGCTTCCTGTACCTATGAGCTTGCCTTCGTTGGTTGATGATGGTATTCAGGCGGTGGCTACTGGTTTCATTCACGACTTAGCTGGTCGGGTAGTGGAGGAAGAATCTTCATCAACGGAAGATGGGGATGATGAGTCGGAAGGCGAAGATCATGATATTGCGGTCGACTTACCTAGTAGCGCGGGTTCTCTCTCTCCTCGGTTCCCAAGGTCACACGCGCGTGTACCTGGTTGCTCCCAATCTTTGCTTGAGCCTATGAATATTGATCAATTAGCAGTGCTTGAGTAGGATATTCAACAACTAGGAGTCGTGCTATACCGGCTAAGTTCCCTTCGGATAGAGAGCTCAGGTCGGTAAAACAAAAATCTCAAAATTCTTTTCACTGCTTGTCTAATGATTAATGCACTTTTCTAGAACATTCGTGGGATTTCTAAATCCCCAAATTTTCGAAGATTGAGAAAATTAATTCTGATGCATAAGCTGTCGGTGGTTGGAATTTGTGAGCCTAAACTTTTGACATATGACATTGAGTCAATTCGTATTCATTTGAATTTTGATCATGTGGTGTCTAACCCATCAGGGGATATGTGGGTCTTCTTTAGCTTACCTTTCTCTTCTGTGGTCGTTGGGGATTCGGATCAACACTTATCCATTTCGTTTGGTCATCCACAATACTCGTGTCCTTTTACTGTTTCTTTCGTTCATGCTAAGTGTACTGCTATGGAAAGGAGGCGATTATGGCATGCTTTGTTAAGTGACAAGCCTTGCCAAGAGCCGTGGTATATTGTAGGAGATTTCAATCTTATTCTGTCTGCGAATGAGAAAAGGGGTGGCCGGCCTTTCCAGCCATCTCAGGGATTGGAGCTATCCCATTTCATGGATGAGGCTAGTGTGTTTGATGCAAGCTTTTCTGGGTCCAGTTTCACTTGGTGTAATAATAGATCTGGGCGAGCAAGAATCTGGAAGCGTCTAGATCGGGTATTAATTAACATGGCCTGCTTAAATGCTTCGGCCTCGTTGACTGTTTCCCACTTGGTCCGGGAGCCTTCCGATCATGCCCCGCTTCTCATATCCTTCTCTACCCGGTTGGACAATAAACCTCGCACCTTTAGATTTCTCAATATGTGGACATCTAACGCAAGCCTGCTGGATGTGATTAAGGTGGCTTGGCAAGTCGAAAATAGTGGCTCGCTTTTTTTTCGGGTATGGACCAAATTGCGGAGGGTCTCCCGAGCCATTCAACTTTGGAACAAGGAGACGTTTGGTGATGTGTTTCTCGCCGTGAGGAGGGCTGAGGCAGTGGTGGCTCATGCCGAGCTTCAGCTGCAATCAGATAGCTCGGATGAGAACGTTATCGAATTGCAACGGGTAAGAGCCGAGTTGAGGAGGGTACTAGCTCTTGAGGAGCAATTCTGGCAACAAAAGGCCAGGGTTAAGTGGCTTCAGCAGGGGGATAAAAATTCTATGTTCTTTCACTCGGTGGTGAAGCAGCGGAGGTATCATGCAGCTATTCACAAGATTCGAGATTCGCATGGCACTTGGCTTACAGATGATGACTCTATCAGACTGGAAGCAGTGAGGTATTTTGAAGAATTGTTCTCGGAGGATTCTAGTTCGGATCCCCGATTAATCCATGTTATTCCCAACTTGAGCTCCGAAATTGATAATATTTGTCTAGAAAAGGCCCCGTCTCTAGACGAGGTTAAGAGTGTGGTCTTTTCTATGGATGGTGATAGTACAGCAGGACCGGATGGTTTCACAAGAAAATTCTTTACTTTTGCCTGGGAGGTGATAGGTCCTGATGTCTACCAAGCGATTCTAAGTTTCTTTTGTGGAGCAGAACTTCCTCGATTTATTACGGCCACCTTAATTGTTCTTATTCCAAAGGTCCTGAATCCTCACTCTTTCTCTCAATATCGTCCTATTAGTGTGTATAACTTTTTGAACAAAGTTATTTCTCAAGTTTTAGTATCACGGTTAACTTCGATTCTGCCCCGTATTATCTCTCCTTAGCAGAGTGGGTTTGTGCCTGGTCGAAGTATGTCCGATAATTATCTCCTAGCTCAGGAGTTGATATCAGACATCGGGAAGAAATGCAGCGGTCGGAACGTGGTGCTTAAACTTGACATGGCCAGGGCATATGATAGGATGTCCTGGGTGTTTGTTCTTAAGGTATTGCGTCAATTTGGATTTGGGGAAAGATTTATTGATATGGTGTGGCGATTGCTAACAAACGTATGGTTTTCGGTGATTGTTAGTGGTATTTCACATGGTTTTTTTAAGTCCTTCCGGGGACTTCGGCAGGGAGATCCTCTATCACCGGCGTTTTTTATCATTGGAGTTGAGGTTTTGTCTAGAGGGTTGAATTTGCTTTACTCGCAATCAAAATTTGTGGGATATAAAGTGCCGCGACACTGCCCTGCTGTTTCTCACTTGGCTTTTGCAGATGACGTTATAGTGTTTGCCAATGGGTCGGCTTCTTCGCTAAGGAAAATTATGCGAGTGCTGGAATTGTATCAATGTGCATCTGGCCAATTGGTGAATACTAGTAAGAGTGGTTTTTTGATTCATCCCAGCGTGTCACTGGCTCGAAAAAGCGTCATTGAACGGATTACTAAGTTTTCTAAAAGAGAATTTCCGATCTATTATTTGGGTTCTCCGTTGTTTACTGGTCGGTGCAAGGGAGTGTATTTTGTGGATTTGTGCCAGCAAATTGTTGCTAAGGTGCTCTCCTGGAAGAACCGCCTTTTATCATCTGGTGGTAAGATCATTTTGATCAAGCACGTGCTGTCGAGCATTCCCCTTCACCTGTTGGTGTCAGCGATACTTCCAAAAAGTTCCTTCCGCATGATTGAACGAGTCTGTGCTAATTTCTTGTGGGGAACAACTAAAGACTCAAATAAGTTTCACTGGATTAGGTGGAGAGATCTATGATATCCTCCAGATGAGGGTGGTGTTGGATTTCGGTCGATTTATGACACTTATCGGGCCTTTTCATGCAAACTATGGTGGAACTTTAGGAATGGTATCTCGTTATGGGCTTTATTCTTGTGGGCCAAATACTGTCACTTTTCTCATCCTTGTCAAGTGTCCATGGTCTCTACTAGTTCTGCAACGTGGCGTCGCATGTTGGATATTAGGGGATTTGCGGAGCTATTCATAACGTGGAGACCTTATAATGGCAATTGTCATTTCTGGTTTGATATCTGAACGGGCTCAGGTGCTTTCTACCTTAGAGTGGAGATGCAGGAACATTTGTCCTTTCAAAATTTTGTAGCTGAGGGTATATGGAATAGGCAGTTGTTGGCTCAAGTTTTACCATCTGATATAGTCTAGGCTGTGATGAAGGTGCCAGTCCCTTATTCTTCGTCGGTGGGTAGAATGGTTTGGACGGCTCCGTCGTCTAGACGTTTCTCAGTATCCTCGGCCTTTCAAGAGTTGAGGGAGGCCAAGCCATCCTCTTTAATGTATAGGCAGGTTTGGCATCCACACCTCCCTCAAAAAATTTCCTTCTTTATGATGCGGTTGTTGCGAGGACGGTTACCGTTGGATGATATTTTAACTAAGCTTTTTCTTCACTTACCATCCAAATGTTTTTGCTGTGTGGATTCTAGTGTTGAAACCTGACAGCATGTGTTCATGGATGGTGAGGTAGCAAGGGCGATTTGGAAGTTTTTCGGATCTCTCTGTGGTATTACATTTGGTCAGGACCACTTACTAGTGTATTTGGCGAATTGGTGGTACAAACCTACTAAGTCTGAGAGGTTAAAGTTTGTCTTTCGACTCTTGCCCATTTTTGTGTGTTGGAATTTGTGGAAGGCAAGGAATTCAGCAGTGTTTGAAGGAATTACCAAGGATGCCAGATCTATCTGTGGAGCAGCTTTTCAAAACTTGAAGGATGCCTACTGGTTGCAATTTGGTGAATTTAATCAGGTCACGACTTGGCCTCAGTTCTTGGGATTGGTGGAGCGGCGAGCAGAAGTGTTTAAGATTCGTCTGGTTCATTGGCAATCTCCAGTCTTGGGAATGTTTAAGCTAAATATAGATGGGTGTTCTAAAGGAAATCCGGGTCTAAGTGGTGGAGGGGGGGATCCTTAGTGATGTTTCGGGATCCTTTATCTTTGCCTTCGCAGGATGCTTTGGCTATGGGACTAGCTTGCAAGCTGAAGCTAAAGCGTTATTGCTTGGGTTGCAACTGTGTGTCCAGAGGATGATGGTCAAGCAGCTGGTTGTTAAATCGGATTCAAGGTAATACAGATTCTGACGAATAATTCCCAATGCCGGTGGTCAATTAGTGGTGAAGTCGAGCAGTGCTTCACACTTTCTAAGGGGAGTATACAATTCAAGCATTGTTACTGACAAGCCAATAAGGTGGCAGACATTCTGGCCAATGTCGGGTGTACCCTGTCTGAGTCGATCTGTCTTTATGAACATCTAAGTAGCCTCCCAGGGATAGCCAGGGGCGAATATCGGTTGGATAAATTGGCTTACCCATCTATTCGAAGACGTCGCATTAAGTAAGTTTCTTATTTTGGGCTCGTATGGATGAGGTCAGGTTTATGCCCCCCTCAGGAATTGATTTAAAGTAATAAAATTGGGACTGGCATCCCACCCCAGCTCTGGGGATTGCCAAAAAAAAGAAATCCGGAACAACAAGCAAGTTGGCTAAAATTTTTAGGAACCTAGAAAGATGCTCTACCTGATTGCATGTTGGTGGAATTTGGGAACTTGGCTCGAGTGTTTCTTGGATTGACTTTGGAAAGCAAGATATTGTTTTAAGGAGCTTTCCTAAGGGTGTTCAAGTGGCTAACACAAACCAAATCAAACATGGATTATGTATCCAGATCTTGGAAATAATCCAAATCAATTTTGGTTTTCAATTCCAATTTGTTTTCTTGTTTCTAAACTCTAGGCTGTGATCCAATTGTGTTTCTTTCTTTTTTTTTTTATCAGATTTTTTTCCTTTCTTTTCTTTTCACTTTGGATCACCAAATCTCAAGAAACAAGAATGCCGCAACTTTAAGCTCAAGAAGGTAAACTTGGCTTTTGAAAGTTCAAGATTTAGAAACTTTTATTCAAGATTCTCAAGAAACCCAACTATGCAATCCAAGAACATCAAGAAAACACCAAACCAATTACAATACTCAAGAATAACAAGAGACAAACACAAGGTATGGAATTTTTTTTCAGATGAACAGTACTGCTACAGTAACATGAACAGTACAATAAAGTGAACAGTATCAATGAATAGTATTTCTTTTTTTTTTTTGATACTACAAAGACACAAAAAAAATCACAAGAAATTCAAACCCTAGAATGATGAACAAATTTGTTTTTTTTTTTCAAATTAGATAGGGTTTGGTAGAAGAACAAAGAGGAAAGCAAGAAAAGAAAAGGCTATTAACTTGGATCAAGAGTTGAAACTCTAATACCAACGGCTACGAATTCGAATCTCCAATCTCCTGTTCTTAAAGAAACAACCTAATCAAATAGCGGAAAGATCTATCTTGATCAGGCTGTGGACAAAATTGAATGGATTATAATCCAATCAAGGACAGTTTGAGATTGATTAGAAAAATAGAATGACACTACAATTCAACGGGATCTTGATTTGATAAGTTAATTGAAAACTTAAGAATCCTCTCAAATATTCAAGTTTGGATCTCTTAGACAAGAGACTCACTAAACACAATGTGTTTTTCTTGAATTTTCTTTAATTCATCATGTCTTTTGAAAAACGTTGGACTCAACGCTTATTTATAGCCTTTACAAAGACTCAAATACCTAATTCAACGAGAACTTGCCTAACTAATCCTACTTGGCTGGAACTAGAAACTAACTTGACTTATACTAACTCAAATCGGCTCAACTATGGTCCACATGACCTTTAGCCATTTATTCCCTAACTATTAACCCAATTAACTCCAAGCTAACTCTAATTAAACAATGAACAATTGTTGGAATTAATGAAAGAAACGATAACATGAATGATAACTATCATAAATGACTAAAAACTAAGGAAAACTAAACTAAGGAAGGACCCGGATTTGTTGAGCTTTACAAGCTTCAATGAATCGACTCACATATGACTTGAACATGAATCATTGGATCCTATGTTTGTATCAAATTTGATCATGCAATTGTTCTTTTTTAAAATTGAGGGAAATATTAAGATCATTTCATATTTTTAGACCTTTAACAATATTTTTAATCCTTATGAATATTTGCCTCCAACTAAACAAAATATAACTAAATGAAATTTAACTATGCCGATATCTATAAATACATTATATTTTCAATATTATGTCAAGCAAACATTATATTTTCAATATTTTCAATATTGATGTTTTCTAGGCATTATTTGTCTCGGATTTAGAAAATATTGGAGTTGACATAACAGTTTTGAGGACAAACAAACAAACAGAGATAAAATATGATATTGAAGTATAATGCAAAACAAGGAGAGATTTACTGTAATTAATCCTTAGAGGTATAAACGTCATTTTGACATAAAAATGGTATTAAGGGTAAAGTGCAAAACATGCAGAGAGTTACTGTAATTAACCTTTAGAGGTATAACTATCTTTTTGACATTGCCGTTATACAACTTTAGAGTTAACTAAGAGTTTTGATGATAAAGCAATAGAAAATAGATGTTAAAGGTAAAGTGCAAAACTAACCACACGTAAAGTCACTTTTTGTAATTAACCCTAACAAGAGGTAGCTTTCACTCTTTCGGCAAGCTATCAAACTTTAATAAAAGAGAATTTAAGCTCACACAGCACAGAGAGGTCCCGTTAGAATGGAAATTCCCTTCAATTTCATCACTTTCTTCATTTTCCTTGCCTTGATTCTAACTTTATGGAAGAGATGGAAGAAACCCAGAAAAGTGAACGCTACACAGAAGCTGGCACCAGGTCCACGCAAGCTACCTTTCATTGGGAATTTGCATAAATTGCTTGGTTCACTACCCCATCAGGCTCTCACAAATTTAGCTAAAAAACATGGTGATTTGATGCATCTTCAGCTTGGTGAAGTATCAGCTATTGTGGTGTCATCTCCACGTTCAGCAAAAGAGATTCTAAAAACTCATGATCTTGCCTTCGCAGACAGGCCTGAAGTTTTAGTTGGAAAGATCATATGCTATGACTATTCAAGCATTGCATTCTGTCCTTATGGTGAGTACTGGAGACAGATGCGTAAAATATGCACCTTGGAACTGCTTAGTGCAAAAATGGTTCGATCATTTGGCTCTAATCGGCAGGACGAGGTTTTGCATCTACTTTCATCTATTCGGGCTTCCACTGGTGGTGGAAAACCAATCAATTTGACTGAAGAAGTTTCCTCATTCACAAGTTCCATGGTTTGCAGATCAGCTTTTGGAAAAATGTTTGGCGAAAAGAATACCATACTTATACAATTAGTGAAGGAAGTTTTGTCCCGAACAAGTGGCTTCGACATCTCTGATATGTTTCCGTCACAGAAGATCCTCCATCATCTGAGTTGGATGAAGCCCACATTGCTGAAGGTGCACCACAAGATTGATGTAATTTTGGACAACATAATCAATGAACATATTAGGAATTTAGCAAGAGGAAAAGGGGGCAATGGCGAGTCCGGCCAAGAAGATCTAATTGATATCCTATTAAGGATTAAAGAAAGTGGTAGCGACCTTCGATTTCCTATTACCAACAAAATTGTCAAAGCTATTATGTTTGTGAGTACTAGTTCAACAATTGTTTGTTGGATTCTCTAGTCTCCTGAATTTTATTTTTTTTGTTAATATAGAACCGTGACATTTATTTGACGCAGGACATGTTCACGGCGGCGACTGAAACTTCAGCCACAGTGGTGGAATGGGCTATGTCTGAAATGATTAGAAATCCAGATGTGATGTCCAAAGCACAGAATGAAATAAGAAAAGCTTTCATGGGAAAGGCAAAAATTGAAGAAATGGATATTGAAGGACTAATATATCTAAAGTAAGTGATTAAAGAAACCCTAAGGTTACACCCTCCTCTGCCTCTTTTGGTTCCCATGGAATGTAGGGAACAACGTGTACTCGATGGATATGTCATCCCTATCAAAACAAGAGTCTTGGTCAATGCTTGGGCAATCCACAGAGATCCTAAGGATTGGGATTATCCAGAGAGTTTTAAACCAGAGAGATTCGACAACAATCCAGTTGATTTCACAGGAACTCATTTTCATTATCTGCCATTCGGTGGAGGAAGGAGGATTTGTCCGGGAATATCATTTGGCTTAGCCAATGTGGAGCTTCCTTTAGCTCAATTGTTGTACAACTTCGACTGGAAACTCCCACCTGGTAAAGATGGCTTAGACATGACAGAGGCCTTTGGAATAACAGTAGCAAGAAAAAACAACCTTCACTTGGTTGCCACCATGTATGACCCTTCCAATTGATATGCCAATCTCCATAGACACAATAAATTTGTACTTATGGCCGCCAAAGTTTTAGTGCCTGTTTGATAACATAAAAAAGTGCTGAAACTGAATTCATTCAGACATTCAGATGTTGTGGGTGTTTGATAAATACAAATTCACTTGCTGAACTTATTAAGTGGTGCTGAATTTGTATGTATTTTTTTCAGCACAAGAATCGTAACTGAATGCTTAATTTGATAAGAATCAAGAGATTTACTTCAACTACTTTATCTTATCTACCAAATATATCCCTGTTTGTTAATTACATTCAAAATCCTTATCTAATTAAACAACCTAATATTCCCTATTCAAAATCCTTATCTAATTAAACAAAACAACCTGATATTCTCTATTCAAAAATTTTTTTTAACAATAATATTTTTTTGCAGTAATTTTCATCCACAAACATTTATATTTTGATATATATTTTTTTTGTACAGATAAATATTATTTATGTGATGCAGCTTATCCACACATACGTGGCTTTATGACACCATATCGAAATATTAGATATTGGTTGTCTGATTTTCAAAATGCTTCTCGTCCAAGATCAAAAGAAGAACGTTTTAACCAAGCACATGCAAGATTGAGAAATGTAATTGAACGTGCTTTTAGAGTATTAAAAGCTCGTTTTCCCATTCCCAAAACGATGAAACCATACCCTTTTCCCACACAAAGAAACATTGAGTTTGTTTGGACAACAAGAATTTGGAATAAAAATTTCAGATTTTGTTTTGCTTGCATCATACACACAATTCCCAATCACATTTTTATCTCACATACATCACATCACAAAAAGTGCTACAGTAACTGGATCAAATAAATCATCCAAATAAATTCTTATCCAAACAAACTGTCATTGTATGCATTGCTCTTCACAATCATTGTCATTTTCATACCTAACAATTTTAAGTTAATTAAATCATAGGTTTTATTTCCTTTTTGGATTAAAAGATAGAAGGGCAAAATTGTACAATCTAGCTTATTAAGCATTAAATTATGAATATTTATCAAACAGTATAAATAGATTCAGCATTAAGATTCAGACATTCATATATCTCTTTTCAGTGCTTAAAATTCAGCAAATTAATTATTTGAGTATTCAGAATTCAGAATTCAGATTCAGTGTTATCAAACGGAGCCTTAGTAACTATTTACTTTAGTATTTTATTCAGCAGCGATGCACCTGTATGGTTCTTGAAATTTTACCAAGCCAAATAAATAAAAATTCTGAAAGTTTGGAAAAAATTTTCTCCATGGTTAATTCGATTATAGGTCGTTTGTTTGATCGGTCATAATTAAGTTGACTTCAGTAGCTGTAAGATTTTCCATACGCGGGCACCGGCTTTTCTAATCCAACTCTTAAAAGAATAGAAATTCCAATCTCGTAATAAGAAGAAGAAGATGATGAAGAAGAAAAGATCGCTATAATGATTCCATCAGAGAAAGGAGTATATAGTGAGCGCTTTCGTCTTTATTAACTAATTAGATACTCTGCTGATTGCTGAAACTTATAATTTTCCAGCTTCTTTATGACCCAAATTTTGTTTTTTCCAGCTTATTTATGTCTCAATTTTTTGTTTGATTTGGAGTCGAGGGGATTATATTGAAAACTATGAATCCCTTTGGATCATATATTTTTTGGGTGTTTACCTAAATTTTTTCTGTAAGTTGCTATAAAATATTTACAAAAACTTTTGTAGTGTTTGAGAAATATTTGTAAAACTTTGTCACCAACTATGCGCCACCCACCTTTGCTACCACACTCACCAACAACCACCACCACCATTCCCATCCCTCACCGGCCACCCTTTCCTCTCTCTCTCTCCCCCTCTTCCTCCAGCAGCAACCACCCCCGACATGCGCTCTTCCTCCTCCCCACGCCAATCCCCTTCTCTTCCTTCAGCCCTCCCCCCTCCCCCTTCCCCCACCCGGATCTGGTCGCACAACCAAATACATGATATCTAGATAGCTAGAAAATGGCAATCATAGAAAAGAAATAATCCTAAGTCCTATTTCAGATAATCTCGAAAAAGGAAGAGCCGCTGATCGGATACCTAATCCAATATGGGCTGTAAAAGGAACAAGTGATATGTAATAATAGCTGTCACTTTACTTCATCCACCAAGTACATATATTATATTTAGTCACTGATCATAATTATTATTCTCATGAAAATAAATGTGTCTCATACTTTGAATTTTGATTTATCGTCAATGTTTTTTGTCCTTTTCGCGCAAATCATTCGCTAGTTTAATAAGAGTATTGATTGATGAAATTGAAATTTGCATTTGGGGTTTCCCATTTTTAGTAAACGAGCTCAACAATTGTTACTGGAAAAGTTATATGACTGTTGAAAGGGTATGACCTTCCGATTTTATTTTATCATATCGGCCTTCTTTAAAATACTTTCATCTGAATGTTAGCTGTTTCTGATGAACTAGTAATGATTCCATCACATCTGGAATTATTTTTGCCTAGCTTATTTGTGTTCCTAGTTTTAATTGGGCATGAAGTTTAAACTGGAATCAGATTGACTACTATATTTGGCTGTGGTTCATTCTTGGATAGATCTAGTGTTTAAAACAATCAATGATCCAAATTGTACCAAATCATTTGATGACTACTATATTTGGCTTGGGTTCATACTTGGATAGATCTAGTGTTTAAAACAGCCAATGATCCAAATTGTATTAAATCATTTTATGAGATAGTGTAACACAATTACAACAGTCCTCCGACCTTTAAAAATTGAATCTATTTAAATTTTGGCATTTGGCTTTTAGTACTACTAGCATGAGATTGCCAGATTTCCATCATACAATTCTTGAAATTGTAAAGTTGATTGATCGTTTGAATAACATCTTGAACAGATTATCAATTTTTCCTTGAAACTTGTGTAAATTAAATGATAAATTGATAATATCTCGAATATATCGAATATTTTCGTCCAGTATTACAAAACAAAAGCTCTAACAAATGTTATGGGACCGAATTGAGTATGGATCAGATCTTGCACAAAATTGTATGGATTTAAATTGTGTATGTGTCAGATCACACCCTAAAGTATGATTTATCATTGATGTTGTTTTGTCCTTTTCCGGCAAATTTTTGCTGGGTTTCGAAGTTTTCAGAAACGAGCTCACTAGCTGTTTTTGGAAAGGTTTGATGATCGTGACGAAAGGGCATGCCCTTTCGAATTATTTTATCATATCCATCTTGTTTAAAATATATTTATCATCTGAATAGATGTGGGTTTCTGATCAACTAGCAATGATTCCATCGGATATCGCTCCATATGGAATACATATTTGAGGCCCTGCTGTCTGCTAAAGCCAATTTCCATTATACAATGATTTAAATTGTGTAATAATATATTTTAACCAGACCGGATAATTTCCTTTATAGTCAAGTTTTATATTTATAAATTTTAAAATATCCCAGATGTGATTTTCTATAAATATATAGGTCGAAATTGAATATAAGATATTAAGGGTCGAACCCACAGAGAAGAATGAACAACTTCCAGTACTACTAAACTCTTCTATTATTTAAACAATCAACAAAGTAAAGGAAATAAAACTATGCTAAACTATGCAAAAAATTAGCAAATGAAAGGTCCTTAAACTATGATATCCCTAACTATTCATGCAAGTGCAATTTTTGGATTATTGAATTATCCTGGTTAATTATGACATAATTTCTTTATACATGCGAAACTTACTCTCATAGTGAATTAACTATACTTATAACTAATCTATACCCACTCCTGTGGTTATGAAATTAGTTACAAATTCATTATTTCTATGAAATTATATGAAATAAATCACTAAAACCACAAAGATGTACCTCTAATGTCGTGAGGTTTAGCACTTCTTGAATCACTGTTAAATCCCAATTTTAATTACAAATTTAACACCTTAAAATTATCAAAATTAATGGCTAGTTAATCATGATTAAAGGAGCAAAAGTGCTAAATAACTTATTCAAAATAATAGTGACGTGCGCGGGGTATACATATACAATTTAACTCATCCACAATCAAGTTTTATATTTATAATTTCTAAATACTGACAGGCGCCGAACCTGTGCAATAATAAAAATAATAAAACCTAACTACCACTAAGCAGTCAATAATCAATTCTAGGTACTGAAGCAGGGACTCTAGGTGTGCAATGGGTTACTTGATTCACCCTGTTCCTGGAGAGTTTGCTTAATCCGATATATCAGAATTAATTAGCTGACAAACTTTACTAACAAGTAGACAGTGGCAAGCAGGGTCCTCTCCTCAGGGACTGGGGATATTTGTTTCTTTGAGGTTCCAATTGGTAAAGGGGGGTTTTACCGGAATAAAGCTAAAAACAATTAAACAATTCAATTAAAACGAATAACTAACTAGCACGAATGTAGACAGGAATTAAATCAAGAATAGATAAATTCTAGCCAAGAATACAACTACTCAGACACAGTCCATTCATCCAATCATTGATGCAAGGGAGGTTCACTTAATTTATTAATAGGTTAGTTATAATCGCCCATGGGCTCTGACGACCAATTTTTCCTTAATTTATTGATAGCCAAAGTACGACCATTGATTATCCCTAACTAGAGAATACTCCTAGGTACTACCGTAGGAATTAATTCCCCAATTGCATAAAGAACTAAAAAAATCTAACCCCAACCAATAACACGCTACGAGGGTTATTTAAATTAAATTGCACGTTCCCTTAGTGTGTAAAAATGCTAATTGCAACTAATATTAATCGATTAAACAATTACGGATTTAATTGACTAATTTGAGAGGAGATTAATAAGTCACATTAAACATCAGGCCCTTGACATCCAATTAACAAAATAATCCATGAAAATTCAAGTAGATTGTCGCGCCCCACTTTTTGATGTGTGTGAAAGTAGTGTATGTGATCGTGTGTAAAAATGAAAATAAAAGGCCGTGGGACTTGATAATGCGACGATTTGGCCAGACAAAGTTCAAAAAGGGTTTTTAATGGAAAATGGAGTCGCCACTTGGTATAGAGTTAGGGTGTACCAAGTCACCCAAAAAGTGATTTTTGGAAAGAAAAATAAACAAACCCTTTTTAAAGAACTTTTAGGTCTACGTAACCAAAGAAAGGGATCGGGGGTCACATTTGATAAGGGAGAAGGCAAAGGCAAAGCCTAAGGCACTCCCTTACCCTAGCAAAAGCTAGTTGCGTGACTTAGCCCTTCTTTTCCTAATTTTTCCTACCCAAAATATGCGTTGTACGTTGGATGTGACTAATGGATATGACAAAAATGCAATCCTAAATCTAAAATGTCTCTCATGGGGCTTTTTGGTCCCAACCACATGAGTTGTGGTGGCCAATAAGGAAAGTCCTCATAGAGGTCGCGAATGATGCAAATGAAGGCTCAAATATGAGTGCAAGTGTGAAAAATGTAAGAAAACGTGCATGTGTGCAAATGTAAGACAAGTGCATGTGTGCAAATTGAGAAAATAAAGGTGTTTGTGTGCAAATGGATGAAAATATGATAGTAGATACATATAAGTGCAATTGGGTGCAATTTGTGAGGTAGAAAATAAATGATAAAAGAAGAAAAATTGTGCACACGTGGCATGTGGATAAAAAAAGTGAGGAAGTGATATGATAAAAATGAGAGTGCATGAACCTAGAGGAATGCATCAAGTCGGGTACGGGAATGACTCCTAATTTCACGACTTTAATTTTCCTTTTGATTAGAAGGAAGAACTAGCGTGCTAAGGCTATTTTGTAGCCACACTAGCTCGTTTCCCTTATCGAAAGGGGACTCTCAAGCAAATGTACCCTATAACTAGCATGAAGATTCAAAAACCTAAAATGAAAGGGGAAGGGTAGGAGGGGCATGCCAAATGATAGAAAACTAAGAAAAATGCATGAAAATGTAGTGGAACATGCAAGTATGAACTAGCGAGGGAAATTCCTAAGGGTCTAGCGTTGGACTAGCCCATCTATGAATTCCTACTAGCGTTGGACTAGTGGAAAGCGGGACAATGAGCCACAACTAGCGTTGGACTAGTGTGGTGACGTGCATTCATCCATTACATTCATCTATGACTATAGAAAGCAAGTAGACATGCAAATCATCTATAAACACGTAGCACATAACACTTAGCATGCTCGACTAGATGCAAGAGCCTAATAAAGCAAATTAACACGTAGCAACAAAAGCAAGCAATGAACCTATTACATTTGCTAACTAAAACAAGAAAAGGGGAAGGGGAAAATGGACCAAAATGCTCTCCAAGCCCTATCTATTACAAGCCAAGAGGTGTACACATACCCCATAATGAATAACTTAAATAAAAGGCAAAAGTAAATGAAATAAATACAAGGAATTAAGGAAAGGCAAGAAAAGCAAAATAGACATGCATATTCACATAACACGTAGGAGCACGTAGGGTCAAATGAAGTGCAAATAAGGGATAGAGTGTACCTCCCTTGAATCGATGTCCTAATGAGGCGAAATTACTAATCTACCCTCCAAAATAATAAAAAAGGTCAATGTACCACTTTAATTATCAAATAATCACATGAAACAAAAATTAGTAATTGAATGGAGTACTAAATTGAATGGCTTAAGGTGGAATCCATCACAATCAAATGCAAAAATCACGAAAGAAGAATGGAAAATTATTCATTATGGCTAAATAACGAAATTAACTAAGAAAAAATAAATCAAGCGAAACCAAGGCTATAAATTCTTCCAAGTTATTGGGCTTTCATGATTTTATCTTAGGAGTCCCTTGAAAGTTGTCCACAATTCACGCGAAAACATGTCAAGGGAAACTAAGGGATTCAATTGCAAACATTAATCAATCATGTGAGACCAATTAGAACATTTAAGCACTTTGAAAGTCCCAAAAAACAACAAGAGACCAAATAACGGTTCAAGTTGCAATCAATTTAGGATTCAATTGCAAGAGATTGGAATGTAATTGGGCCACAGTGCAACAAAAGGAGACTTGGGGGGTTGGAATGTAATTTTTCCTTTATTTTCATGCATGCAATCTACGTAGAAGAAGTGTTTTTTTTTTCTGCAAACATTTCTGCCGTGAATTCCTTTCCAGTTTATCATGCGAATATGCTCACCAAATGTCAAGATTTCCACCAACAATCATAGACTAAACATGCAACTTCATTGCAAGATTAACACATGAATTGAAGCTAACCATCAAGGATAAAGAATTGACAGCAAAGGAAGGAAGAAGAAAAAGATGCAGCAAGGTTTCAGCAATCTAGGAGCCTTCGGCAACCGAGAATGACTCAGGATTTGTTTCAACCAGGCATCAAAAACTCTGGACTAAGGCAAAAGCCACAACGATACTACGATTCAGACAATCAACAAACATAGAAAGCAACAATGCAAACTCTTAAAATTTTTATGCAGGCCTACGGTCGAAACTGCTGTAACAACCTGCTGCAATTTTCTTGTGCCAAAAGTGATTGTGCGATGGGAAAGAAGAATGAACTAATGTGGGCTCGTGTGGACTTGGGATAGTGAGAAGGGAGAAATGCAGATCTATGACACACAATTCCAACATCCCAACAAATCAAAACATAGAAGGACAATCACACAAATGCTAGAGCAAAATTGCAGCAAGCATTCGGCAACCAGAAATTTATTTTTTAGCAAAGTGTTTGATCAGTAATTCAAGTATCGTAAACCCCAAACGCACAAACTCATCACCAAAACCTTTCTTTTCTTTACCTTTAAACCAGATTAGCATGCCACTTAAGTGTAAGGGTCGGTAAACAGTCACGGGAAAGGGAAGAAAACAGCACTGGAAACGCGACAGTTTTTTTACTTTGCTGCAGATTTTTGCAGCTTCAAACTTGCGTGGATTAAATGCTGAAAACATGATGTTAAACCCACCATTTATCTACCAAACTTATATAATGGACATCCAGATTTTTAAACAAAACAATCATTCACTCGACTGAACATTACATTTTTATCAAGAGATCAAAACTGGAAATCTGAGTTGCCCGACAGCAGAAAAAATGAAAGAAAAGTGCAGCAAGGGACGCGAGCCTTTATATGCATCAGAAAACACAAACATTGCAAGCATCAGCAGCTCCATGATGCAGTTGAATGTAAAAAATGCGACAATTGTACAAAGGGAGAAACTTGCTGCAAACAGGCTCACAGCATACCAACACCAGCCGAATACCCAAAGAAATCATAAACTTCAAGCCAGCCAAACGTGAAACAGGGAGGGATCAAGTGACGTTGGAAACAAAATGGCAAACACTGGACGTTGACTCCTCTATCATGTAAACATCAAGCACTGATTCCTTTCTTTTATCACATAGACATCATCCACAGCCACAAGACTGGACCTTTTACTCACAGACGAAGAAATAAACTCTTGGTGGAACATGAAACGAAAGGGGCGGAAGAGTAAACAAGCAAAGCAGTGATCTTTCCATAAGCAAAATCACGAAACATTATTCAAAGAGATGCTAGGATCTAAAGGAGAGGAACATACTTACAGTACTCAGGCTTTCTTGATGAAGATCCGCCTCTGCTGGTGGCGTGAAGGTTAGCAATTCCAGTGGCTCTCCTTGCTCTCTAACAATCCTTTCCCGGTTCCCTTCTCCTCTAGCTCTACCCGAAGCTTTCTTTTTTTTTGTTCCAGTTCAAAGCCCGTTCCTTTCCACTCTCAGCCTTGCTGATTCTCCTCCAGCTCTCAGCCCGTAAACCCTTCTTTCTATTTTCTTTCTGGCTTTCCTCGCCGTCAAACTCTCTCGTTAGTTTCTTTTCCTAGCCGTCATCACATTTCCTTCATCAGCCGTCAACGTCCCCTTTCGTCTTTCTGGTTTCTTGCTCTTTCTCCTCACATGATCAGAAACCACAAACTCACACAACCATGATACTAGCTTACAGGAAAGACTCTAGATTTCTGCCTCAAAACTAAATCTGAACCAAGCCGCCAACTAAAGTTGGAAGCTTTCGGTCATTTTCTCTCGGCCAAGACACCGATATGCGGGATACCGACTCCTCACCCAAACCCTGAATCGAGTAATGGAGAACAGGCTCAGATGATTCGGCCAAAACTTCAAAAAAAACGTCAATGGAAGGGCGATGATGATGACGCAAGTCCCTCTTCGTCCTTGTGGCTGAAGACCTTCTGGTTTTGCTTTCCTTTCTTCCTGGTTTCTAGCCGTCAACCTTCCCTCAAAGCTCTAGCCTTTTTCCTCACCAGCCGACCTTCCCTCTGTTTTCTCTTTCTCAAAAATGGTTCTCCTCAAAAACTCCCCAGATTATCCCAGCTTTTTCTCGCTCTCTCTCGCTTTCTCCGTTTTTCTTTTAGCCATCCACTCTCTGAATTTCTTACCTCCTCCGCTGTTCTTTTTTCTTCTCAGCCGTTAACTCTCATCCTTCTGTTTTTCTCTCCCGTTTTCCAGCTCTCCCCCCAGATCTCCTCTTTTCCCTTCTTGCGGCCCCCTTCATTCTTTTGCATCTCTTTCTTTTTATACCGGAATCATAACCCTAAACCTTCAGTCCTTTCTTCTATATTTGCAACCCAAGGGCTGACCGAGCCTTTCTTTGCAAGCTGCGAAAAAACGCAGCTTGCATGTCGCGCATCCCTTTTTTTTTTTTTAAGTAATTTAACAAAATAGTAATAAAATTAAATGAAAACCAACAATTTAATTAACATCGGATAAAAATGAATAAACTAGAAATAATAAATAGCAAAAATTGCAATTTTTCATTTTCCCTTTTTTCTTTTCATCATTTTTCTCTTTTTCCTTCTTTTTTCAAGAAAACATTGAATTTGAATAAAAATGACTAATTAAAATACAATAAGAGACACGAGACAGGAATCAACCAAAATAAATCTAAAATTGAACAAATAAATCCAAAATTAAACTAATTAAAAAAATAAAGTTCGAAACCAAAAATTTGGTGTCTACATAGATAACGTGCAAATATTAACAAATTAAAAAACGCATGAAAACTAATTAGATCTCACAGATATTTGGGACTGCGTCGTTGCGTTGATCCTTGACTAGGTGAAAAGCTTAACCACGCCTCATGAGAAAATTCCCACGCAATTCAATTGATTCGCAAGGCATCACATTTTTCATTAAATAATCAAGAAGTAAAAAATGTTTCTCCAGTCGGGACTTTTGTCGAACAAGAGTCACGCATGAAAAGGAAAAGAAAAGAAAACTAAACTGTCTCTAAATAATGACTAATGCTCTCTACGTTGTTCCTGCCGCATTGAGAGAAAAGGTACAAAAAGAAAGCTCAGCCGAATTCCTTGTATTTCGTTTCCTCTTGGTAGGAGAACTCCTAGTCAACAACTCTTCATCAACAAAAGGAAAAGGGAGTCCGTTGCTTAGTACCCCTGTGGGCTAGATTCGTGAAGCTTTTTGAAGTCTCCCACGTGTGGAGCAATTTTCTCCAACAGGTCCCCCTTTTTAGTACTTTTCAGTTCCACTTCCTGTAAATGGTCCAAATACCAAATATAAGTATATATTAACAATTTAAAACAATATTTGGTAAGGACAAAGGGAAAAATTAACAATAAAATTACTAACAATTAACACTCTATTAATTCCCCCCACACCTAAATCATGCTTGTCCTCAAGCATGCGAACAACTAGACCCAACAATGGTCAACTCTCATGTCATCTATTTCCAAGTTGTGTTTATACCAAAATCAAGGTTTGGTGGCCAAGTGTCAAGACACAATCCTCCCAGTTAGCTCCTGAAATCACAGACTCGTCCAATTCGTGGCTAACTCATCTAGGAAATCAAAATATTAAACTAGCAACAGTCAGCAATTGGTTCAACTAGCAACCAAAATCTCAACATTGAAGAACAAGGATCGGCAGGCCAACATGATCATATACTTACATATTTTTCACATTTGTTCTTTTTTTTTTTTTTTTTTCTTTTTTTTTTGAATGAATAGAGGCTTAGTCCCAAACCATTCAAGTCTTTTGACGTGAACTCTGACATTTTTAGATGAAAGAGCCCAATTACTCAACTTTTCACAGCTTCAGGACTACCTACTCATAGATATCGCCACTTTTGATGCGAGAGTCGACACTGGTGGTGAAGGCTCCCGGTTATTGGGTGACGATACTAGCGGAGTATAGCCATTTGTTATTCACAACAAAACACCAAAATACCAGATAATTAAAGATCATGACCCACGTCATCTCCTAAACATAGAGAACTAAGGTCAACAGGGGACCAATCCACACAACAGTGGCCAGCAAAATATTTACATTGCCTAAACAAGTTAGCTACAACTTGCACCAAGTCATTAAACTTAAAATATTCACCAAGACAACATGCTCTTACTTGCCACCAAAACTAAATTTATAAAATAAACCACATCTAGCAATAGAAGAGTGAGTCGCCAGGCAATTGTTGATCACCAAGGTAAGCAGTAAGAAAAACAGAAAATTAAAGAGATACCAGTCGAACCCCCCCACACCTGAATCGCACATTGCCCTCAATGTAGCAAATAAATAGAAAAAGCAAGAAGAAGGGCAACGAGACTTCCCTGAAGTCGGGGGTCGTGGCGGGGTCACAGACGTGGGTAAGGTCCAAAGGGAGGTGGAAAACCTGCGTGGTGCATAAACGCTACCAAATTCTGCATAAACGCTGACAAAACTTGCCCACCCCAAAATCTCAACAAATGTCTCCAATAGGACAGTTAATTACACAACTCAGCCAACTGAAATTAACAAATGTCCCAAGAAACCGACAATTCCAGCAACAACAGGGCAAAATGTGGACAACAAATTAATCACAAGGTTTTTAGCTTTCAATTAGGCAGCCAACCAAATAGAATCAACAAATGTAGTCAAATACCCCAATCAGTACCACTGGTGCAAACACAGATAATGGAATAACCCAAACGACGAACTCAAACCACTGAGAAATATAAACAACACTAAATAGTACCCCAAGAGCCCACTCAATTGACAGTTATATTAGAATAGGCAAATCATGTTCAGGACATAATCCAACACACTGGTCTAGTATCACAGACGTAAGCGAACAAATTTACCCTCTCGAAATCACAATCATCTAGATTCCATCAAAATCAATAAATCGAAATATTGGATATCACAAAATTAAGAAAGAAAAACCTGGCACCAAGGAGGCTGGGCTATCGACGACGGCGATGGGCTGTGCTGCCGCGGGAGGGAGAGGCTGGCCGTGGGCTGCTGCGAGAGGACGGCGCGCGAGGTTGGGGAGTGGAAGAGGCGGCGGCGTGAGGTGGGAGAGAGAGAGAGAGAGAGAGACGGCAAGGAGAGAGAATGGAGGAGTGCGCGGTTGGTGGCGCACGCTGGTCGCGCGTTTTGGCGTGTGGCGAGGTGGTGGGTGGCGGCGGATGCGAATTGAGAAGAAGGGATCGGGGAAGAAGAAAGAAAGAAAGAAAGAAGAAAGAAAGAAAGAAAAGAAGAAGGAAAAATAAAAAATAAAATAAAATGGTTTTGGGGGTTTTTTTTTCAATGTTTTTTCCAATTTTTTTCCCGAATTTAAATTTCCAAAATTTGAATTTTTGAAGAAAAAGAAAAAAAATTTTTTTGAAGAAAAAGAAAAAAAATGTTTTTTGAATTTTTGAATTTTCAAAATTTTTGTGAATTTTTCAATGTGAATTTTAAATTTTAATTTTTTTGTTTGGGTTTTGGGTCGTCAAACACCGCGTGGGCGCGCTGAGATAGGAAATCATCCACTGACCTTTGGAGTCACTGACACAGCGTGGGCACGCCAAGATTCCCTGTCTTGATCACAGTGGAGAAAAATATTAAGACCGACTACTACCCAAATGAAAAACGACAAAACGAAAGAATTGAACAACGAAAAACAATAAAACCAATATTTGGGTTGCCTCCTAAAAAGCTCCTTTTTTTAACGTCTTTGGCTAGACGTTAAATACCACTTTTCAATCTGGATGTAATTCAATTTTTCTTGTAATCGGTGACCTTCCTCCGGGATCCAAATAGCCATTGAGTGCAACCTTTTTTCTTAATTTTCTATTTATTTTTACCTCATGTATTGCTTTCATCCCATGATACTTGTTCGCAACAATTTTTGAATTTATCCCTACAAGCAAACTCAGAAAATTCTTGCACAGAGGGATTAATAGCATGAATAGCAAACACAGAGTGAGAGTTAACAGGATGTTTCATTGTATCAAAAATATTAAAGTAGACTATTTCTCTGTGAAATTCCATTGTGAGAGTACCCTTACTAACATCAATCTTAGTTTGGGCAGTACTCAAGAATGGTCTTCCTAATATAATGGGTGATGGATTTGGGGCACTTTCATCATCCATGTAAAGTACATAAAAATCAGCAGAAAAAATTAATCCGTTTACTTGCACTAAAATATCCTCAACTACCCCATCCAGATAAGTAAATGTACGATCAGTCAATTGAATTATTATCCCTATTTCTTTCAAAGGTTCTAAATTTAGGGAATCATAGATTGATTTAGGCATCACATTAATAGAAACCTCTAAATCTAACATGGTATTTTTGATATTAGAATGTCTAATTTTACAGGGGATAATAAACATACCTGAATCCCCACATTTAAGTGGTAGTTTCCTTTGTAGAATCGCTGAAACGTTCTCACCTACCACAATATGCTCATCCCCCCTCAACTTCTTCTTGTTGACGCACAAGTTTTTCAAGCATTTAGCGTATTTTGGCACTTGCTTGATCACGTCCAACAAAGGGATATTGATTGCCACCTTTCGTAACACCTCTAGGATCTCCTTTTCCTTATCTTGCTTCTTCGATCTCTCCAACCTGCTAGGAAAAGGCGGTGGGTTAGTTTTAACTGTAATGAATGGATCCGAGAGTACCTTTAGATCCTTGTTGCTTCTGCCCTCCTCTTCAAACTCTTTCTCAATTTGTTCCTCGTCCTTATCCTTAGGAATCACGAGCTCGAGTCCTTGGATTTCCTTTCCACTCCTCAAGGTTATTGCGCTCACATTCTTCAAGTTCAATTCAGGTTGAGACGGTAATTTTTCATAAACTTGGGATTCCAGGCAGTTGATTGCTATTTCCATCTGACTCATCTGACTCTGCATTACTTGCACCTGTTCTAGTTGATTCCTCATACTTTATAGGTCAGAATCCGTCTTTTGCTGATTAGCAATTAATTGTTTCATCATCTCTTCCATAGACGGGTTTGAGTTTGAAGGGGGTGGTGGCGGGCGAGGTTGATACTGTTGTTGGTACCCTTGTTGTCTATTTGGTGCAAAATTTGACTGCTTATTTCCTCCATAGTTAAAGTTAGGATGATCTCTCCAGCTCGGATTGTACGTATTCGTGTATGGGTCGTATGGCTATCTTGGCGCGGGTGCGTGACCAGCCATGTTCACTTGCTCCGCACTTTCTTTCTGAACCAGTGGACACGTCTCTGTAGAATGACCCAAGGCAGTGCATACTCCACATACTTTAGCCTGTGAGGCACTTCCCACAGCTAGTTGTCACATGAAAGACGTCAATTCGGAGAGTTGCTGTTGGATAAAGGATGTTTCTATCTCATTCACCTTACACATCGGGATGTCCTCTCTTGACCCAAACTGCTGTGAATTCTCAGCCATCCCTTCAATCAACTCCCATGCTTCTCGAGGAGTCTTGTTCATCAACGCTCCTCCACTTGCAGCATCGATTATGCTTCTGTCCCTGAAAAGTAGCCCCTCACAGAAATATTGGATGAGCAGTTGCTCACTTATCTGATGTTGAGGGCATTTGATGCATAGCTTTTTGAATCTTTTCCAGTACTTATATAGAGACTCACCTGAGTGTTGTTTGATGCTGCATATTTCTTTCCTTAAGTTGGCCGCTCAAGATGTCGGAAAATATTTGTCTAAGAATTTTTTCTTCAGTTGGTCTCACGTGGTGATACTGCCTGGTGGTAGGTAGTACAACCAGTCTTTTGCGGAGTTCTTCAAAGAGAAGGGTAAGGCACTCATTTTTATCTGCTCTTCTGTGATTCCCGGGGGCTTCATACTATTGCAAACGACGTCGAACTCTTGCAAGTGCTTGTAGAGCTCTTCACCTGATAGACCATGGAAAGATGACAAGAGATGAATTAGATCAGATTTTAGTTCAAAGGGAGTGTTATCATTCAAACTTGGGAAAGTAATGCATAAAGGTTGCTGATTTAAATTAGGAGCAGCCAACTCCCTTAGTGTCTGTGCATTTGCCATGGTGACTTCCTCTTGATCCGAGTCACTCGAAGTGTCACTAAACGAATCTGCTGGTTCAACTTCTGGCTCAGGTCTCTGAAATGCAGTATTGGAGTGCTCTTCTCTGAGTTGTCTGATTTTTTTCTCATTCTACGCGCAGTCTTCTCTACTTCAGGGTCGAAAATTAATTCGTCTGTACGAGAAGAACAAGGCATAAACTAGAAAAATACCAAAAAATTAGAACAAAATTGAACTTAAAAAGAAACAAATAATTAATGTCAGTCTTCGACAACGGTGCCAAAAAATGACAGGTGCCGAACCAGTGCAATAATAAAAATAATAAAATCTAACTACCACTAATTAGTCAATAATCAATTCTAGGTACTGGAGCAGGGACTCTAGGTGTGCAATGGATTACTTGATTCACCCTGTTCCCTAAGAATTTGTTTAATCCGATATATTAGAATTAATTAGCTGACAAACTTTACTAATAAGTAGACAGTGACAAGCAGGGTCGTCTCGTCAAGGATTGGGAATATTTGTTTCTTTGAGGTTCCAATTGGTAAAAGGGTGTTTTATCGAATAAAGCTGAAAACAATTAAGCAATTCAACTAAAACGAATAACTAACTAGCATAAATGTAGACAGGAAGTAAATCAAGAATAGATAAATTCTAACCAAGAATACAACTATTCAAACACAGTCCATTCATCCAATCATTTATGCAAGGGAGGTTCATTTAATTTAGTAATAGGTTAATTATAGTCGTCGACGGGCTCTGACGACCAATTTTTTCTTAATTTATTGATAGTCAAGGTACGACCATTGATTACTTCTAACTAGAGAATACTCCTAGGTATGACTGTAGGAATTAATTCCCCAATTGCATAAAGAACTAAAAAAACCTAACCCAACCAATAACACGCTACGAGGGTTATTTAAATTAGATTGCACGTTCTCCTAGTGTGTAAAAACGCTAGTTGCCATTAATATTAATCGATTAAACAATTACGGATTTAATTGACTAATTTGACAGGAGATTAATAAGTCACATTAAACATCGGACCCTTGATATCCAATTATCAAAATAATTCATGGAAATTCAAGTAGACAACGTGCAAATATTAACAAATTAAAGAACGTATGAAAACTAATTAGATTTCACAGGTATTTGGGACTGCGTCATCGCGTTGATCCTTGACTAGGTGAAAAGTTTAGCCACGCCTCATGAGAAAATTTCCACGCAATTCAATTGATTCGCAAGACATCACGTTTTTCACTAAATAATCAAGAAGTAAAAAATGTTTCTCCAGTCGGGACTTTTGTCGAACAAGAGTCACGCATGAAAAGGAAAAGAAAAGAAAACTAAACTGTCTCTAAACAATGACTAATGCTCTCTACGTTGTTCCTGCCGCATTGAGTAAAAAGGTACAAAAAGAAAGCTCTACTGAATTCCTTGTATTTCGTTTCCTCTTGGTAGGAGGACTCGTAGTCAGCAATTCTTCATTAACAAAAGGAAGAGGGAGTCCGTTGCTTAGTACCCTGTGGGCCAGATTCGTGAAGCTTTTTGAAGTCTCCCACGTGTGGAGCAATTTTCTCCAATAGGTCCCCCTTTTTAGTACTTTTCAGTTCCACTTCCTGTAGATGGCCCAAATATCAAATATAAGTATATATTAACAATTTAAAACAATATTTGGTAAGGACAAAGGGGAAAATTAACAATAAAATTACTAATAATTAACACCCTATCAAATACCCCACACACGATTTATCGCAAATATATGAATCGTGAGCGAGTATGGGCTATTAAGGGTCGATCCCGCAGGGAAGATTGCAATTACCGGTGTTTTTCGAACTCATTTATTATCTGGACTACCATAAATATAAAAGTAATGAAAATTAGCACTAGCAAGCTCCTAGAGATATGGAATTCCTCACTACTCTTGCGAATGAAGTTACCGGTTAAGTAAATGTTATTATCATGGCTAATTATGGCGTAATTTCCTAATGTAAGTGAAACCTACTCTCGTAGTGAATCAACTATACTTATAACTAAACCATACCTATTCTCGTGGTTATGAATTAATTACAAGTTCATTTCTTCTATGAAATTACATGAAACAAGTCACTTAAGCCACATAGTTGCACTTCTACTCTCGTGAGTGTACTTTTTAGGTTTATCACTTCCTTGAACTAGTGTTAAATTCCAATTCTCATTGCAAACTTAACACCTTTAGATAATCACAACTAATGGGTGGTTAATCATGATTAGATAAGCAAAAGTGACAAATAACTTGCTCAAAATAATATCATCACATAACCAAATAAACATCACAAACAAGATATAGAAAGTTTATCCATAACTTTAGGCATAAACTTTAGAAACACAAATTGAAACTCAAATCCAAAACTTGCATATTAACCATACTTAAGAATCCAATACAATAGATAAAAAGTTGGAGAAGAGACAACTCTTGTCACATGAGATTCAACCCTTCCTTCTTCATCTCCATCTTCATCCTAATCTAGTCAATATACAAGAGTGGATAAACTATACTACTCTATACTAAACTACTACACTAATGAACTAAGAAAAACTAGTAAAGACTACATTTTTTGTGAGTTTCTCTAGCCTTCCAAAGTTATGAAAATGTCCTCCAAAGGTTTCTATATATAGAGGATTCAAGAGTCAAATGAGTTGTTTCTGTGAAGACTCGTAAAAATTCTTATTTTTAAACCTCTATTTTTTGTTCAATTAATTATTTATTTGGATATTTGCCCCGCATATTATTTTCTACCCATATTAGACCTAAATACATGAATTTATAGATTCATTATATTTTTAAAGTGATTTGTTTCAAAAATTAATTTTTGAGAGCTCGTTTAATGAAAAAAGTGAAAACGTGTTTGGAAATCTTAACCGATTGAGAGTACAATAAACTTGGAACTCGGGGACATGTACATTATTCCTAAAATAGGTATTTTTATGTTTAAGAGTTCAAATGTTAGTTAGTTATATTATCATTATAAGAATTTTTTGGAAGTTTCACTTTATCGTGCTTACATTGGAAGTACGCATTTTTACGCACGCGATTAATTGGGAGACTTTAGACCTTCATTTTATACCTTTAAGAGTGAATAATAATAGTATGAATATAAGTGCATTGAAGGTTTAGTGCACTGGTGAAATAAACTCGAGACGAATCGAGTCCGAAACGCGCGCGTATGCGCACTATTGAAGAGTTGACTTTAGAGTGAATTATAGCCACACATTAAATCTTCTTTTAGAAGCCTCATTTAGATCAAAATTCCCTCTCTCTTCCTCCCTAAGACAGCCGGCCATTGAGCTTGCAAAACAACACAAAAGTTCTCCAAATATCTTCACAAAATCTTCATCAATCTTCATCCAATTCACATCAAATTTCATCCACACTTGGCTCATTACTTGGAGAGTTTATCTAGCTAAGAAAAGGAGCTACTTTCCACGATTTTTCTTGGACAAGTGAGGACCGAAAATTCTGTTTTGGAACATCAAACCAAGTAAGTGTTGATCAAACCTTGGAAACTTGATTTATGGAAGTTATCTTACACATTTAAGCTCATGCATGCACATGGGTAGCTTGTTTATGATGGAAAAATGGTTGTGTGGGCTCTATGAACTCCCACTTTGGTTCGAGGGACTGATTTGGTGATTGATGGTGATATTAATGTTGGTTTAGTGTTTAAATTAGTGGAATAATGTTAGATTGTTGATAGAAACTCAAGGATGGTAAAATGACCAAAAGTGACCATTTTGCCCCTGTTATGTTCATGCACTTTGATGCAAAATTTTGAAGTTGCAATGGCTTGTTTATGTTGTTTACATGTTATAGTGAGTGTGTAAAAAGTTTCATTGAAAAATAACTTGATTTGGTCACCCAAATGTTGGAATTACGAAAGCTTAGAAAACTGGAAAATGTTCCCGTCACTGCTTTGGCAGTCGTCTTTTTTTGGCTATAACTCATCGCTCTAATGTCAGAATCGAGTGCCATTTATGTCAATGAAAACTAGACATTCCCAGCTTTCTGTTGGTATAAAATAAATGTCCTGGTTCCACTTGAGCAAACCAAACCATTCATTTGAAAATTGCTGTCCTGTTTCGTTGTTTCCTGAAAGGCAGCACATGAGCTATAACTTGATGCTCATGAATGAGCTAGTTATAGACATATTTTGAAAATGGTTTCTTCTGAGAAAATATAGCCTTATGAGTCTACTTTCCAATGCCATCAACCATGCTCAATTCCGAGTTGAATTGAGTGAGTTGTGGTCGAAATTCTAAACTGATTCGGAGATTTCAAACCCTCTTATGGCTAGTTCAAGTCTTAATCGTTATTGGGACTTCTTGTTTCGAAATTTTTGGTATTAATCACCTACCAAATGTATCTTGGACTTCTCTTAGACATTATCTACTGAAATGAACCATGTTTGAGGAGTTTTATTTGCCAAACGTTTTGAAAACGGAAAAACGGAAGTCCAAGACAGATTTGCTGAGGAACTTCTTGGGACTTTAGTGGTTTCGTTAACCAACTTTCCGTATATATTTTTCTATGAAAATTTGCAGAGGAATAGTCCCTATATGGTAGTATTATACTACTAAATTTGGTGCCATTCCGAGTCCGTTTCGCTGCTCAACTAAACTTCCAAAGTTCATGATTAGAGTTTGGAAAACCCTTGATTAACAAGGAAACTTTAGTAACTTTGAGCTACCATATCTTGATGCTCAAAACTCCAAATCTTGTTCCGTTTATTTTGTTTTAAACTTGGATTGAAACTTTAATAGAGTTCCAAATTTCAAAGATTAGTTCAAATCAAGTGAATTTTGCCGAATTTTCAAAGTTGGCCAAAAACCAACCTAAACCTGCCTTAAGTGCCCCAAAACAGCAACTTTGAACTAATTTTTGAATACTTTCCGTTTGGAAATGGGAAAGTGTATTCTAAGAACTTTTAATACTTTGGAAGAGAATTTCAACGGTACCAAGTTTTCCAATTTTGGACTTGTAAAGAGTGAGATACGATTTTTCAAAAATCTCGTATCAAAACTGAAATTTCCGAATCTTAAGGAAATGGAGTTTTTCGAATTCTCCTTATTCCATCGATATTACTTGAACGTTTTATACTTGATTTCAAAGATGAAAACTCGATTTCTTTTGTACCTTAAAACCCCATTTTTGAGCCTTAATTCGCGAGTAATTTAGGCTCATTTTAGTGAAATTTCTTAAGATTGTACAAGCGTGCAATCTTTCTCGATAATTGGGGTTTATAAGTGATTGTTCACTATTAATTGCTCAGGCTCGCACGAGAACCTTCAAGAGGATCCTACGGTGGACGCTTGAATTTCAAGTAACATTTCTCCTTGGTTGACTTGGTGAGTGTCAAGTGTGTGTTACTTGAACTCCTATGAACTCGATACATGTTTACTTGTTATTGATACTTGAGATTTTGAAATTTGAGACGAGTGTATACTTTATCGCACTCGTTCTTGCTTGAAATGAATAACTCGTACTTGAATACTTGCATATCTCGATTGCTTGAATATACCACATGCTTGAATGACTTGAAATAGTATGCTATGGCTGCATACGTCGTTGGAGTGAATCTCCTCGACACTCAAATATACATGGGGGATGCCCAAAACCCCATTGGTCATCTTTGGACTCGAGCCGGGTTGGGATTGGTCGGGCTCCTTGATAAACCATGGGAAAAACATGAAAGCTTGATCTAGTGAGAGATCTCGTTTGGCATACTCGAGTAGTATCGCCTTAAATAAATGACAAGCGGGCCCGATACAGGGGTATGTAAGGTGAAAGGGGACAGGTTAAGTGGAGTTCTACGGACTAAACCTACCCGATTGACGGAGTGTCAATTCGTGGAAGTTATTGATCGTGCAAGTGGAATATAGCTCCTGAGAGCTCCAGTATCATTGAATTGTTTCTGGTTATTTTTCCAGTAAATTGTTAATTACTGAAATATTATTGGTTGACTTGTAAATTGGGATTGTTATTTGAGCAATGTACTTGCATGTGTGTTCTTAACCTCACGAGCATTTTGCTCACCCTGTAGATTTGCTTTCCTTAATAGGATTGGGCTTGGAATGAGACTCGGAGGAAACTTCCTTTTATGTACTTTTGAGAACTTTTGTAATAGGGTTCCAATTCTTTTGTCTAGACCTTGTAGCCATTATGTGTTTTGGGCTGTTTTATGGAAACCCGATGTATGGATTGGTTAATTGTTAAATATTGTTAAGTTTGAACGCTTCCGCATTAATTGCGTTTATATTGTTTGGTTGTGCCGTCTAGTATCGCTATAAGTTTGAACGTTTTTTTTGTTTGAGTTCTAGCGAGAGTTGGGCAGGCATCCCGCGGATAACCTTTGGTTCGCTTTAGGGAGAAGTGGGGGCATCACAGTTGGTATCAGAGCACTAGGTTAGAGATCTATATGGGAGACATATTAGATACTCTATCCTTAAGATCTGAGACAGAATGACTTTGTCATACCTTAAGGGATACTTGGGCGAATTAGTGACTAAGTTAGGCATATCCTAAAGGGACATCCGAACTAGGTAATGATTAAGATTCTAACCCGAAAAGTGTTATTATTTTTGCAAGGATGGTAAACGGAAATGGAGTCTTGGCAGCTAACGGGAATGGCCATGCGAATGGTCATGTTGTGCCTCCTAGGCCTATCTACTACCGAGCGCTAGGTGGGGGAGCTCGAGTACGCTATTCCCCATCTGACAGATATCCCCGATATTCGTGTAGGTTGACCTTTGCCTACCCGAACCACCTCATGCTTGCTTTGGACGACGAGCGTCGTCAGTTAGTGGATCTTAACAGGGATTTACAGGCAGAGGTGGACGAGTTTAGTCAAATGGTTAGGGCTCAGGGAGAGAGGATTGTGGAGCTCGAGGAGGTCCTAGAGGGCGAGGTGGCTACATCTGCCGTTGTTCGTGAGGAGCTCCAGAGTACTAGGGCTCGACTTACTAGCTTGAGGGAGGAGGTCCGTGATAGGGCTTCCGGGATCTTGGCTGATGCTACTAGGCTAGTGAATGAGGTGATGGATGTGGTCCAGAGCCTTGAGGAGGATGAGGATCCTGAGGAGAAAATTCCTCCTGATAGTCCTACTGTAGACTAGGTCTAGACTGATCGATCTTTCTTTTGACCCTTTTGACTAGTATAGTTAGAATTAGTTGGGGTGACGCTAAGTGATGAGGCCATTGTATTTTGCATGACTGTGTGACTTACTTTTGAGGCACTTGCTTTTTCTTTAGTCTTCTGTGACTAAAAGTATTCTTGTGGCACCTGTGTGCTATATTTTGTGATCTTCCCCATGACTTGCTAATTGTATGAATTTGAAGTGTTAATGAATGTAAATTATTGTAATTTTTAATATTTTTGTGATTGGTTCTTATTTTAAGCATTTCTCGCCTAATTGATTTATTCCTTGCACTAGACATACCTAGGATAATGGAAGGGTTGAGAAGTGGTCGATGCCGTGGATGAGGGACTAGACAGGCCCAACCTCATGGGGATGACCAGGGATCGGCAACTGGACCGACCCAGGAATAGAAAAATATTGAGGGTAATCAAGTGGCTACTGCTATTAATAGGATGATTGACATCCTAGAACGCTTAGCTGATAGGCAAGGTCATGGACCGTTTAACCAATCTGGGGGACAGGATAGAGGAGAGGATAGAGCCTTAGAGGGGTTCTTGAAGTTTAATCCGCCTAAGTTCTTTGGTGAATCCAATCCTAAAATAGCGGAGAACTGGTTGGAGAGGATGACTAACATATTCGTCGCTCTAGACTATACTGAGGATAGGTGAGTGAATTTTGCTTCTTTCCAATTCGAGAGAGTAACCCGTGCTTGGTGGGATGTGATAAAAAGAAAATGGCAGAGAGTTCAAACCCCTTGCATCTGGGAGAACTTCACGAGAGAATTTAATGAATAGTTCCTTCCACCCTTGATCCAAAAAAAGAGAGATGATGAATTTGTTAAGTTGAAACAAGGAACCCTTACTGTAGCGGAGTATGAAGGAAAATTCACTAAACTTTCTAAGTATGCCCCTGAGCTGGTGGTTAATGAACGGAGGAGGATAAAATGATTTGTACAGAGGTTGAATGTGAAAATTCAGGAGGGCATGGCCGCTGCCCAAATTTCTACATTTACTGAGGCTCTAGAGAAGGCACAGAGGGTTGAGAGTGCAAGACTACAAGTGAGGGACTTTCACAATAGAAAAAGAAATTTTTCTATCCATACTTCTGGGCAGGCTAGTAAGAATACACAACCTTCCAAAATGGAAAGAGGAGTGGGAGGAACAAGGACTGCTGGGGCCTTGAGGGGAGCTTTAGCTAGAGGAGGTCGTAGTGGACCGACCTAAGCTAAGGGAGCGCCATCTACTGGTTCGGCGGTGACTCCTCAAGTTATTTGTGGGTACTGTGATAAATCCAACAACTCCGAGAATGACTGTTAGAGAAAGTCGGGGAAGTGTTTGTTTTGTGGTAATGCCGAACATCAAGTCGCGAATTGTCCGAAAGCGCCAAAAGTGGGAGGTAATACCCAGATGCCAGAAAAGTCAATCTCCAAGCAGACCAGTGCTGGGGGAAGTCGACCGAAAGTGCCGGTTAGGGTGGTCTATGCACTGGACTACCAACAGGTACCTCAGGCGACTGAAGTGGTTGAAGGTACAATTCCAATCTTTCACCGTTTAGCTAAGATTTTAATTGATCCGGGTGTGACTCATTTTTTTGTAAACCCTAATTTTATGAGTGGAATAGATTTGAAACCAATTAAATTACCTTATAACTTAGAAATTAAAATGCCTACTGGGAACCAAAATTTAATCGTTAATTTGGTGTTTAGAGATTGTGAGATTTGGGTTGGAGAACGAAAATTATTAGCCGACTTGATGGGTTTGGCGATCAAGGGATATGATGTGATCTTAGGAATGGACTGGTTTGCCCGTTACAATACCCAATTGAATTGTAAGACGAAGATCGTATAATTTTGCATTCCGGGAGAGGCAATCTTGAAATTGAATGTAAGGGGTAGATTAGTTTCATCTGCACTTATATCAGGGATTCGGGTTAGAAAATTATTAAGTAAAGGAGCTCAAAACTATTTGACTTTTCTAATCAACACTTCCAGTGATAAGGTGAAATTGGAAGACATGCCTATAGTGAGGGATTATCCGGATATTTTTTCTGAAGAGTTAGAGTCTTTACCTCCGGAAAGGGACATAACTTTTAAGATTGATATGACTCCGGGAGTAGCACCTATCTCTAAGACACCATATAGAATGGTTCCGGCTGAATTGAAGGAATTAAAGCTACAATTGCAAGACTTGTTGGAACGGAATTTTATAAAGGAAAGTGATTCACCGTGGGGATTCCCGGTCTTGTTTGTTAAGAAGAAAGATGGGAGTTTGAGGTTGTGTATAGATTATCGAGACTTGAATGAAGTTACTATTAAGAATAAGTACCCATTGCCCCACATTGATGAATTGTTTGACCAATTGCAAGGGGCAGTAGTATTCTCCAAGTTGGATATGAGACAGGGATATTATCAATTGAGAATTTTGGAAAAAGATATACCCAAAACTGCTTTTAACTCGAGGTATGGGCACTTTGAGTTTGCAGTAATGCCATTTGGATTAACCAATGCACCTGCTGCTTTCATGGATTTGATGTACAGGATTTTTAAGCCTTATCTGGACCAATTCGTGGTGGTCTTTATTGATGACATATTGGTGTATTCAAAGAATGAGAAAGATCACGAGAACCACTTGAGAATTGTTTTACAAACCCTGAGAGAACACCAATTATATGCTAAGTTCAGCAAGTGTGAGTTCTGGTTAAAAGAAGTGACTTTCTTGGGACACATAATTTCTAAGGATGGGATTAAAATGGATCCAGTTAAAGTTGAAACTGTTTCAAAGTGAAAACGATCGAAAAATCCTACTGATTAGCAGGGTATTATCGGAGATTCATTAACGATTTTTCTAGAATTGTTGGACCCATGATTGAATTGACCAAGAAAAGTAGGAAGTTTATATAGAGTCCTAAGTGTGAGGATAGTTTCCAAGAGTTAAAGAGACGTTTAACAAGAGCGTCGGTGTTAGCCCTGCCAAATGGTAAGGATAGCTTCGTGGTCTACACAGATGCTTCTAAGGAAGGTTTGGGATGTGTTTTAATGCAAATGACAAAGTGATAGCATATGCCTCTAGGAAATTGAAACCGCATGAAGGAAATTACCCGACTCATGACTTGGAATTAGTGACTGTGGTATTTGCTTTGAAGAAATGGAGACATTACTTGTATGGAGTGACATTTGAGGTTTTTACTGACCACAAAAGTCTTAAGTATTTGTTTTCTCAAAAAGAGCTGAATCTGAGGCAACCTAGATGGATGAAATTTTTGGAAGATTATGATTGCATGATAAAGTACCATCCAGGGAAGACCAACGTAGTGGCCGATGCATTAAGTCGTCAAGTACAAGTGGCCGGATTGATGATTAAGGAATTACACCTGCTAGAAGAAGTTAGTTATTGGAATTCTCGATTGGAGCCGAGGAAAATCATTTTGAAAATATTGAAGTAAATTCCACTCTGTTGGAATATATTAAGAAATCTCAGGAAAAGGACGCCGAAGTGCAAAAATGGTCAGAAAAGGTTAAAAAGGGAGACAAGTCGGATTTTAACTTAGGATCAAATGGTGTATTGAGATTTCAGAATCGGATAGTAGTGCCAAAAGATGAAGGACTTAAGAAGGAAATTTTAGAAGAGGCACACCGATCAAAATTTACGGTACACCCTGGAGGGAATAAGATGTACCAGGACTTGAAGAGTCTTTATTGGTGGGAAAAAATGAAGAAGGAAATTGCCCAATTTGTCCAGACATGCTTAGTTTGTCAGCAGGTTAAAGCCGAGTATCAGAAACCATCAGGACTTTTGCAACCTTTAGAAATACCTGAGTGGAAATGAAAAAATATTATCATGAATTTTGTATCAGATTTATCAAGAACACAAAGAGGCCATGATGCTATTTGGGTGATAGTGGATAGACTGACCAAATCAGCTCATTTTCTGCCGATTAATATGAAGTACCCATTGGAGAAATTAGCTAAGTTATATTTGGATGAGAACATTAGACTACATGGTATACCTGTGAGTATTGCGTTGGATAGAGATCCAAGATTTGTTTCGAGATTCTGGAAAAAGATGCAAGAGGTGTTGGGGACTAAATTAAATTTTAGTACTATTTATCATTCTCAGATTGATGGACAGTCTGAGAGAACAATTCAGACTTTTGAGGACATGTTGAGGACCTGTGTTCTAGATTTTGGAGAAAGTTGGAGTAAATATTTAACCTTGGTAGAATTTGCTTATAACAATAGTTTCCATTCTTCTATACAAATGGCTCCGTATGAAGCCCTTCATGGTCGGAAGTGTAGGTCTCCAATTTGTTGGGATGAAATAGGTGAAAGGAAAATCTTAGACCCGACTACAGTATCTTGGATTGAGAAAGCTAATGAAAATGTAAAGTTGGTACGCCAGAGGATCCAAACCGCTCAGAGCCGTCAAAAGAGCTATGCCAATAATCGGAGAAAGGATCTAGAATTTACTGTTGGAGATCTAGTGTTTTTCGAGATTACGCCTTTGTAAGCGAGTTTGATGTCTGAAAAAGGAAAGAAGTTACAACCGAGGTTTGTAGGGTCTTATAAGATTATCCAACGCGTAGGGAATGTAGTATACAAGTTGGAATTGCCACCGAGTCTATCTTGAATCCATAATGTGTTCCATGTATCTATGCTTAAGAAGTATCATCCAGACCCTTCTCACATTTTGCAACCGGAGAGTATTGAAATTGATGAAATCTTAACCTATGAGGAGAAACCGGTGAAACTTCTGGATCGAAAGGTGAAAGAATTCAGAAATAAACGGATACCATTGGTGAAAGTGCTTTGGAGGAATCATGGAATAGAGAAAGTCACTTGGGAAGTCGAGGAAGCAATCCGAGAAAAGTATCCCGACCTGTTCACAGATCAAGGTAAATTTCGAGGACGAAATTCTCTTAAGGGGGAGAGGATGTGAAAACTCGTAAAAATTCTTATTTTAAACCTCTATTTTTTGTTCAATTAATTATTTATTTGGATATTTGTCCCGAATATTATTTTCTACCCATATTAGACCTAAATACATGGAATTATAGTTTTATTATATTTTTAAAGTGACTTGTTTCAAAAATTAATTTTTGAGAGCTCGTTTAATGAAAATAGTGAAAACGTGTTTGGAAATCTTAACCGATTGAGAGTACAATAAGCTTGAAACTCGGGGACATGTACATTATTCCTAAAATAGGTATTTTTATGTTTAAGAGTTCAAATGTTAGTTAGTTATATTATCGTTATAAGAATTTCTTGGAAGTTTCACTTTATCGCGCTTAAATTGGAAGTACGCGTTTTTACGCGCGCAATTAATTGAGTGACTTTAGACTTTCATTTTATACCTTTAAGAGTGAATAATAATAGTATGAATATAAGTGCATTGGAGGTTTAGTGCACTAGTGAAATAAACTCGAGAGGAATCGAGCACGAAACGCGCGCGTATGCGCACCATTGAAGAGTTGACTTTAGAGTGAATTATAGCCACACATTAAAGCTTCTTTTGGAAGCCTCATTTAGATCAAAATTCCCTCACTCTTCCTCCCTAAGACAGCCGGCCATTGAGCTTGCAAAACAACACAAAAGTTCTCCAAATATGTTTACAAAATCTTCATCAATCTTCATCCAATTCACATCAAATTTCATCCACACTTGGCTCATTATTTGGAGAGTTTATCAAGCTAAGAAAAGGAGCTACTTTCCACGGTTTTTCTTGGACAAGTGAGGACCGAAAATTCTGCTTTGGAACATCAAACCAAGTAAGTGATGATCAAACCTTGAAAACTTGATTTATGGAAGTTATCTTACATATTTAAACTCATGCATGCATATGGGTAGCTTGTTTATGATGGAAAAATGGTTGTGTGGATTCTATGAACTCCCACTTTGGTTTGAGGGACTGATTTGGTGATTGATCGTGATATTAATATTGGTTCAGTGTTTAAATTAGTGGAATAATGTTAGATTGTTGATAGAAACTTAAGGATGGTGCAATGACCAAAAGTGACCATTTTGCCCCTGTTATGTTCATGCACTTTGATGCAAAATTTTGAGGTTCCAATGGCTTGTTTATATTGTTTACATGTTATAGTGAGTGTGTAAAAGGTTTTATTAAAAAATAACTTGATTTGGTCACCCAAATGTTGGAATTACGAAAGCTTAGAAAACTGGAAAATGTTCCCGTCACTGCTCTGGCAGTCATCTTTTTTCGGCTATAACTCATCGCTCCGATGTCAGAATCGAGTGCCATTTGTGGCAATGGAAACTAGACATTCCCCGCTTTTCGTTGGTATAAAATGCACATCCTGGTTCCATTTGAGCAAGCCAAATCATTCATTTGAAAATTGCTGTCCTGTTTCGTTGTTTCCAAGAAGGCAGCACATGAGTTATAACTTGATGCTCACGAATGAGCGGGTTATGGATAGATTTTGAAAATGTTTTCTTCTGAGAAAATATAGCCTTATGAATCTACTTTCCAACCCATCAACCATGTTCAATTCCGAGTTGAATTGAATGAGTTGTGGCCGAAATCCTAAACTGACTCGGAGATTTCAAACCCTCTTATGGCTAGTTCAAGTCTTAATCGTTATTGGGACTTCTTGTTTCGAACTTTTTGGTGTTAATCACCTACCAAATGTATCTTGGACTTCTTTTAGATATTATCTACTGAAATGAATCGTGTTTGAGGTGTTTTATTGGCCAAACATTTTGAAAACGGAAAAACGAAAGTCCAAGGCAGATTTGCTGAGGAATTTCTTGGGACTTTAGTGGTTTCGTTAACCAACTTTCCTTACATATTTTTCTATGAAAATTTTCAGAGGAATAGTCCCTATATGGTAGTATCAAACTACTAAATTTGGTGCCATTCCGAGTCCGTTTCACTGCTCAACTAAACTTCCAAAGTTCATGATTAGAGTTTGGAAAATCCTTGATTAACAAGGAAACTTTAGTAATTTTGAGCTACCATATCTTGATGCTAAAAACTCCAAATCTTGTTCTGTTTATTTTGTTTTAAACTTGGATTGAAACTCTAATAGAGTTTCAAATTTCAGAGGCTAGTTCAAATCAAGTGAATTTTACCGAATTTTCAAAATTGGCCAAAAACCAACCTAAACCTGCCTTAAGTGCCCCAAAACAACAATTTTGAGCTAATTTTTGAATACTTTCCGTTTGGAAATGAGAAAGTGTATTCTAGAAACTTTTAGTACTTTGGAAGAGGATTCCAATGGTACCAAGTTTTCCAATTTTGGACTTGTAAAGAGTGAGATACGATTTTTCAAAAATCTCGTATCAAAACTGAAATTTCTGAATTTTAAGGAAATTGAGTTTTTTGAATTCTCCTTATTCCTTCGATATTACTTGAACGTTTTATACTTGATTTCAAAGATAAAAACTCGATTTCTTTTGTACCTTAAAACCCCACTTTTGAGCCTTAATTCGCACTAATTTAGGCTCAATTTAATAAAATTTCTTAGGATTGTACAAGCGTGCAATCTTTCTCAATAATTGGGGTTTATAAGTGATTGTTCACTATTAATTGCTCAGACTCGCACGAGAACCTTCAAGAGGATCCTACGGTGGACGCTTGAATTTCAAGTAACATTTTTCCTTGGTTGACTTGGTAAGTGTCAAGTGTGTGTTACTTGAACTCCTGTGAACTCGATACATGTTTACTTGTTATTGATACTTGAGATTTTGAATTTTGAGACAAGCGTGTAGTTTATCGCACTCGTTCTCGCTTGAAATGAATAACTCATACTTGAATACTTGCATATCTCGATTGCTTGAATATACCACATGCTTGAATGACTTGAAATAGTATGCTATGGCTGCCTACGTCGTTGGAGTGAATCTCCTCGACACTCAAATATACATGGGGGACGCCCAAAACACCATTGGTCATCCTTGGACTCGAGTCGGCTTGGGTTTGGTCGGATTCCTTGTTAAACCATGGGGAAAACATGAAAGCTTGATCTAGTGAGAGATCTCGCTTGGTATACACGAGTAGTATCGCCTTAAACAAATGACAGGCGGGCCCGATACAGGGGTATGTATGGTGAAAGGGGATAGGTTAAGTGGAGTTCTACGGACTAAACCTACCCGATTGACTGAGTGTCAATTCGTGGAGGTTATTGATCGTGTAAGTGGAATATAGCTCTTGAGAGCTCCAGTATCCTTGAATTGTTTCTGGTTTTCTTTCCAGTAAATTGTTAATTATTGAAATATTATTGCTTGACTTGTAAATTGGGATTGTTATTTGAGCAATGTGCTTGCATGTGTGTTCTTGGCTTCACGAGCGTTTTGTTCACCCTGTAGATTTGTTTTCCTTAACAGGATTGGATTTGGAATGAGACTCGGATGAAACTTCCTTTTATGTACTTTTGAGAACTTTTGTAATAGGGTTCCAATTCTTTTGTCTAGACCTTGTAACCATTGTGTGTTTTGGGCTGTTTTATGAAAACCCGATGTATGGATTGAGGAATTGTTAAATATTGTTAAGATTGAACGCTTCCGCATTAATTGCATTTATATTGTTTGGTTGTGTCGTCTAGTACCGCTATAAGTTTGAACGTTTTTTTTGCTTGAATCCTAGCGAGAGTTGGGCAGGCGTCCAGCAGATACCCTTTGGTTCGCCTTAGGGAGAAGTGGGGGCGTCACAGTTTCTAGTTGTCATTTTTTACTCTTGAAACTCCTTTAGTTTGCTTCTCAAAGTTTCCATACTTATCTGATCATTTCCAGCCGGAATCTTTGTAGAAAAAGTGGTCAAAAAGTTGTGTGAAAATAGTACAAGTTGCAGAGCAAGTTGCAGCCGAAATCCACTAAAATGCGGGCAAAAAAAATGTCCAGTGCCCACGTTTTGGCCCCTATTCTACTCTTTGCAGGTTTGCACTTTTCTGGGCAGAATTCATCCTTGATCTATTTTTGGTCCAACTTCAACTAATATTTTCTTAATGTTAGAGGTTGAACTAGCTCTTGTGTAAATCATGAAAGTTGTAACCATTTGAGTTAGCTTTCCAATGCATCAACAATCATCCAATTTGGAGCTCTGTGGACCAACAAATGACTAAATTACCCTTGACTGGTCAGAACCTTGTTTCAGCTTCGACCATAGAAAATGTACTTCTGTATTTCAACTTTTTGACTAGGAAAATGACTGAACTAGACTTTTATGTCTCATACCAAATGTATATCTATCTCTTATATTTAAAATGGTTCAAGAATCACTTCAATCCAATGCCTGTAACTCAAGATATAGCCAAAATACCACAAGGTATCAAGTCTATCTTCACTTGCATTTCTTCCTTTGAATGTTTTGCACTTCATATTCTCTTTTCATCACTTTAATTCAGCATCAATCATCCAATTATCTTGTTCAATCACTCCATTTCATGATTGAATCATTAAACCTACAAAAACATGAAGTTTTTACCATAAAAATCCATAGAAATGTAATTTTTACTATTTAAACCATAAAATGAATATTTTCACTAGAATTTTAGTTAATTAGCTATAAAACTAACTAAAACTCACCAAAACTAAATAATAAAACACACTTAAAACACATAAAATGTATTCTTATCAAACTCCCCCACACTTGAATCATTGCTTGTCCTCAAACAATAAGAAATACCAACCAATAATGATCCAACATTTTGAAAATAAACATATGTGCACCCTCAACTTCATTTTTTCAAAAATAAGGTAAATGACCATTATGCAATCATTCAATTAACCTCAATGACTCATAATATCAAGTAAAAGAGAACCAATTTCACAAGTAAGTAACTTATATGGTCAATAAAATGCTTCCTAAACTCATGATCATCTCTTATTCAAACTTAAAGAGGGATTTATTCATATAATATAGCTAAATAAATACTTAAACTGTGAAAGTGCCTTTTGACGCGAGAATCGACATTATTAGATGAAGATCACCGGTTACTCAATATTTCACATACTCAAGTTGCCTTGCCTACTCATAATTCAAGTACCGTTTTATGCGAAAGTCGACATTTATAGATGAAGACTCCCAGTTACTAAGTACAAGAGCCATTGGAGTAGAACAACTCTTAATCACTTTTTTTTTCTCTTTTTTTTTCATTTTTTTCATCTCTTGTTTTTTTTTCTCAAAGTAAGTCCCTCAAAAGTATAATCATGAGAAGAGTATTGCAATTATTAATCATACTTATCACTTAACTATATAAAATCAAGTAAAGAGAAGAAACTTCATCAAATATACAAAATCTAGGCATAATTTTCTCCACCTTACAAGATATACTTTCCTATAAATGCACAAATTATAATAACATAATAATCATTTCTAAGTTAAATGAGAAAAGAAATTTTCAAACCACATATATTTACTTCAAAAAAGTAGAAAGAATTTGCACTACTAATAGTGTGGAACTTGTACCCCTTGAATAAAATTGAAAAAATTTGAAATTTTTTGGGGTAATTTTGCAATTTTGGACAAGATGTTGGAAAAATTTTGACAGAATTTTTTCTAAAAGTGGACGAAACTCCCTGTCAGTAAACCCAAAATATACAACATTCAAGTGTAGTTTATATTCCTGTTATTCTTGGTTTTGATGATCACAAAGGACTTTGAAATGTTTATCTAACTCTCTTCAAATATAAGTATTTTTTGCCTATCAAAGAATCAGGTACGAATATGTCAAGAAATGAAAATCAACCAAAAGAAGAAGCAAAAACAGGACACTCATGTCGGACGTCCGAAGGAATCTGTCGGACGTCCGAAAGGATGAAGAACATCAAGATGGAAATTCTGTCGGACGCTCGTGAGGAAGCATCGGACGTCCGGATGGATCGGACGTACTCTTCGAACGCACATCGATCGTGTCGGACGTCCTAAAAATTCCACAAAGTGTTGATGACTCTCTGCCAAGACTCTGTCGGACGCTCGTAAGGAAGCATCGGACGTCCTGAAGGATCGGACGCATGATTCGGACGCACATCAATCTCATCGGACGTCCTAAAAATTCCACGAAGATTTGATAACTCTCTGGACGACGTTCGGACACAGAAGCTCGGATGATAAAATCCCATCGGACGTCCGAACAACAACTTGACTGATTTTCGGACGATGGGATCGGACGATGACTAAGCCGTCGGACGTCCGACAGCCCCAACGGCTAGCTGACTCTTCATCTGCCTTCTATCCGTTGGAAGTATTAATGAAGCGCATTTCTGGTTCCCTTTAAATACAAACGATTCTGAATCAGAAGAGGACTTTTACACACTTTGTTTACAAGATCTCAAGAGATATTTTAGCTAGAAAATAGTCTCCAAAGCTAGATTTGTTCTCCAAGTGGTGTGAATTTCTTGTGAGCATTTCTCTTGTGGTTGAAAGTCTCATTAGTGTAACTTTGTTGAGGGTTATCTGAGTGATTGTAAAACTTCTTAGCTTGACTAAGTGAGGCTTAGGGCAAGGAAGAAGTGCTCCCTCCATTGTACATCTAGTTGATCATCTTTCATCAAAGAGAAGTTGCTCAACCTAGTGATTGGTCTTCAAGTTTGAGGAAAGCTTGGTAGACAATCGGTTTGATATTCTATCTTATTCTTTTTGTTTAATAAAATTCTCATTGCTTATCTATACTTGTTTTTCTAATCAACATTGCTCTATTCTTCTAATCTACTTGGTTGATCATTACTAGAAAAGAAGGTAAATTTTTATTAAAGAAAAAGTGCATAAATTTGATTAAGGTTTTAATCAACCTAATTCACCCCCCCTCTTAGGTTGTCTTTGGGCCTTACAATTGGTATCAGAGCTTGGTCTCCTAGAGATTAAGCTCAAGCGGCTTGGAGTAAAGATGACAACCAGTCATGCTATGTTTGTTGAGGGGCAATCTGTTACTAGGCCTCCCATGTTTAGTGGCTCCAATTATGTTAGTTGGAAAGAAAGGATGATTATCTTTTTGCAATCTATTGATATTGAGCTATGATTTATTGTGAGTGAAGGATCGCATGAAGCTAACTTTTTTGATGCAGATACAGGGTTGCTTCGGCCAAAAACAAGAGCTGAAATGAATGCTCAAGATAGGACTAATCTCACATTGAATGCCAAAGCCATGAATGTTCTTTATAGTGCCTTAGATTCAAATGAATCAATTAGAGTAAAAGGCTGTAAATCGACCAAAGAAATGTGGGATAAGCTAAGAGAAATCCATGAGGGTGGTGACAACGTGAGAGAACAGAAAAAGGCTATCTTGGTCACAAAGTATGAATCATTTAAAATTGAACCTCTTGAGGATATTGACAAATTATATTGCAGGTTCAATGACATGATCAAAGATCTCGAGGTGTTGGGCAAAGAGTACACCTTGGGAGAGAAGAACAGGAAAATTCTCAATGCATTGTGCAAAGAATGGGAAAATAAAGTTACTGCAATAGAGGAGGCTAAGGATCTAAATTCTGTGCCTATTGAATCTCTCATTAACTCACTAACCTCTTATGAGTTGAAGTTGAAATCTAAAGCGCAGGAGGAAGAGGATGCTAGAGCAAAGAGAAACATTGCTCTAAAGACTACTCAAGGTGAAGATGATCCAGCTCACTTGGATGATGAAGACTCGGATGGTGATGATAATGATCTTGCTCTCATCACAAGGGGCTTCAAGAGAATCTTGAATAAAAGGAAGTTTAGAAGGGGAGGACCTAGCAATCAATTCCAAAATTATTCATCAAATGCAAGGAACAAAGGAAAACAAGAATTCAACAAGAAGCAAGTGGACAAATGCTATGAATGTGGACAGCCTGGACACTATGCAAACGAATGCCCCATGAAGAAAATGAAAGATGGGAAAGCTGATCGAAAGCCAAGATTCAACAACTTCCAGATTACTTGGAATGAATGCAACTCCGATGGGGAAGTTGAAGAAGAGGAAGAATCAGCTCAAATGGCCTTCATGGCTGTTAGAGATAATGAGGTAACTTCCATACACTCTTAATCTGAAAGTGATGATGAAGAAGATGATGATCTTGAATCCTTTGTTGAAAAACTACATAATGCCTTGAAGGAATCTTATGATAAAAACAAGCAGCTAAAACAGAAAATTGCTTTTCTGATTCATGAAAATGCAAGTCTTCTTCAACAAAATAAACAACTAAAGACTGACAATGAATGTCTTGTAAGAGCCGGATTTGATGTTCAAAATGAGCTTGATAGAAAGACAAGTATTTGTGAAATGCTGAAGGAAAGACATGGTGATTTGAAGAAAAGAATGGACAACTTGGATGAGACTTTGAAAGCAAGAAAACAAGATTTTCTCAAAAAGAACATGTCATCTACCTTTCTTACTGCTCATCAAAGAACATTAGCACACAACAAAAATGCACATGATTTCACAACATATAGAAGAAGTGGATTGAGATATGTCAAACCATTACATGTTAAGGGCTCTTCCATTATGTGTGGTTTTTGTTGTCAAAAAGGGCATTTGAAAGGAGATTGCTATGTGAAAAGAAATCTGAACAAAGGGATGAGATGCATGTGGTTAGTTAGACACAATGCTAACTATTGTGGACCCAAAAATTAAAAAGGGTACCAAACACTTTCTCTTTTCAAGAAAAAGGCTCAAACAAGTCCAAATGGTTTATTGATAGTGGCTGCTCAAGGCATATGACCGGTGATCCCTCTTTGTTCATAAAGCTAAAATCAAAATCAAGTGGAAAGGTGACATTTGGTGATGATGTGAAAGTTAAGACAATTGGAATAGGTGATGTTGGTAAGGATGGTGAAATTTTTGTTCATAATGTGCTCTTAGTTGATAACTTAGGTTATAACTTACTTAGTGTTAGTCAATTGTGTGATAAAGACTTGAATGTGTTGTTTAAAAAGCATGAATGCATTGTGCTTGATTCCAAATATAATATTGTGTTCAAAGGTAAGAGGTTTAACGACATATATATTGTGGTTCTTGATAAAATTGATTATTCTAGCTTCAAATGTCTTAAAGCTTCAAATGAAGATCCTTGGTTGTGGCATAGGAGACTTTGTCATTTTAACATGGATTTACTAAAGGAAATTTCGAAAAAGGAGCTGGTTAGAGGCTTGCCAAAAATCTGTTTTGAAAAGGATAAAATTTGTGATGCATGTCAATTTGGAAAGCAAACAAAAGTTTCTTTTAAACCAAAGAAGTGTGTTTCAACTTCTAAACCTTTAGAACTCTTGCATCTTGACTTATTTGGTCCTACTCAAATCACTAGCTTGGGAGGTAAGAAATACTGCTTTGTGATTGTGGATGATTATTCTAGATATATTTGGGTGATATTTCTTGCTCATAAGGATGATGCCTTCAAGAATTTCACTTCATTGTTTGCTAAAGTGCAAAATCTGCTTGGCTTAAAAATTATTAGGATTAGAAGTGATAATGGAACGGAATTCAAGTATTGTGGTTTTCCAGATTTCTGTGATCATAATGACATAACACATGAGTTTTCAATTGCAAGAACTCCACAACAAAATGGTGTTGTAGAAAGGAAAAATAGGACACTACAAGAGGCTGCTAGAACTATGTTAAGTGAATGTAGTTTGCCAAAATACCTTTGGGCTGAAGCGGTTAACACTGCATGTTATGTGATGAACAGAATCCTTTTGAGACCTATTTTGAAAAAAACATCTTATGAACTGATTTTTGATAAGAAACCTACGGTTGGATATTTCAAAGTCTTTGGTTGTAAATGTTTTATTTTAAATTTAAAGGAACATCTTGGTAAGTTTGAGAAAAAATCTGATGAAGGAATATTTTTGGGATATTATGAGAACAAAAGAGGATATAGAGTCTTTAATAGAAGGACTCTTGTGATAGAAGAAGCCATACACATAACATTTGATGAAACTAATGATGATAATTCCAAAAGTTCGTGTGAGGATGATGATGTAGGTGTTCGTGAAGGAATGAAAAAGATAAAAATTGGAGATGGAGGAAATTCTGAACCGGAAGCAAAGGAAATGGAGAATGAAGCTCATAAAGTTCAAGAAAGGGAAGATGAGGACAAAAATGATGATTCATTCAAAGATCTTCCCAAGGCTTGGAAATTTAGCCAAAATCATCCAAAAGAACTTATAATTGGTGATCCATCCGAGAAGGTAAACACTCGTTCCTCATCTAAGAAATTGATAGACAATTTTGCTTTAGTTTCTCTTTTTGAACCTAAAAATATCAATGATGCCTTAAAGGATGAAAACTGGATTTTGGCAATGCAAGAGGAACTCAATCAATTTGAAAGAAATGAGGTTTGGACACTAGTTGATAGACCTCAAAATCACCCTATCATTGGCACTAAGTGGGTATTTAGAAATAAGCTGGATGATAAAGGTGTAGTTGTAAGAAATAAAGCTAGATTAGTCGCAAAAGGGTATGCTCAAGAAGAAGGAATTGATTTTGATGAAACATTTGCTCCCGTAGCTAGATTAGAATCTATTAGAATGCTTCTTGCTTTTGCTTGCTTCAAAGGTTTTAAACTGTTTCAAATGGATGTTAAAAGTGCCTTCTTAAACGGTTTTATTGATCAAGAAGTATATGTGGATCAACCCCCCGGTTTTGAAAATTCAAAATTTCCAAATCATGTGTTTAAACCCTCAAAAGCATTGTATGGGCTAAAACAAGCTCCAAGAGCTTGGTATGAAAGATTGAGTGGTTTCTTGATTGAAAATAATTTCAAAAGAGGAGTTGTGGACACCACACTGTTTACTAAGCAAGTGCTAAATGAACTCCTCATTGTGCAAATATATGTAGATGATATTATTTTTGGTGCTACTAATGAGTATCTATGCAAGGATTTTTCCACCATTATGCAAAGTGAATTTGAAATGAGTATGATGGGAGAATTAAATTTCTTCCTTGGACTTCAAATACATCAAGCCATAGAGGGCAGTTTCATAAATCAAGCAAAATACACTAAGGAATTGCTGAAAAGATTTGGCATGGAGGATTCAAAGCAAGTTGGAACTCCAATGTGCACTTCAACAAAACTTGACAAAGATGAAGAAGGCAAACAAGTGGATGAAAAGCACTATAGAGGTATGATTGGAAGCTTACTTTATTTAACCGCAAGTAGACCCGATATTATGTTTGTTGTTTGCTTGTGTGCTAGATTTCAATCTTGTCCAAAAGAATCACATTTGAATGCTGTTAAAAGGATTTTTAGGTATTTGAAAGGTACATTAGACTATGGTCTTTGGTATGCTAGATCTAGTGAGTTTGCACTATATGGATATTCGGATGCTGATTTTGGAGGTTGTCGTGTGGATAGAAAGAGTACTAGTGGAACTTGTCACTTTCTTGGTAATTGCTTAGTCTCTTGGTTTAGCAAGAAACAAAATACAATATCTTTGTCTACAATCGAAGCGGAATATATTGCCGCTAGTGCATGTTGTGCTCAACTTTTATGGATGAAACATACATTGAATGATTTTGGATTATCATATGACTGCATGCCTATATTCTGTGATAATACTAGTGCTATCAATTTGACCAAAAATCCAATTCAACATTCTAGGACAAAGCATATAGATATAAAGCATCACTTTATTCGCAATCTTGTTCAAAAAGGTGAAGTATGTATAAATTATGTTTGTTCTAAAGATCAATTTACTGATATTTTTACAAAAGCTTTGCCATTAGATCAGTTCATTCATCTAAGATCAAAATTAGGGATAATCGAAAAATCATCTTAAAATTTTTCAAAGCCTTCGGACGTCCGAAAGAAGATGAACGGACGTCCGATAATGTTCTTCAGCTATTTTTTCCAGAAAACACCTGTTCGAACGAATCTGTCGGACGCACGACTTCGTTCGGCCGTCCGACAGTGCAACGGTACACTTTTTAAAGTAACTCTCTTCCTCATTTGCTTCAAACTCTACTTCTTCTATTTCCTCTCGGACGAAAACTCTCTTGTCTCTCACTCTCAAATTCATACCATTCTGAAGCTCTCATTCCCAAATTGACTCAACCAAAACTTTTCCTGATCGATTGCGACTCGTTTCTCCTGATCATTTCACCGAATCGCATAACATTTCGCAAATTCCCAAATTTCCCTCAAAATCCTATTTTCTCATAACCGCTCTGTCAAATCTTATTCAAAGCCTTTTTGTCCCAAAATTTCTGTGTGATTCACTTCCATACTACTGTGTGCATCATTTGCATTCTTCATTCCACGCATTTCGCACAATGGTGAATCTAAGAGGAGGGAAGGTCACTGCCGGACGCAAGCATCCACTCAGGGATGAGGATGATGATCTTCCTACGGTCAAACGATCATCCAAACGCTTCAAGAGGGGAGCTGTAAAGGGTCAAATGTCACAGCCTACACCACAACGTACCCCTCAGCCTGAATCTGGACAGGGAACCTCATCTCAACCGTCTCCAAAATCAACCACAGTCCCTACATTCTTTGATGACGCTGCCAAAGAAAAACACTCCTGGATATCCCAAAAAGGTTTCATTCCTCAACGTTCAGTAAATCCCTCTGAGTTTCGCAAAATAGGTTTAGAGTCCATTCTGCATCTTTTTGAATTTCAGAAATGGTCACATATCATTTCCATGCCTAACGTTTATTACCCTGAAATGCTATATCAATTCTTTGCCAATCTTAGGAAAGACACTGATCATACTGAAATTATGTCCAGGGTAAATGGGGTAGATTTAGTGTTTGATCCTGAGATTGTGAATGCTGTCTTAAATACTGTTATTGAACCAGGATGCAAAAGTAAAATTGCCAATTTCTTTTCTTATGAAGAGCATCCCACTGCTGATAATCACTTTGATAGTGCTAAGATGATGTCTTATTTTCAAAAGAAGTTTTCTGCCCCTGCTGATGCAAAACTGAATGACCTTGCTCCTGTGAATCTAATTGCCTTTTCAATCATTTCAAACCTGCTTGTGCCTACTGATGGCCATAGAACAGATGCAAACAAAATGGAGTTGTATCTCTTTTACTGTTTTCGAGAAAAGATTCGTATTGATTTTGGTTTTGTCATGTGCAAGTTTTTACTTCGCTATGCCACTGATTCTCGTAGAAAATTATCTTATGGAAAATTTCTTCAAAAGATTTTTGAATTTTACAAAGTACCAATTCTAGGTGTTTGTCCCAAAGAAGCATCCTCTTATGCCTTTATCAAAGGATATTTTGAAAGGAAAAATCTTGTCTTTAAGGATAATCTACGGGCTTATAAGGGGGCATCATCTAGTGAACCTAGGTCTAAGGCTGCACATGATCCACTTCACACTCCATCCTCTGTTGCACTGACCTCTATTCATCCTAGGAAGACTGCCACTAAGGCATCTTCTTCTTCAAATTCTGAGGTGGTTGAGCTTCTTCGAGACCTTAAGCAACATGTTCTGCTTCTTGAACATGGTTTCATGCTCACCATGTCATCCCAGCAACAAGCTGACTTCCTAGATAAAAAGAATCTTCTTTTTCCCCCACCTGTGGTTGAGAAAGTTTCCCATGGCAAAGAGCCACGCCCCACTGATCCAAGTTCATCAATTCCAGACCCGAGCTCATCAACTCCAGTGACTCCTCATGACCCTTCCACATCAGATAAAGGCAAGGCACCTGTTGAAGAAGCTGCTGCAGATGATGAAGAAACTGAAGAGGAGGACCTCTCCCAATATCAGCTTTCTCGAAGGACACCTGGATCCACCTAGTTCACCATTTAGGATCATATAGGGTCATTTGCATTTTGTTTGACTATTTCATGTGGTGTTCAACAATGGATATGTAGATGTACTGCTTATGTTTATGTTATGTACGTTTAAGTACTTTTTGATGGATGATTATGGCTGTAATGGTTATGGATATGTGGATTGATATTTAAGTATTTTGAATGTGTGGATGTGATGAATGTTTTTGTTCTTGATTCTCCGTGATGTATGTGATTGATTGGCCTTTTGTGATGACAAAAAGGGGGAGAGGACTGGATTGGATTGATTGATGATTTAATTGAATTGGCTTGATGGATTGAATTGGCTGCTTAATTGTTATGTTTTTTGGTTGATTGATTAAATCGGTAGGGTAGCCAAGTGAGGGGGAGTTTTTTCAATTTTTTGCTCTATGATCCACTAAGTAAGGGGGAGTGTTTTGTCAATTGAGAAAGGGGGAGCTTATATTGCAATCATCAAATCTCATTTCAAACCATTGTTTTGTCATCATCAAAAAGGGGGAGAATGTTATTCTTGGTTTTGATGATCACAAAGGACTTTGAAATGTTTATCTAACTCTCTTCAAATATAAGTGTTTTTTGCCTATCAAAGAATCAGGTACGAATATGTCAAGAAATGAAAATCAACCAAAAGAAGAAGCAAAAACAGGACACTCATGTCGGACGTCCGAAGGAATCTGTCGGACGTCCGAAAGGATGAAGAACATCAAGAAGGAAATTCTGTCGGACGCTCGTGAGGAAGCATCGGACGTCCGGATGGATCGGACGTACTCTTCGGATGCACATCGATCGTGTCGGACGTCCTAAAAATTCTACAAAGTGTTGATGACTCTCTGCCAAGACTCTGTCGGACGCTCGTAAGGAAGCATCGGACGTCCTGAAGGATCGAACGCATGCTTCGGACGCACATCAATCTCATCGGACGTCCTAAAAATTCCACGAAGATTTGATAACTCTCTGGACGATGTTCGGACACAGAAGCTCGGACGATAAAATCCCATCGGACGTCCGAACAACAACTTGACTGATTTTCGGACGATGGGATCGGACGATGACTAAGCCGTCGAACGTCCGACAGCCCCAACGGCTAGCTGACTCTTCATCTGCCTTCTATCCGTTGGAAGTATTAATGAAGCCCATTTCTGGTTCCCTTTAAATACAAACGATTCTGAATCAGAAGAGGACTTTTGCATACTTTGTTTACAAGATCTCAAGAGATATTTTAACTAGAAAATAGTCTCCAAAGCTAGATTTGTTCTCCAAGTGGTGTGAATTTCTTGTGAGCATTTCTCTTGTGGTTGAAAGTCTCATTAGTGTAGATTTATTGAGGGTTATCTGAGTGATTGTAAAACTTCTTAGCTTGACTAAGTGAGGCTTAGGGCAAGGAAGAAGTGCTCCCTCCATTGTACATCTAGTTGATCATCTTTCATCAAAGAGAAGTTGCTCAACCTAGTGATTGGTCTTCAAGTTTGAGGAAAGCTTGGTAGACAATCGGTTTGATATTCTATCTTATTCTTTTTGTTTAATAAAATTCTCATTGCTTATCTATACTTGTTTTTCTAATCAACATTGCTCTATTCTTCTAATCTACTTGGTTGATCATTACTAGAAAAGAAGGTAAATTTTTATTAAAGAAAAAGTACATAAATTTGATTAAGGTTTTAATCAACCTAATTCACTCCCCTCTTAGGTTGTCTTTGGGCCTTACAATTCCAAACATCAAATCCAAGCAATGAACACAAAAAGATTACAAGTACCCCACACTTGAAATACACATTGTCCTCAATGTGTAGGGGAAGTAAAACAAGAAAAGATAGAAAGAAGCACTCCCCAAGGCAATGGCTGAGATCCAGATCAATCAAGAATCACGAACCTTCGCCAAAAAACACAAACATCTACTAGTACTGTCCAAAATAAGCAAGGTAAAAGGAAAAGTTAACATAACCCTACAAAAGAAAAGAAAAGAAAAGAAAAACTAAAGGAACATAGAAGCAAAGCAAAAGCAGCTCAAGGTGCCGGCCCAATGCCTCCCTCACTAGCAGAGCCGTGACCTTCACCATTGTCTCCAGGAGGAGGACGGGGCGCAGGAGTGATGCCCAAATGATCCTTCATGCGACGCATCCTAACGTCATAAGAATCTAGACGAGAATCGATGCGATCAAGTCGTTCAACGACTTGAGTCTGATGGCAGCCTAGAATATCGAAGAGACGTTGCCAGTTAGAACGCTGTGGAGGTGGAGGAGGTGGCGGTGGGGCAGAAGTAGACGGCCCGGTAGAAGTAGAGGGACCGGTTTCGCCTTGTTCGGTGTGACTAGCTCATCTTGATCGATCTCTCCCTGGACAAGGTAAATTATCCGTCAGAATGCCCATGCTAGGTGAGAGCAGTGACACTTAACTCATTCATTTGTCGTACCGGAATTTGTGAGATACTCTTCAAATTGACGCATACCCGCTCTAAAATCAATGATAGGAGACGTGGAAACCCCAATCGATAGGAAGTCGCACTTCGTCGAGCGGCCATCCTTATGTTGCTAATTATGATATTCGACAATGGAATCCGAACATAAGGAGACTCCTGGTTATGGAACATGTGATCCAAGAAGTAGATATCGCTATGTCGAACCTCTCCTTGACCGCTCTTCTTGGGAATCACATTGTGATCCATGACATAGATAATGAAGCGGTGCCGATAGTTGAATACTAGTGCAAGGATGGCCTCTTTCGTTGATAAACGAAAAGGTTGGTATTGTAGACCAAACCTTGTCATGGCCTGTGAAAGGTCCTAATGCTTGTTGGGCGAAGTAAATCCCTTCTTCAAATCAATTACTGGGCCTTGATCATTGCACTCCAAAATTTGAGCAATTGTAGCTCTAGTGATGGTCAACCTTCTCTCTCGAACAAAGGATCTAATCTCTTCACCACTGTGGCCCTTTTTGTTGTCGATATTGGCATAAAAATCTTGGACCAAATCTGGGTATATGTGGTGAGGGAGAGTGAGAATAGGTGCCCAACCTAAATGCGTAAAAGCCTCCATAATTTGATAGATGCCATCAATGTCTGGAGTTATATGCATCTCGTATATAAACTCCATGTGCTCACACTTCTCGAACCAATCTTGATTATCCTTGGAAGTGAATCGTTCGACATCGTAGTTTGGAGGAGATGGTCGCCTAGATGTGCCTCTTCGCGTTCTCCTTTGTTAGGGCATCGGAGATGGTGCCCTCTCGATCTCTTCTTCACTAGAAGACTCGCAAATAATAGCACGTCCTCTTCTTACCATGGTGCCTAAAAATAGAAAAATCATTAACTCTGATACACTTTTTTAAAATTTATCACACACTCATATTATACAAGAATTAAATCTTATAAAACACCTAATAGCAGAACTTTCCATTTATAGTAACCGTAGGCATTTTATAAAATTATCATTCATGTATAGGGATTTAAATTGGCACCAATAACGACAAAGACACATCTCTATATTATAAAGAATTAACTAAATATTCAACACTGCCCAATATTATAATATGAGAAACATGTCATTAAAATTGCCAAAATCACTAATTCATTAAAATAGACAACAAATATGTCCCAATTAATGAAATTAGCAATAATCAAGTTTATAACAAGCTTTAATTAGCAAAAATAATGCCCATTTAGTTATAAACTTGATTTAACAAAAACTATCCCTATAAATCGCAAAATCCATCAAAATTACTTTTTATTCACAATGTACATGCTAAAACATCATCAACTAACCATTTTTAATCATAAACATCCATCAAGGGGCTCATTAGCAATCCAAGATAATTTTCTCATTTTATCCAAATATAGTAAATTAAAAATTTAAACAACTAATAATCCATCAATTTGCTACATTTAAACATGAAAACATGCATAAACAACCTTAATAAGTATAATGGAGGCCAAAAACATCTAAAAATATCATCAAAAATTTGAAATTAAAAGATGTCCGAAAACTCGGGAAATTGAAAAATATCCACTTTTAAAATACAAAGATTTGATGAAAAAAACTTACCAATCACATAGAAGGATGTTTGGTGATACTAATGATGCAAAAAGGCCTATGAAACGCCCTCTAATTGACCTCCAATTGATGAATTTTAGAGCCTAGAACCCTAGCCTTCAATCTCCTTTAAAACCAAATTTGAGATGTTTTTGTTGGATTTTAATTGGTTAAAAAGGGTCTATGAAGGTTAAATGATGTTGGGTTGATGTTTGTTAGCAAGAAAATGGAGTAAAATTGCAATTTGTGAAGTGGTGTGTGGTTGTGAGTAGAAAACGCGGCTGAAGAAATGAAGAAGGTGAAGAAACTGGATGCGTTTTCTTTGTTTTTGAAAGAAGAGAAACGAAAACGTGGGGTGCACCGCCGTTTATGGCTCACGTTTTCCATTTGGAGCTCGCAAAATCGAAAACGCAGCCTTAGTCGCGTTTTATGGCTCATGTTTTCACTTTTTTGTGCTAGGCTTAAAACGCGAGGAGAAACGCGGACATGGTCGCGTTTTTGAAGAAATTTTTGCAGATGAACTAAAACACAAGGAGAACTTTTTCAGGTCGCGTTTCAGGGTTGTCCGTGTTTTAGTGGGTGCGTTGTGCATTTCTGCACTTTTTGTGCAGAAATTTCTGCAATTTTCTGAAATTGCGCACTTAACCCCAATTTTCCAAAATACATTCTAAACCATTTCTTTATCAAAATAAACAATTTGCGCACCTGTAAAATGATCTAAACATGCATTCTAAACCTCTTTAATGCATCAAAAATCACAATTACTCAATTTGAGGTGTTGAGATTTTTTATCAAACATCGTCTTTTTCACCTCATTTGGTCACTTTTGCTTCTATTTTCAATACCTACAAATGAAAAACAACAAAATAACTCAAACACATAATTTAAACATAAAATCACATAAAATTAACATAAGTAACAAAAACATTGGGTTGCCTCCCAACAAGCGCTTTTGTTTATAGTCATTGGCTCGACTATTTCACACCATTTCTCAAGGAGGCTTTGTTAATGAATAATTTACTATTTGAGGTCGTGGTGGATCATTAAATGGTGGCTTAATAGCAAAAGCCACGTAATCAAATGATAAGAGAGATGGTAGTGGCTTACCTATCTCAAGTGATTCATAGATATTATCTTGAATGTGTATCACTCGAGAACCCACCAAAGGAGCGTCCGCTTGACCTTCTTGGGCAATAATACCTTTAAAACCTATTTTCTCAATACGTTTCTCAAGAGAGGTGAAAAATGAGTCGTTAAGGCTCACCTCTTGAGGTTCAAAGTTAGTTTCAAAGGTGCTATCATGTTAAATGGACATTTTCTCATTGAAACACACATTAGATTCATCATTTTCATCAAAATGCAATCCACTTTCACTTGCAACATGCTTACCATTCATGCTAGGATCATTTTGTATATCATTAGAAGAAATAATTTCACACAACTCATGTAATTGTTCTTGTATTCTACCAAAGTGAGAAGCTAATTCATCTAATCTTTCCTCAATCCTAGCAAAACGATCGAAGGTCGCATTAGCTAGCTTTTCTATGGCTAAATCAAATTGATTAGAAGAATTTTCTATAGCTAACTCCCAAGATGCATTAGAATCATTAGCTAATGGTTCGCTTTCTAATTCCCAAGGTAGAGGTGCATTAGCTAACTTTTCTATTGCCATTTCCCAAGATGATTTAGATTCAAATTGGACATATTCGAATTGGTAATTATAAAAACAAGGAGAAGTACTATTAGCACATTGATACCATAAGCATAAGAATTGCCCAAATTAGCATCATATTGATCAAAATAAGGATTGCAATGTTCAAATTCATCATAATAATCCACATTTTGTGCTTGCATACATGTTGAGTAGCATGATGACCTCCACACAAGTCACAAATCATATGATTAGAATTAAAAGCATTAATATTCCTCTTTTGTTCAATTTCATACATAATAGTGTCCAATTGAATTTTTAACGTTATAACATCAAGTTTAGCCTTCAAACGTCTCAAACCATCTTCAAATGACATACCTTCGGTAATTTCTTGGTTACCTTTATTCAAGGAGCTTTGAATGTAGTAACCATCCATTGCCGATCTTCCATTTCTCCAGCATTGTCCTCCCATATTTTCTACTCTCCTTGAACCCCTAAACATGCTTTCAAAGTAACTTAAAAACAAGTTTAGTCAAGAAGAATAGATGACTCTAAACACATAAAAAATATATACAAAGACTCGAAAAGACACTAAAAACAAAAATTAAGACATTAGACACGACAAACACAAGAAAAACAGGTAAAAATGTCTAAATTAACAAAGTTATTCTTAGCACCGATATTGACAAATCTTCCCTGGCAACGGCGCCAAAAACTTGATGTGCGCGGGATATACATATACAATTTAACTCATCCACAATCAAGTTTTATATTTATAATTCCTAAATACCCCACATGCGATTTGTCGCAAGTATACGAATCGTGAGTGGGTATAGGGTATTAAGGGTCGATCCCACAGGGAAGATTGCAATTACCGGTGTTTTTTGAACTATTTTATTGTCTAGACTACCATAAAATATAAAAGTAATAAAAATTAGCACTAGAAAGCTCCTAGAGATACGGAATTCATCACTACTCTTGCAAATGAAGTTACCGGTTAAGTGAATGTTATTATCTTGGCCAGTTATGGCGTTATTTCCTAATGTATGTGAAACCTACTCTCGTAGTGAATCAACTATACTTACAGCTAAACCATACCTACTGTCGTGGTTATGAATTAACTACAAGTTCATTCCTTCTATGAAATTACATGAAACAAGTCACTTAAGCCACATAGTTGCACCTCTACTCTTGTGAATGTACTTCCTAGATTTATCACTTCCTTGAACTAGTGTTAAATTCCAATTCTCATTGCAAACTTAACACCTTTAGATAATCACAACTAATGGGCGGTTAATCATGATTAGATAAGCAAAAGTGACGAATAACTTGCTCAAAATAATATCATCACATAACCAATTAAACATCACAAACAAGATATAGAAAGTTCATCCATAACTCTAGGCATAAACTTTAGAAAGACATATTGAAACTCAAATCCAAAACTTGCATATTAACCATACTTAAGAATCCAATATAAAAGATAAAAAGTTGGAGAAGAGACAACTCTTGTCACATGAGCTTCAACCCCTCCTTCTTCATCTCCATCTTCATCCTAATCTAGTCAATATACAAGAGTGGATAAACTATACTACTCTATACTAAACTACTACACTAATTAACTAAGAAAAACTAGTAAAGACTACATTTTTTGTGAGTTTCTCTAGCCTTTCAAAGTTATGAAAATGTTCTCCAAAAGTTTCTATATATAGTGGATTCAAGAGCCAAATGAGTTGTTTCTAGTTGTCATTTTTGACTCTTGAAACTCCTTTAGTTTGCTTCTCAAGGTTTCTATACTTATCTGATCATTTCCAGCCAGAATCTTTGCAGAAAAAGTGGTCAAAAAGGTTGTGTGAAAAAAGCACAAGTTGCAGCCGAAATCCACTAAAACGTGGGCAGAAAACGCGGCCAGTGCCCGCGTTTTGGCCCTCATTTTACTCTTTACAGGTTTGCACTTTTTTTGGCAACATTCATCTTTACTTTGTTTTTGGTCCAATTTCAACTGATATTTTCTTGATATTAGAGGCTGAACAAGCTCTTTTGTAAATCATGAAAGTTGTAGCTCTTTGAGTTAGCTTTCCAATACATCAAGAATCATCCAATTTGGAGCTCTGTGGACTGAGAAATGACTAAATTACCCTTGACTGGTTAGAACCTTTTTTGAGCTTCGACCGTAGAAAATGCACTTCTGTATTTCGATTGTTTGACTAGGAAAATGACTGAACGGGACTTCGATGTCTTCATACCAAATGTAGATTTATCTCTTAGCTTCAAGAATCACTTCAATCCAATGCTTGTAGCTCAAGATATAGCCAAAATACCACAAGGTGTCAAAGCTGTCTTCACTTGCATTTCTTCCTTTGAATGTTTTGCGCTTCATATTCTCTTTTTATCACTTTAATCCATCATCAATCATCCAATTATCTTGTCCAATCACTCCGTTTGATGATTAAATCATTAAACCTACAAAAATATGAAGTTTTTACCATAAAAATCCATAGAAATGCAATTTCTACCACGTAAACCGTAAAATGCATATTTTCACTAGAATCTTAGTTAATTAGCTGTAAAACTAACTAAAATACACCAAAACTAAATAATAAAACACACTTAAAACACATAAATTATATTCTTATCAAATAGTATCAAATAGTCAAGAAATCAACACAATACAATTACAAAAAGTTCAACTAAAATGCAAGGCATAAACTTTAGAAACACATAATAAATATAAAATCCAAACTTATATATTGACTAAACTTAGAATCAATTACAAAAGATAAAGAGTTGGGAAGGTAGAGTAACTCTTGTCAAATGAGTTCTCTCCTTGCCTTCTTCATCCTCTAACTTCATTTTCATCTAACTAACGCACAAGAAAGGATGGACTAGAAAAAACTAAACTATCCTACACTATCTAAACTAAAGAGTTAAGAAACTACATTTTTATGGTGTTCCTTGCCCCTCTCCAAGCTCTCCAAAATGGAAGACACAAGCTCATATATACAAACAAATCTTTCCTCTTTGTGTCTTCTTTCAAGTGTGAACATTGGCTTCAAATGTTAATATTTTTGGCTCTAAACTAATCACATCATTATAGAAAAATAAAGACAAGAATTATTGTTAGAATCTCTATTTCACAATTGCAAATGTTCTACAAATTGTCACTCAAAAGGTGTGAAATGATGGAGTTGAAATCAAGTTGCTCAAGTTGAAGCCACAAACTTTGATTAGAATCCCTCCAAACAATCCCTCCAATTTTTGGCTGAATTCGTTGGCCAAGTTTGTCCTCTATTTTGCCAAAACTTTCTGCCTCAAATCCCTCCAAGGAATCCCTCTAAAAACTGGTCGAATTGTTCAGAAGGATTCGAATTGACTTTCATTTTCGACAAGTTTCTTCTTTTCTTCTTCTAGTGATTCGAATCACATTTGGAACTCATCATCCTTACAAAATTAGGACTTCAATCATCATAATGTAAGCTTATTTCTTGTCCAAAATGAAATCTATTTCCAACTCCTACAAAAACAATAAAAAAATATGCAAGTATAAGGGACAAAATTTTTCTTTAAGTTGTCAGTAGTATTTAGAACTAATTCTCGTAAAAATGGACCATTTTCTTCTTATAATATTGAAAAAGTGACTAGAAGTAATATGAAATGTCATCCTACTGTAGCACAAAATAGTGACTTGTCAACAAGTAAATAATATTATCTAAATAGTGAAGCAAAATTCTTAATTCATACATACATACTAAGGATTTTGGTGGAGTTAGTTAGGGCAATTGCCCCTACTAAATACACTGCATACGTGTCTTGCTTTAGGTGCAATGTGTCAAAATTTGAAATTTAAAGTACAAAGTGAGAATCCTATACAAGTTAGGGGTGCAAAAATAGAATTAATCCACAAGAGAACCTCTCTAAATAATCTTACTTTTCAAAGGCACTAATCATATCAGAACAGTTTTATGTTTACATTATTAAATGACGTGAAGGAAACATCCACTGCCACTGGCAATAGTCATTCCTTTATGAGCCATAAGACCATTGCCTAAGAAATTTTTATTAAACAAACCCAGCATATATTTACTACATTGTATCAACGGACAATTTCAAAAACCTTCCTTGAGGTTTTTGACAATTTCGCATAAATATCCTCTAATATTGAAAATTACACTAAACATCTCCGTGATTAACATATGTTAAGTGACTAATTTGCATAATATTTAGATGATATTCGCTATCAATGTTAGTCACTTTTGGGATGTTACAAGAAGAAATAAGGTCATTTTGACTAGAAATAGGTGTCAAATGCTAACTAGGGTTTTGATTGTGACTTTTGTCCCTTTTACTTGCATGATTTTAATGCTTTTGTAGGAGTTAAAAATGAACTTGATTTTGGACCAAAAAGAAGCTTGAAATATGTTGATTGAAGTTCAAAAGTGTGTAAAAGTGTGTAAAATGGCAAGTTTTAAAGACAGTTTGAGCTGAATGTGAATGGACAAGATTGGAGAAGCTTGTCTAACAAGAAATAAGAATCGAATCCCTATCAGGATTTCAAGTTAGATTCAAGGCAGAGTGGAACATAGAGCAAAAAAATTCTGGTGTAATAGGGAGGAATCTATGCAAGAATCCCCGGCTAGGAATCTGTGGCCGGATTGATAGAGGGATTCCAGTCAGCTGAAAACAGTAATTTCAGCTGCAACTTACTCAACTTGATTTAGCTCTACTATTTCACTACTTTTGAGGGATGTTTTGCAAACTTTTTGCAATTGTAAAGATGAGATTCTAGCCTCAATTCTTGAGCTTGTTTCATCTATAATTATGTGTTTGTTTTGGAAGCAAAAAAGTTATACACTTTGGTAGATGCTATTAGGAAAGAAAACACACAAGAAAATGAGTTCTAGTGTGGGAGTAGTTTAGGAGAAAAACTCTCTTCTTGGGAAAATGCTTGTAACATTTTCATGTGTTCAAGACAAAGGAATCTAGGAGCACTTGAGGACTTGTTCATCATTTGAATAAGCCTTCTTTTATCCTTCACTTGTTAACTTATTTCATCATTTTCATCTACGGAGTGTTATGAGAAAGTTATGAGTTTCATTGTTCTATTTGTTATGGCTTGTTAGATATCTTTGTTCTTTTTTTTTTTTATAGAAATTCTTTTTATTTATTCATGAAAAATATAACCAAATATTCCTCTTACATAATCCTCATTTTTCTGATTGAAGGTATCCCTATTCTGTCCAAACGGATTGCCCCTAGATATCTTTGTTCTAGGGGTATATGAACCTTTTGTTTCATGACTATGGCTCGATGTATCGTGAATATTACTAAATCCTGTACTTGTTGATGTATCTATTCTTGTTTTAATACTTGTAGTTGCTTAATCACCAATTGCAAATCATCTAGTTATTTTTAGTCAATGAGAATTAGTAACAATAATGGAAAAAAGGAATAGATTGAACCTAAGGAGTAGTCACACAAGAATAGTGGTACACTTACATGGATTTTCTTAGTTAATTTTATAGATTTTCATGAACTAAATCTAGTTGAGTTCTCTTCTTTACATGCATCTACCTATTTATATAGGTTGGTGGACTTCAATAACTTCACAGCAAAAGTAGGGCAGCCTAGTTTTGGCAAAAACTAATTCATTGGGAAGAGTGAGTTTCAAGTGCATTAAGAAATGACATCCTAAAAAACAAGAGGTAAAAGTGATATTTTACCATTTTCACCATAGTTTAGAGTGATCAGTGGATTCTATTCCCTAGAACTTAGATTTATTGATTCCTCCATTTTTGTGATTTTCTCTAATTTTCTTGTGTTTATTATTTTTGTGTCTATTTTTCTATATTACAAATTGTTTAGATAATAGAGCAAGTGAAAAAATCTTAGTGGTTGCCCATAGCTCCTTGTGGGATCGACAACCCTAATGCCTCTTATATTTACTAAACAAACTACATACTTGTGAAAATCGAGGTAACTAGGTTATTAAATTGGTGCAAGGTAAGACCTCATCAAGTTTATGGCACTGTTGCTAGAGATCAAGAGCAATATTAGGGCAAAAATAAGCTTCATTAATCTAAACTTCTTGTTAGATAATTTGTGAAATTTCTTATATCTAAGGTGTTATTTTTGTATTTTGTCATTATGTATATTAATTGCTAACTTTTCTTATTTTTAGGTATTTTGTAGTGCATGCACCAAACCCTTTGAGTTATAATACCATTGAACCTCAAGATCCAAAGAACGGCAAGAAGGACAAGATGTTTGGTGCAAGAACAACAAGCACCTCAAATAGAAGAAAGTGTAGGAGAAATTGCAATTGAGCTATCTCCATTAGAAACAATGGTGGAAGAACAAGTAGATTGTGATCAGAAATCTTTGCGAGATTTTGCATTGCCTAATGCTACAGGATCACAAATAAGTATTGTAAGGCCAACAGTCAATGCAAATAATTTCGAGATTAAGCCTGCCTTAATTCAAATGATCCAACAAGATCAATTTGGATGTAATTCTACAGAAGATCCAAATGCTTATTCGGCCAACTTCCCAAAGATTTGTAATACAATGAAATTTAATTGAGTAAGTGCTAATGCAATTAAATTTCGATTGTTCCCATTCTCATTGCATGATAAAGCAAAGAGATGGCTAAATTCACATGCACCCAACACTTTCACTGCATGGGTTAATTATCAAAAGTTTTCTTGAATAAATATTTTCCTCTTGTTGAAACGGCCAAGTTAATTAAGAATGGAGATAATAGAATTTGCTCAACAATAGGATGAATCATTGTACGAGGCTTGGGAGTATTTCAAAGAATTACAAGCAAGATATTTACATCATGAACTTCCCGATTGGTTTATAATTCAAACCTTTATAATAGTTTAACTTAAACTACCAAAATTAATATTGATGCAATCGCAAGTAGAGCTTTAATGGGAAAGTCAGCGAATGAAGCTCAATAGATTATAGAAAAAATGGTGGCAAATAATTATCAATGGGCCAATGAAAGAGATAACCGAAGAAAACATGCAAATATATATGAATTGGATGACTTAAACATGCTGAGTGCAAAAATTGACAATGTAGTGAAAATGCTAAATAAACAGGGTGAGGTAGGTTCAAGTTCTACTGTTAGTGTTGCATGTTGTACTCTTTGTGGAGGTAACTATGATGATACCAATTGTGTGAATTTTGAACAGAGACAATATGTGAATAACTTCAGCTGTCCTGCCCAAAATGATCCATATTCTAACACTTACAATCAAGTGTGGGAGAATCATTCTAACTTTAGGTGGAAAGATCAAGGAATTCAACAAAGACCAAAACAAACTTCTATTGAATCCAAACCTTCTTGGAAGTTGGCCATTGAGAAATTAATCAATACAACCAATAGCAATATGGATAGATTGGTTAAAACTACTTCGGAGATATTTGAAAGATTAGAGGGGAGAATGGACCAACTAATGACCATGTAGAGAAATGTAGAAGTACAACTTGGTCAAATTGCCCATGCAATCAATAATAAGAATAAAGGGGAGTTACCTAACAAAATTAAGATATATCCTGTAGAATATTGCAAGGCAATAACCGTTTGGAGTGGTAGGCATTTGGATTGTCCATGTTGAGAATAAAGACGAAAAAAAGGTGAGAAAAAAGAGGAAGAAAGTAAAGGCCAAGGAGTAAGTGTGGGGGAGAAAGGCAAGAAAAATGTGGAGATAGATGTAGAAGAACCTTTTCACACCAAAGTGCCTATTCCGCCCATGCCATTTCCTCAATGAGTCAAGCTATGCAAGTTGGATAGGGAGTTTGAAAAAATTGTTAAAATGTTTAAACAATTGGATTTAACATTTATTTTGTAGATGCTATTGCTCAAATTCCATCCTACACCAAGTTTCTCAAGGAAATCATGTCTAAAAAGTGATGTTCGGAAGATCATGAAACCATAGCATTGATGGAAGAGTGTAGTGCATTGATACAAAACAAACTTCCTAAAAAATTGAAAGATTCAAGCAGCTTTTCAATTCCTTGCACTTCGATAATGTGAATTTTTTAAAAAACTTTATGTGATTTAAGTGCAAGTGTATTTCTAATTACATTATGTGTTGCTCTAAAGTATAGGTTAAATGAGCTTAAGTGTGCTAATATTTCTTTGTAATTAGGGGGTAGGTCAGTTAAATTTGCTCTAGGTTTTCTTGAGAATGTTCTTATAAAAGTTAAGAACTTCATTATTCTTATGAATTTTGTTATTCTTGACATGAAAAGGATGTTAGCATATCGATTATTCTTGGAAGACCTTTTCTAGCTATCAATGGTGCTATAATTGATGTTAAACAAGGTAAGCATAAGGCCCTATTTAATAACCCAATTTAGCACTTAAATTTAATGTATTCAAATCTTAATATATTCAGACAGTTTGATAACCAAAAATTGAACATTTGAATTAATTAAGTGGTATTGAATTTTTTAGGCAAAACTTACTTCCACAATTAAGTGATAAGCTATTCACTAATCACTGAATGTGATATGCACTCAAATGTATTAGATTTAATACTTAACAATTCAATAACTTAATGGATTGAAACTTCAGACTTAAGATTTTAGACTTCAGTTTTCTAACTTCAATTTTATCAAGCATACCCTAAGTTTCAAATTGGTTAAGAGGAAATTGAATTCAATTTACATGAACTTGAAAAGTTTCCCTCATTCACTGATCATGTTTATTATATTAATGTATTTAATGATCTAACTCATGAGTTGAGTCGAATGAATCAAGATCTCAACTCTCTTGAAGTTTGTTTTGTTGATTTAGATTTGCAAGAAAAAGATTAGGAGATTTCACAAATGGCCAACTTTCTAAATTCTCAAATGCCATACAAGATGGGGAATCAATATGAAAGTTTAAGGGAAGGAAAGGGGCCTCCACCACCATCTAGCGAGCAAGCTCCAACACACACTAGTGTTTAAACCATCGCCTGACTATTTCAAGTATGTTTTTCTTGTAGATAGTGAAACTTTACCTATAATTATATGTGCTTTTCTTGACAAAGTACAGTTATAGAAATTAATAAGAGTTTTAAGGAGGCATAAATTGGCAATTTGTTGATCGATTTTGGATCTTAAGGGAACAAGTCTTACCATTTGTGTGCATCGAATTCTTATGGAGGTAAATGCCAAATTGACTGTTAAAACTCAATGGCATTTGAATCTAAGTATGAAGGAAGTAGTGAGACTTGACATTTTAAAATTGCTAGATGCAGGTATAATCTTTTCCATTTTTGATAGTGTGTAGATAAGTCCCATTCATGTTGTACAAAAGAAAGATGGGATGACTATTATAGTCAATAAAAAAATGAAATAATTCTGAATCATTGCTTGTCCTCAAACAATAAGAAATACAAACCAACAATGATCCAAAATTTTGAAAATAAACATATGTGCACAATTCAACTTCATTTCCTCAAAAACAAGATAAATAACCATTATGCAATCACTCAATTAAACTCAAGTACTCATAATATTAAGTAAAGGAGAGCCAATTATACCATAATTTTAACTAGTTCAACTCAATTTCTCATCCTTTCCCAATTTCACAAGCATGTAATCCCTATGGTCAATAAAATGCTTCCTAATCTCATAATCATCTCCTTTTTCAATTTAAAGGACTTATTCATATAACATAGTTAAATTTTACTTAAATTGTGAAAGTGCCTTTTGACGCGAAAATCAACATTTTTAGATGAAAATTGCCGGTTATTCAATATTTCACATTCTCAATTTGCCTTGCATACTTTTAATTCTGGTACCATTTTACGGGAAAGTCGACATTTTCAGATGACGACTCCCGGTTAATAAAGACAAGAATCATTGGAGTAGAACAACATTTATTCTCTTTTTTTCTTTTTTTTTTCAAAGTAAAGATAATAATCATTCCCTCAAAAGAATAATCATGAGAAAGGTATTATACTTATTAACCATATTAATCACTTAACTATGTAAAATCAAGTAACAAGAAGAAATTTCATCAAATTACAAAATTCAGGCATAATTTGCTCCATTTTACTTGATATACTTTCCTATAAATGTACAAATTATAATAACATAATAGTCATTTCCAAATTAAATGAGAAAAGAAGTTTCAAAGTCACATATATTTATCTCAAACTTAGAAGAAATTTGAGTTACTAATGATATGGAACTTGTTGCCCTTGGATAAAATTTAAAAAAAAAATTGAAACATTTTGGGGCAATTTTGTAATTTTGGATAAGATTTTGAAAATATTTTGGCAGAGTTTCCACTTAAAATTAGATAAAACTTCCCGCCAGTAAACCCAAGATTGATAACATTCAAGTGCAATTCATATTTCAAATCTCAAGTCCAAGCAATAAAAGTAAAAGTACTACAAGTACCACACATTTTCTCTCCCACACTTAAAATACATATTGTTCTCAATGTGTAGGGAAAGAAAAACAATAAAAGATAAAAGGAAGTACTCCCCAATGCAATGGTTGAGATCCAGATCAACCATGATGCATGAACCTTTACAAAACACTTTAACATCAACTAAAATTGCCAAAAGATCAAAGTGAAAAGAAAAAGTGAACATCACCTACATAAGAAAAGAAAGAAAAGCTAAAAGAACAGAGAAGCAAAGCAAAATGGCAACTCAAGAAGCCGCCCCAGTGCCTCCCTCACTAATGGATCCTCCACCATCTGTGAGGACTTGAAAATTTGCTTATATTTTCTTATAAGTCTCTTTTATTTTGAATAAGTTAATTTATAATTTCTTTAATACTAATTACTTCCCTTAATAGTTATAATAAACAATAGAGTTAAGTGTTTTACTTTTACTTTTAAAGTTAGTATAAGTTAGGGTTTTGGTGCATTGTGGCAGTGTGATCAATTAGTGAGGTGTGTGTACTAAATTTGGTGGATAAGAGTGGGTATTAAATAGGAGGAAGTATGTGATTAAAAGTACTAAGAGTACATTAGTGAATCATAAGTTAAAACAAAAGTATAAGAGAGTTAAGAAAATAGGTGTGAACCGACTCGTGCCGTTTGTTACCGGTTGAAGGCACCACTTGACCAATACTTTCTTTCCCTAATCTTCTTATTTTCCTATCATTTATCCTTCCCTAAATTAACCCTAAAGGTGGCTGAAATTGTTGACCAAAAGAGGAGGAAGAAAAGAAAAAAAAAGGGGGGGGGAAAGCACTTGGCTTTGACAAGTGTCAACCATCAAGCCAAGACTTTGACCAAGAGAAGTGTTATATTTATCTTCCAAATTAGCTTCAAAAACCTTTCATTTTTCCTTGCTTTGGCTGAAATTAGAGAGGAGAGAAAAAGGGAGAAAATCTGTCTTCATTTGCACTTGATTCCTAGTAAAAAATTGTGGGAAACAACCTCCAATCAAAAGCTAAGCCATGGGAAGTTGCTACAAGGAAGAAAGGTGGGCTGAAGTGGAGTTATTTTGGGAGAAAGTAGGCTATCTTTTACTGCTCAGCTTGAGGATTTAAGGTAATTTTGGATGAAAGTTATTTTATTCCTTTAATTTTGCAATCGGTTGGAGTTTTGGATTGATTCCAGTAGGATTTGTGGCTGGTTGTGTAGTTTTAATATGTGGGTTGTTATGCCCAACTTTTAGTGATCATTTCCAATTTTTATTGAGCATTTCCAGCTGTACCATGAGTCATAAACCTACCATAATGATTTGTCCAGCTTATACGTGTAATTTTGGTTTCACTTAAGGGACTTCTAGCTTTGTTGGTGATTTTTCAGTTTGGGGTGAGAATTTTCCAGCTTATGTATATGTTGATTATAGCTAGTTTTGTGGCTAAAACAAGTACTCTATGTATCATATACCTTGTGAACTCAATTTGGAGCTGTCTTGTGGTGAGAATGAAGCCTTGAAAATGTCTAGAAATTAGGAAAAATAAGGGGAAGTGCTGCTGAAAATTTTTCCTGCAGGAGACCTTGAGCAGTCTTGGGAAATCTGTTATATCTTGGTGTAGAAAAATCTAAATTGAGTTCCGTTTGTTACATTTGAAACTAGATTCATACGGCTTTCATCGGTACAAAATTCAGAGTTTTGTTCAACTCTTATAAATACCAGCAAATCTGCAAAGTTTCTTGAAAAACCATGACTATTCTGTTTTTGTATATGAGATAGAAGTGAGTTTGAACTGAAATTTGACTAATTTATGAGTTGAATTTCATGAAGATGTCTCTAAAGTTTATTAGTATTTCGAGTTTATTTTCTAACAGTATCAGATTTGTAATTTTTTGACCTACAAAACTCAACTTATACTTTTTCAAAAAATGTCGCCAAAACTGAGAATTTTGTCAAATGAATTGAGTGGAACTTGGAAAACTTTGAGAAAGCTTTTCTAAGTCTTAAACTTTAATTTGATGTGACTTCTGGATGCTCTGGACTTAGTTTGCTTAGGGATACTTGAGTCCACCTTGGTAGTGACATATGAGCTAGAATTTTGGTAAAAAAAATATCATGTGTAAAGCAAGAGGAAAAGTAAGGGTTTCTTCTATCATTTTTTCCATAGACAGAAGAAACACATGCACACTTAATTGAACACGAACGCAGAGGTAACACCGAACACACCGGCCCAAACGAGCAATCTAAGGTGGGACCCACGAGGAACATCCATCCAGCCAATTGGTGACAGGAGGATGCCCCCATGGACCTTAAACCCGAGATAAAGACCCCACGATCTTTCGATGTGGGATAGAAAATCTCCCATCCCTCCCCACGCGAGCCTCACCAGTAATGGTTTGTTTTTTTCATAGACAGAAGAAATACACACACATTTAATTGAACAAGAACGCAGAGGTAACACCGAACACACCGGCCCAAACGAGCAATCTAAGGTGGGACCCACGAGGAACATCCATCCAACCAATTGATGACAGGAGGATGCCCCCATGGACCTTAAACCCAGGATAAAGACCCCACGATCTTTCGATGTGGGATAGAAAAAAGGGTTTCTTCTATCTTGCTCTCTAGTTTCATTGCCCAACTTTAGATTTGAGGTTGGTTGTTTTCTTCTAATAGTGGTGCGTATATCTTACGTATGTTTTGCTAAGCTTTATGGGCTATATATATAAATGTAATTTTCCTCTTTTGATTTCTTGCACCTTTTGAATCCAAGTGCTTTCTTTTCATACTAATAACTTACTTGAACCATAGCTCTAGAATGCACTTGGAACTTCTTCGATTGACTTTCAAGTTTGTCTTTGAGTTTTGTGTTTTGAGAGGCCGAATTTAGATAGACGTATGGCTCATGATTAAGGCTAAAGTGAGCATCTTATTAACCTAAGTTTTGAATGATCGGATTATGACATCTTGTCTTGGTTACTTTTAAGGTTTAACGGTAGGAACGAGCACGACCCGGAGTCGAATGTTTAGCGTTGCTTTACTTTTAAAAGGTGAGTGTTTCTTGCATGTTTGTGCAATAAGTGACTATGTGAATATCTGTGAATGATTATTTGAATGTTAAATGCTTTCCAATATCTGTTAAATGGATTTTCAATGGGCGAGTGTGTACTTTGTCGTACTCGACCTAAGTGAATATGAATTTTCAATGATCAAGTGATTGAACATTACTTGTGCATGAGTGTGAGCCTTTGGCTGAATTGGGCCCTTGCCCTTCGTTGCCAGTCGACTCAAGCCAGAAGCGGATTCAGTCGGGCGACTGGTAACCCTGGGACAATGTTTTAGTATACTCGAGTATTACCACAAAATCTGGTGGAGAACTAGCTAATGAATGAAATGACTGACTGAATGAAATGAACACTGAAGGAGTTTTCATTGTTAAATATTTTTAAATATTGGAGGAATAAGGGAAATGATCGGAAACTGAATGACTGAATGACTGAATAGCTCCAAGTGAGCATGTATCCTTCTAATGATTGAATATTTGTTTCTTGAATGACTGCATTATTACTGTGCAAAGTGTGAAAAGTGTTAAATATGATACTTATATGTTTTATCTACTTGACTGCTTGTTTAGGAACCTCATTGATCTTTTAGCTCATCCCATTAGTTTGTTTTCCTTACAGGAAGTGGAGGTCTGGGGCAACTAAACTTGATCTAGTGTGTATAAGTTCCTTGTACTTGAACTTTTATGGATTTAATACATTTGGGATATTTGGCAATGTAAAGCTACGTTTCACTTTTGGCTTGTAAATGAAGTTGAATTATGGTTGATTTGAGAACCTTACTATTTTCGAGAATGCTAGTGAGTGAGTCTCAGCGAGAAATAGGCAGGCGATCAGCCAAACGCTTGGGTACTCCCTAAGGGAAGGTGGGGTCATCACACCATCACCCCTAGCTCCAGAAGTAGTGCGAGGTGGAGAAGTGATGCCTAAATGATCCTCCATATGTCGCATCTAAACATCATAGGTATCTAGGTGAGCATCAATCCTAGCAAATCGTTCAACGACCTGAATCTGATGGCAGTCTAGAATGTCGAAGAGTCGTTGCCAGTAGGAATGCTGAGGAGATGGATGTGGTGGCGACAGTGGTGGGGCAGAAGTAGACGATCCGACAGAAGTAGATGGATCGACTTCATCTTGCGCAGTGTGACCGGTTCGTCTTGACCTATCTCTTCCTGGGCAAGTAAAATTATTTGTAGGAATGCCCATACCAGTAAAAGTAGCAATATTTAACTCATCCATAGGTCACACCAGAACTTGTTGGATGCCCTCCAAATTGACACCTTTCCATTCGAAAATTAAGGATAAGAGATGTAGAAACCCCAGCCGATAGAAGGTCACACTCCTTCGAACAATCAAGCTTATGTTGCTAATGATTATATTCGAGAGTGAAGCGCGAGCATAAGGAGACTTCCGATTGTGGAACATGTGATCCAAGAAATAGATATCACTATGTCAAACCTCCCCTTGTCCACTCTTCTTGGGAATCACATTGTGTGCCATGACATAAATAATGAGGCGGTGTCGATAGTTGAACACACACTCAAGGATGGCCTTTTTAGATAAATGAAATGGTTGGTATTGTAGATCAAATCTCATCATGGCATGTGAAAGGTTCCAATGATTGTTTGGCGAAGTAAATTCCTTCTTTAAATCTATGACTGGTCCTTGATTATTACACTCCAGAATTCGGGCAATTGTGGCTCTAGTGATGATCAACTGTCTCTCTCGAACAAAAGATCTAATCTCTTCACTACTATTAACCTGTTTGTTGTCAATATTGGTAAAGGATTTTTGGACCAAATTTGGATATATGTGGCAAGGGAGAGAAAGAATAGGCGTCCATCCCAATAGCACAAAAGCTTCCCTAATATAATATACATCAATTTCCGGAACTATATGCATTTCATATATGAACTCCATGTGCTCGCACTCCTCGAACTAATCTTGATTATCTTTGGACGTGAATTGCTCGACATCATAGTTCGAAGGAGGTGGTCGCCTAGATGAGCCTCTTCGCGATCTCTTTTGTTGGGGCACCAGAGATGGTGTCCTCTCGACACTTTTCTCACTAGAAGATTTGTGAATAATAATTCGTCTTCCTCTTACCATAGTGTCTAAAAAGGAAAAATCGTTAAACTTCTCATACACCCAGCTAAAGTATCACACACTCACACATTATACACGAATTAACACCTAAAAGAAGAATCTTTCCACTTATAGTACCATAGGCCTTTTATAGAATTATCATTCGTGTATAGGAATTAAAATTGGTTCAAATAACCACAAATGCATATCTTCATATCATAAAGAATCAATTAAACATTAAAAAATGTCCAATATTATAACATAAGAGACATGACATTAAAATTGCCAAAAATTTGTCAAAATCACCAATTTATTAAAATAGACAACAAATATGATCAATTTAGTGACTTTAGCAATAATCATGTTTAGAGCAAGTACAAACTAGCCTCAATAAACAACTTTTAGCCATAAACATGATTAAGTAAAATTTATCTCAAAAATCACAAAATTCATCAAAATTACTCTCTATATACAATGTACATGCTAAAACATCAGCAACCAACCATTTTTAGCCATAAAAATACCAATAAAAAAGGGCTTAATAACATTCTAAACTAATTTTCTAATTCTATCCAAATATAGCAAAATTAAAATTTTAATAACTAATAAAGCATCAAATTGCTACATTTCAACATGTAAACATGTTTAAACAATCTTAATAAGCATATTGGAAGCCATAAACATCAATAAATATCATAAAAAAATTTGAATTTAAAAGATTTCAGAAAACTCAAGAAATTGAAAAATATCAACTTTTAAAATACAAAAAAGATTTGATGAAGAAATTTAAATCAATCTAGTAGAAGGATGTTTGGTGATGAAGATTATGTAAAAAAAACCCTATGAAACACCCTCTAATTGACCCCCAAATGTTTGGATAAAAGTTGAGAAATCCTAGCCTTCAATCTTCTTAAAACGAATTTTTGAGGTGTTTTTTCTTGAATTTTAATCGGTTAGAAAGGCTCTATAAAGGTTAAAAGATATTTGGTTCATGATTTCTTGTAAAGAAATGGAGTAATATCGGTGATTTGTAAATGTGTGTGTGTGAAAGTAAGAAAATGCGGGTGAAAGAGAGGAGAAGAAGAAGAAAAAATGAACTGCCATTTCTTTGTTTTAAAACAAGAAGGACAAAATATGGGGCATAAAACGCCGCCCTAGTCGCATTTTCTGGTTTACACTTGCAGAATAAAAAACGCAGGTAGAAAACGTGGGCATGAACATGCGTTTTCAACGTTGCGTTTTTTATTTTCTTGCGTAGGGTTAAAACGCTGACAAAAATGCGAGGTATGTCACTTTTTGTACTTGCATTTTCAGATTTTCAGATTTTTTGTACCCGCGAACAATAAACGCGGGTCGGGCAGCATTTTCTTTGGTGCGTTTTATGTTTCTACAATTTTCTCAAAATTACACCCTTGACCCCATTATTCTAATATACATCTTAAATCATTCCTTTGTCAAAATAACCAATTGATACATATGTAAAATGATATAAACATGCATTCTAACCCTCTTTAATGCATTCGCAGATTTTTCCATATGTGCGTATTATTGTTGATCCTTAATTGTCCCTTTTACTTTAACAGAGGTCAGGTTTGGCCCCCCTTTAATTCGCTGTACTCTTTTCGGATATAAATAAATTAAGGGATGGCATCCCTATTAATTAAAAAAAAACCCTCTTTAATGCAACAAAAATCACAATTACTCAATATGAGGGGTTGAGATCTTTGATCGAGGTTGGTCTTTTTCATCTCAATTGGTCACCTTTGCTTCTATTTCCCATTCCTACAAAATAAACATAACAACATAACATCAATACATAATTGAACCCTAAAATCACACCAAATTGAAATAAAATACTAACATATTGGGTTGCCTCCCAACAAGTTTTTTTTTATAGTCATTAGTTTGACTATTTCACCTCATGTTTCAAGAAGGTTTTGTCAATGAATAATCCACCATTAGAGGACGTGGTGGATCAACAAATGGTGGCTTGATATCAAAAGCCATATATTCAAATGAAATGAGAGGTAGAAGTGGCTTACTTAACTCAAGTAATCATAGATATTATTTTAAATGTGTGTCACTTGAGTACTCACTAAAGGTCACTTGAGTACTCACTAAAGGAACATCCATATAACCTTCTTGGGTGATTATGAACTTGGAACCTTCATTGTAATACACTCTTTGTTAGGATCGAAGACAACCAAGTGGAAGAGATAAACAATGTACAGATCACAAACGTAACAATAAGTAAATAGAAAGGAAAGAATTGCAAACCAATTAACTACCCAACTCCCCTTGAACTTGTAGATTAATTCAAATAAACTTCTTCAAGTTAATGAATTACAATCACTCTTGCGTACAAAGGAAGGTTCACCTCCTCCTTGCCTCGAACACCCCTCGGTCAAGTCAGGAAGTTTTACTATCCCTCAGGATAACCCTCACAGAGCTACACTCATGAAGTATTCACTCACAAATGAAAAGTTTACAATGAACCTCACACCACTAATACTACAAATCTTCTTTGAAGAGTATTTTCTCACTAAAATCATTCTAGATCTTTTGTATCTTCAGTGTACAAAAGTTGATTGAAGTATCTGACCAACTACTATTTATATAGGATCAAGAAAGTGTCTAATTAATGCTTCCAACGGATAGAAAGTAGCCGAAGAGTCAACTAGCCGTTGGAGTGTCGGGCGTCCGGTATTCCTGTTTTTTGCATCCGACAGCAGGCAGTGAGTTTGAAAAATTTTCTTCAATTCTATCAGACGTCCGGTGCAAGCTCTTTGTGCATCCGACAGTAAACAAAGAGATTTGAGAACCATCTTGTTTCCATCGGACGTCCAGTGGAGACATATTCAGCGTCCGATGGTTTCGTCAACTTTGAAGGATCCTATCGGACGTCCGAAGCATGCGTCTGAAGTTGTGCAATGATTATCGGACGTCCGGTACTGTCATCACAAGCGTCCGACAGCTTTCAACAACCTTTGTCCCTTTCAATTGCACTTGCTCTTTGAATTTGATTTGCTTCACAACTAAAAATATTTATTGAAGAGATATTAGTATTATCCATTATTTTGTAAACATCAAAAGTTAGGGGCCAAAGTCAACATTCTCCCCCTTTTTGATGATGACAAAACAATGGATGGAAGAAGGAAAAAGATTGAGCATATGAGCAAAAACTCCCCCTCACTCATTGCATCCAAACTTATAATCTCAGAATAACTCCCCCTTATACAAGGCATCCATTTCTCCCCCTTTTTGTTATCATAAGATAAGAGTAAAAATCAACTACCAAAATCCAGCAACAATAATAGAGAATCCAATATTCCAAATGAAAATAGAGAAATGACAGCAATCACCGACATATCACAGCAAATCATCATGAGATCAGCATTATTCTTTTTTCTCCCTTTTTGACATCATACAAATTCAGTAAAAAATCAAGAAAAACTCAGTTCAAAACATCAGAAACATCAAAAGAGAATTACAAAAAAGTATTATAAACAAGAATCTCATCAATCTTACCAATATCTCCTACTTGTTAGAGTTAGTATCATGTCTAACTATCCACATGCATTTCATGCCTCTTCTCATGTTTTTTCTCACATAACAATCACTTTTTATGTGACATTTTTGACAACAAAAATTACACATAACCAAAGAATTATTTATATAAACAGGTTTAATAAATTTTACTTGTCTTCTCTTATAAATAGCAAATTCGTTGGAATTAAAATTCAACCTATTCTTTTGAAAACAGACTTGTTTCTTATGTTTAAGCAACTCATTTATACCATCCATTCTTCTTTTTAAATCACTTTGTTCCTTTTTGAACAATTCACAAAGCTTTATTTTTCTATTAAGCTCCAAGTGTAAAGCAGTCTCACTCTTTTTGAAGTAATCATTTTTAGCTTCCAACTTTTTGTTTTGTTGAAAAAGATTTGCATTGTCTTGAAGAAGAAAACTAATTTTATGTTTTAATTCCTTGTTTCTAGCATAAGATTCTTTCAAACTATCTTGCAATTTTATAATGAAAGATTCAAGATCATTATCAGTTTCATCATCACTTTCAAATTGAGAGTTAGAAGATGTTACCTCATCATCTCCAATGGCCATGAAAGCCAATTGAGCAGATTCTTCTTGCTCTTCAATTTCACCATCGGAGTTGCATTCATTCCATGTGAACTGGAAGTTATTGAATCTTGATTTTCTTTCACCTTTCCTCTTCTTCATTGGACACTCACTTGCATAGTGTCCAGGTTGGCGGCATTCAAAGCACTTGTCAGTTTACTTTTTGTTGAACTCTGGCTTTCCTTTGTTTCTTAAGTTGTTGAACTGATTTGGAAAGGAGTTGCTAGGTCCATCTGTTCTGAATCTTCTCTTATTGAGTATTCTTTTGAAGTCTCGTGTGATGAGTGCAATATCACTGTCATCACCTTCCATGTCATCTCCATCCAGGGAGGCTGCATCATCTTCATCTTGTGAGGCCTTCAGAGCAATATTCTTTCTCATCTTTGTGTCTTCTTCTTCCTGTACCTTGGACTTGAGTTTTAGCTCATAAGAAGTCAGTGAATTAATAAGAGATTCAATAGATAATGTATTTAGATCTTTGATTTCCTCAATGGCAGTCACTTTACTCTCCCAATCCTTCGATAAGGCATTCAGAATTTTTCTGTTTTTCTCACCTAGAGAGTATTCCTTTTCCAGCACCTCTAAGTCCTTAATGAGATCGTTGAATCTACAGTACATCTCATCAATGTTTTCATGAGGTTCCATTTTGAATGATTCATACTTGGTAACCAGAATAGACTTCTTTTGTTCTCTAACATTCTCACTACCTTCATGAAATTCTCTCAATTTATCCCAAATTTCCTTGGCTGACTTGCAGCCTTTGACTCTAGCAGATTCATTTGAATCTAAGGCACAATATATTACACATTCATGGCTTTTGCATTTAAGGTGAGATGAACTCTATTCACAGCAGTCAGTTCACTTCTTATTTTTGGTCTAGATTTCTGAGTATTTTCAACTATAAGAGAGGCATAATATGGACCTTCACTAATAATAAACCACAATTCAATATCAATAGATTGTAAAAAGATAATCATTCTTTCTTTCTAACTCACATAATTTGATCCATTAAACATAGATGGTCTAATCACAGAATATCCTTCAAAAAACATGGCATTATTGGTTGTCATCTTTACTTCAAAGTCGATTGAGCTTAATCTATAGGAGACCAAGCTCTGATACCAATTTTTAGGATCGAAGACAACCAAGTGAAAGAGATAAACAATGTACAGATCACAAACGTAACAATAAGTAAATAGAAAGGAAAGAATTGCAAACCAATTAACTACCCAACTCCTCCTGAACTTGTAGATTAATTCAAATAAACTTCTTCAAGTTGATGAATTACAATCACTCTTACGTACAAAGGAAGGTTCACCTCCTCCTTACCCCGAACACCCCTCGGTCAAGTCAGGAAGTTTTACTTTCCCTCAGGACAACTCTCACAGAGCTACACTCATGAAATATTCACTCACAAATGAAAAGCTTACAATGAATCTCACACCACTAAGACTACAAATCTTCTTTGAAGAGTATTTTCTCACTAAAATCACTCTAGATCTTTTGTATTTTCAGTGTGCAAAAGTTGTTTGAAGTATCTGACCAACTACTATTTATATAGGATCAAGAAAGTGCCTCATTAATGATTCCAATGGATAGAAAGTAGCTGAAGAGTCAACTAGCCGTTGGAGTGTCGGACGTCCGGTACTCCTGTTTTTTATGTCCGACAGCAGGCAGTGAGTTTGAGAAATTTTCTTCAATTCTATCAGACATCCGGTGCAAGCTCTTTGTGCGTCCGACAGTAAACAAAGAGATTTGAGAAATCATCTTGTTTCTATCGGACGTCCAGTGGAGACATATTCAGCGTCCGATGGTTTCGTCAACTTTGAAGGATCCTATCGGACGTCCGAAGTTGTGCAATGATTATCGGACGTCCGGTACTGTCATCACAAGCATCCGACAGCTTTCAGTAACCTTTGTCCCTTTCAATTGCACTTGCTCTTTGAATCTGATTTGCTTCACAACTGAAAATATTTCTTGAAAAGATATTAGTATTATCCATTAGTTTGTAAATATCAAAAGTTAGGAACCAAGGTCAACACTCTTCAAGAGGGGTTAGATATGAATCATTCATGCTTGTCTCTTAAGGTTCAAACTTCATTCCAAAGGTATTATCATGTGAAATGGACATTTGCTCATTGAAACATACATTAGATGCATCATTTTCATCAAAATGCAATTCATTTTCGTAACATGCCCACTATCCATGCTAGGGTCATTGTGCATATCACTAGAAGAAATAACTTCACACAAAACATGTAAATGACCTTGTATTCTTCCAAAGTGAGAAGCAAATTCATCTAACATTTCCTCAACCCGATCAAAATGGTCAGAGGTTGCATTTGTTAGCTTTTCTATAGCTAATTTTCAAGATGGTTTAGATTCATATTGGACAACGTGGATGGGTAATCATGATAACATTGAGAATCACTATAAGTATATTGATTATCTCAACCATAAGCATGTGAATTACCCCAATCAGCACCATATTGATCAAAATAAGAATTGCAATGCCCAAATTCATCTAAATAATCCATATTTTGTACTTGCCTACATGTGTTAGTAGCATAATAATCTCCACACAAGTCATAAATCACATGATAGGAATTAAAACAATAACATTCTTTTTTTATTCAAGCATATTCGTAATGGTTTCCAATTGAGCTTTTCATGTTATAAAATCAAGTTTAGCCTTAATACTCCTTAAACTATCTTCAAAAGACATACCTTCGAACATCTCTTGGTTACTTCTATTCATGGAGTTTTGCACATGAGAACAATTTATTGTCAATCTTCCATTTCTCAAGCATTGTCCGCCCAAGTTTACTACTCTCCTTGAGTCCGTAAACATATCTTCAAAGTAACTCAAAAACTAGTTGAGTTAAGAAGAATAAGTGACTCGACATATAAAAAAAAAGACATTAAACAGAAAATTAATGACTCAACAAGACACTAAATACAACAATTAAGACACTAGACACAACAAAAACAAGAAAAACAAGTAAAAATGTCTAAACTAATAAAATAGTTTTTAGCACCGATATTGAGCAAATCTTCCCCGACAACGGCGCCAAGAACTTGGCGAGCGTGGGGTATACATATAATAATTAAACTCATTTCACAGTCAAGTTTTACATTTATAAAATTCTAAATACCCCACACGCGATTTTTCATAAGTATATGCTTCGAGAACGAATATAGGGTATTAAGAGTTGAATCCATAGGAAAAATAATCAATTATTAGTGATTTTCAAACTCCTTTATCATTTAGCCTATCACAAGTGCAAGAAGTTTAATCTACACTACAAACATGAGATAAAAGTAATAAAAATAACAACATAAAGTTCCTAGATGTGTGGAATTCCTAACTACTCTTGCAAATGAAATTATCGGTTAAGTGAATGTTATTATCTTTGTTAGTTATGGCGTAATTTCGTAATGTATATGAAACCTACTCTCACAGTGAATCAACTATACTTGTAACTAAATCATACCTACTCTCGTGGTTATGAAATTAACTACAAGTCCATTTTTTCTATAAAATTACGTGAAACAAGTCACTAAAACCACATAGGTGCACCTCTACTCTCGTGAGTAAGTTCCCTTGGTTTATCACTTCCTAGAACTAGTATTAAATTCTAATTTTCATTTCAAACTTAACACCTTAAGATTATCATAATTAATGATTGGTTAATCATGATTAGAAAAGCAAAAGTAATAAATAACTTGTTCAAAATAATATCATTAAATAACCAAGTAAATATCACTAACAAGATATAGCAAGTTCATCTATAACTCTAGGCATGAACTTTAAGTAAATATGAAGAACCAGATCCAAACTTGTTTTATAGCTGAACATGAATTCCAATACAAAAGAAAAAGTGATAGGAGAGGAATCACCCTTGTCACATGAGATTCAACCTCTCCATCTTTGCTCTCAATTCTTCATCCAAATCTAACTACAAATATAAGATGGAAAAACTATACTAACTATACTATACTAATGAACTAAGAAAAAATAGTGAAGACTACATTTTAGTGGAGTTTCTCTAGCCTTCCAAAGTTGTTAAAATGTTCTCCAAAACTTCTATTTATAGAGAGATTCAAGCCAAAATGAGTTGTTTCTAGTTGGCAAAGTTGGCTCTTGAAACTCCCAAAAATTGTTTCTACAAGTTTTCTCGCTTGCTCATATCCAGCAGGATTTCTTGCAGAAAAATTAGTAAAAAACCTTGTGTGAATAGAGAACAAGTTACAACCACAAAGCAAGAATATATGACCCAAAAACGTGACCTAAGGTCACGTATTGAACCCACATTTTGCCTTTTTGCAGGTTTGCTCATTTTTGGTTAGTCTTCATTCTTGCTCGATTTTTGGAACAATGTCCACTGATATTTTCTCGATGATGGAGATTGAATTAACTCTTGTACAAAACATGAAAGTGCTTTTGTAAGTCCCAAAGACAACCAAGAGGGGGGGTGAATTGGGTTATTCAAAATCTTAATCAGATTTAGACAATTTTTGCTAAATGAAAATTTCCTTCTTTTCTAGTAATGATCAACCAAGTAGAGTAGAAGACAAGAGCTATATTGATCAGAAACACAAGTATAAACAAGCAATGAGAATTTTATTAAACAGAAAAGTAAATTTGGGGAATCAAACCAAGTGTCTACCAAGCTATCCTCAAACTTGAAGACCACACACTAGGAAGAGCAACTTCTCTTTGATGGAAGACGATCAACTAGATGTACAATGGAGGGAGCACTTCTTCCTTGCCCCAAGCCTCACTTAGTCAAGCTAAGAAGTTTTACAATCACTCAGAAAACCCTCAACAAAGCTACACTAAAGATCCTTTCAATCACAAAAGAAATGCTCACCAGAAATTCACACCACTTTAAAACAAATCTAGCTTTGGAGACTATTTTCTAGCTAAAATATCTCCTGAGATCTTGTAAACAAAGTGTGCAAAAGTCACTACTTCGTTCAGACCAGTTTGATTTTAAAGGGAACCAGAAATGGGCTTCATCAATGCTTCCAACGGATAGAAGGCAGCTGAAGAGTCAACTAGCCGTTGGGGCTGTCGGACGTCCGACGATCAAATCATCGTCCGAACCAATCGTCCGATGGCATCCAAGTTGACGTTCGGACGTCCGATGCGTCTTGATCGTCCGACACCGCAGCGTCCGATCGTAGGCAGAGAGTTGGCAAGTTAGCTTGGAATTTTTCGGACGTCCGATGCGGTTGATGAGCGTCCGATGGCAAGCGTCCGATCCTTCCGGACGTCCGATGCTTCCTCACGAGCGTCCGACAGAGCTTCCTTCTTGATGCTCTTTATCCTTTCGGACGTCCGACAGATTCCTTTCGGCCGTCCGACGTGAGTATCCTGTTTTTGCTTCTTCTTTTGGTTGAAATGCATTTCATGACCTATTCATACCTGATTCTTTGATATGTAAAGACACTTATAATCGAAGAAGGTTAGATACATTTCAAAATACTTTGTGATCATCAAAACCAAGAATAACATTCTTCCCCTTTTTGATGATGACAAAACAAAGGTTTGAAATGAAATTTTATGATTGCAATGAAAACTTCCTCTTTCAAAATAGACAAGAACTCCCCCTGTCTTAGTGAATCACAAAATTTGAAAATTTTGGAAAACTCCCCCTCACAAAGCTGCCCATCCGAGTTAATCAATTAAGCATATCAGCCAATCCAAATTTAAACAATCAATCCAACATATCCTAACATTACCAATCATCAATCATAACCATCTCCCCCTTTTTGTCATCACAAACGGGCAACCAATCACATCACCACATCCACAAATTCACAAATTTAGACAAATTCACACATCAAAACTTAGACCATCAGAATATCAGAATAGACAATCCACAAATTCATTACATTCACATAAGCAGAATAGACAATCATTCATCAAAATATTCAGACATCCATCAAAACAGTACTTAGACATCCAAAATGAAACTTAAAATATCCATTACATTACACATTCATTGTTGAATACTACAAAAACATAAAAGAGACAAACAACATGCAAATGTCCTAAATGATGAACTAAGTGGATCCAGGTGTCCTCCGAGAGAGCTGATATTGATCAAGATCCTCCTCTTCAGTTTCTTCATCATCTTCAGCAGCCTCTTCAACTGGTGCCTTGCCTTTATCTGATGTAGAGGTGCCATGAGGAGTCACAGGGGTTGAAGAACCAGGATCCGGAATTGATGAACTTGGATCAGTGGGGTGTGACTCTTTGTCATGGGAAACTTCCTCAACAACAGGGGGGGAAACAGGAGGTTCTTTTTGTCTAGGAAGGCAGTTTGTTGCTCAGAGGACATAGTGAGCATTAGACCATGTTCTAGAAGAAGAACATGCTGTTTGAGTTCACGAAGGAGCTCAATTACTTCATCACTGGAAGAGGAAGATGCTTTAGTGGCAGACTTCCTAGGGTGAATGGGAGTGAGTGAAATGGGTGAAGGATCATGTGCAGTCTTAGACCTAAGTTCACTAGAAGATGCACCCTTATAAGCCCACAGATTATCTTTGAAAACAAGATTTTTTCTTTCAAAATACCCTTTTGTAAAGGCATAAGAAGATGCTTCTTTAGGACAAACACCTAGAATAGGGACTTTGTTAAACTCAAAAATCTTTTGAAGAAACTTTCCATAAGACAATTTTCTGCGAGAATCAGTGGCATAGCGAAGTAAGAACTTGCACATGACAAAACCAAAATCAATACGAATTTTTTCTTGAAAACAATAAAAGAGGTACAACTCCATTTTGTTTGCATCAGTTCTGTGCCCATCAGTGGGCACAAGCAGGTTTGAAATGATAGAAAAAGCAATTAAATTCACAGGAGCCAGATCATTCAATTTAGCATCAGCAGGTGAGGAAAAACTTCTTTTGAAATAGGTTAACATTTTTGTCCCATCAAAATGATTTGCAGCAGTAGGAAGCTCTTCATAAGAAAAGAAATTAGCAATCTTATCTTTGCATAAACGTTCAATGGTAGTATTTAAAATGGAGTTCACAATTTCAGAGTCAATGATTAAGTCTACCCCATTAACCCTGGAAAATATTTCAGTTGGGTCAGAACCTTTCCTTAGATTGGCAAAAAATTGATGCAACATATCAGGATAGTGGACATTTGGCATAGAAATAAGATGTGACCATTTCTGGAAAGCAAATAGACTCAGAATGGATTCTAAACCTATGGAGCGAAATTCAGAGGGGTTTACAGTTCTTTGAGGGATGACACCCTTCTGGGATATCCAGGAGTATTTGTCTTTCGCAGCATCATCAAAGAATGTAGGAGGAGGGGCTGATTTTGGAGGCGGTTGAGAAGATGTCCCCTGTCCAGATTCAGGCTGAGAGGAGGGTTGTGGTGTAGGCCGTGACATTTGACCCTTGATAGCTCCTCTTTTGAAGCGTTTGGATGTCCGTTTGACAGTGGGAAGACTCTCATCCTCATCCCTGAGTGGATGCTTGCGTCCGGCAGTAACTTTTCCTCCCCTTAGATTCACCATTGTGCGAAATGTGTGGAATGAGGAATGCAAATGATGCACACAGCAGTAGGGAAGTGAATCGTACAGAAATTTTGGGACACAAAGTCCTTGAACAAGATTTGACAGAGCAGTTATGAGAAAGTAGGGTTTTGAGGGAAATTTGGGAATTTACGAAATGTTTTGCGATTCGATGAAATAATTAGGAGAAATGAATCGCAATCAATCAGGAAAAGTTTTGTTTGAATCAATTTGGGAATGAGAGCTTCAGAATGGTATGAATTTGAGAGTGAGAAATGAGAGGGTTTTCGTCCGAGAGGAAATAAAAAAAATTGAAGCAAATGAGGGAGAAAGTTGATTTAAAAAGTGATCCGTTGCACTGTCGGACGGCCGAACGAAGTTTTGCGTCCGACAGTTGCGTCCGAACAGGCGCAATTCTGGAAAATGGCTGAAGAACATTATCGGACGTCCGTTCATCTTCTTTCGGACGTCCGAAGACTTTGAGAAATTTTAGGATGATTTTTCGATTATTCCTAATTTTGATCTTAGATGAATGAACTGATCTAATGGCAGAGCTTTGGTAAAAATATCAGCAAATTGATCTTTAGAACAAACATAATTTACACATATGTCACCTTTTTGAACAAGATCACGAATAAAGTGATGCTTTATATCTATGTGCTTTGTCCTAGAATGATGAATAGGATTTTTGGTCAAATTTATAGCACTAGTATTATCACAAAATACAGGCATGCAGTCATATAACAATCCAAAATCATTCAAAGTGTGCTTCATCCATAAAAGTTGAGCACAACATGCACTAGCGGCAATATATTCCGCTTCGGTTGTAGACAAAGATATTGCATTTTGCTTTTTGCTAAACCAAGAGACTAAACAATTTCCAAGAAAATGACAAGTTCCACTAGTACTCTTTCTATCCACACGACAACCTCCAAAATCAGCATCCGAATAACCATATAGTGCAAACTCATTAGATCTAGCATACCAAAGACCATAGTCTAATGTACCTTTCAAATACCTAAAAATTCTTTTTACAGCATTTAAATGTGAGTCTTTTGGACAAGATTGAAATCTAGCACACAAGCAAACAGCAAACATAATATCAGGTCTACTTGCGGTTAAATAGAGTAGACTTCCGATCATACCTCTATATTGCTTTTCATCCACATGATTACCTTCTTCATCTTTGTCAAGCTTTGTAGAAGTGCACATTGGAGTTCCAACTTGCTTTGAGTCCTCCATGCCAAACCTTTTCAGCAACTCCTTGGTATATTTTGCTTGATTTATAAAAATTCCCTCAAGAGCTTGATGTATTTGAAGTCCAAGGAAGAAATTTAATTCTCCCATCATACTCATTTCAAATTCACTTTGCATAGTGGTGGAAAAATCCTTGCATAGATACTCATTAGTAGCACCGAAAATAATATCATCAACATATATTTGCACAATAAGAAGGTCATTCAACACTTGCTTAGTAAAAAGTGTGGTGTCCACAACACCCCTTTTGAAACCATTTTCAATTAAAAAACCACTTAGTCTTTCATACCAAGCTCTTGGAGCTTGTTTTAGACCATATAAAGCTTTAGATAGTTTAAACACATGACTTGGAAATTTTGTATTTTCAAAACCGGGGGGTTGATCCACATATACTTCTTGATCAATAAAACCATTTAAAAAGGCACTTTTAACATCCATTTGAAACAATTTGAAGCCTTTAAAGCATGCAAAAGCAAGAAGCATTCTAATAGATTCTAATCTTGCTACGGGAGCAAATGTTTCATCAAAATCAATTCCTTCTTCTTGTGCATATCCTTTAGCAACTAATCTGGCTTTATTTCTTACAACAATACCTTTATCATCTAACTTATTTCTAAAAATCCACTTTGTGCCAATGATAGGCTGATTTTGAGGTCTATCAACAAGTGTCCAAACTTCATTTCTTTCAAATTGATTAAGTTCCTCTTGCATTGCCAAAATCCAGTTTTCATCCTTTAAAGCATCATTGACATTTTTGGGTTCAAAAAGAGACACTAAAGCAAAATTGTCAATCAATTTTCTAGATGAGGAACGAGTGTTTACCTTCTCGGATGGATCACCAATTATAAGCTCTTTTGGATGATTTTGGCTGAATTTCCAAGCCTTGGGAAGATCTTTGAGTGAATCATCATTTTTGTCTTCATCTTCCTCTTCTTGATCATTATGAACTTCATTTTCCATTTCAGTTGCTGCTGGTTTAGAACTTCCTTCATTTCCAATTGACAGCTTTTCCATTCCTGCTCGAACACCTACATCATCATCCTCACACGGACTTTTGGAATTATCATCATTGGTTTCATCAAATGTTATATGTATAGCTTCTTCAATCACAAGAGTCCTTCTATTAAAAACTCTGTATCCTCTTTTATTTTCACAATACCCCAAAAATATTCCTTCATCAGATTTTTTATCAAACTTACCAAGATGTTCCTTTAGATTCAAAATAAAACATTTACAACCAAATACTTTGAAATAACCAACTGTAGGTTTCTTATCAAAAATCAGCTCATAAGGAGTTTTCTTTAAGATAGGTCTCAAGAGAATTCTATTCATCACATAACATGCAGTGTTTACCGCTTCAGCCCAAAGATATTTAGGCAACCTACATTCATTTAACATAGTTCTAGCAGCCTCTTGGAGAGTCCTGTTTTTCCTTTCTACAACACCATTTTGCTGTGGAGTTCTTGCAATAGAAAACTCATGAGTTATGCCATTATGATCACAAAATTCTGGAAAACCACAATACTTGAATTCTGTTCCATTATCACTTCTAATTCTAACAATTTTTAATCCAAGCAGATTTTGCACTTTAGCAAACAATGAAGTGAAATTCTTGAATGCATCATCCTTATGAGCAAGAAATATTACCCAAGTGTATCTAGAATAATCATCTACAATCACAAAACAGTATTTCTTACCACCCAAGCTAGAGATTTGAGTAGGGCCAAATAAGTCAAGATGCAAGAGTTCTAAAGGTTTGGAAGTAGATACACACTTCTTTGGTTTAAAAGAAACTTTTGTTTGTTTTCCAAATTGACATGCATCACATATTTTATCCTTTTCAAAACTGATTTTTGGCAAGCCTCTAACTAGCTCCTTTTTCGAAATTTCCTTTAGTAACTCCATGTTAAAATGACAAAGTCTTCTATGCCACAACCAAGGATCTTCATTTGAAGCTTTAAGACATGTTAAGCTAGAAGAATCAATTTTATCAAGAACCACAATATAAATGTCGTTGAACCTCTTACCTTTGAACACAACATTGTATTTGGAATCAAGTACAATGCATTCATGCTTTCTAAACAACACATTCAAGTCTTTATCACACAATTGACTAACACTAAGCAAATTATAACCCAAGTTATCAACTAAGAGCACATTATGAACAAAAGTTTCACCATCCTTACCAACATCACCTATTCCAATTGTTTTAGCTTTCACATCATCACCAAATGTCACTTTTCCACTTGATCTTGATTTCAGCTTTATGAACAAAGATGGATCACCGGTCATATGCCTTGAACAACCGCTATCAATGAACCATTTGGACTTGTGTGAGCATTTTTCCTGAAAAGAGAAAGTGTTTGGTACCCATTTTAATTTTTGGGTCCATAATAGTTAGCATTATATCTAACTAACCACATGCATTTCATCCCTTTGTTCAGATTTCTTTTCACATAGCAATCACTTTTCAAATGCCCTCTTTGACAACAAAAACCACACATAATGGAAGAGTCCTTAACATGTACTGGTTTGACATATCTTAATCCACCTTTTCTATATGTTGTGAAACCATGTGCATTTTTGTTGTGTGCAAATGTTCTTTGAAAAATAGTAGGATGTGTAGATGACATGTTCCTTTTGATAAACTCCTGCTTTCTTGCTTTCAACGTCTCATCCAATTTGTCCATTCTCCTTTTTAAATCACCATGTCTTTCCTTCAGCAATTTACAAATATTTGTCTTTCTATCAAGCTCATTCTGAACATCAAATCCGGCTCTTACAAGACATTCATTGTCAGTTTTTAGTTGTTTATTTTGTTGAAGGAGACATGCATTTTCATGAATGAGAAAAGCAATTTTCTGTTTTAGCTGCTTGTTCTTATCATAAGATTCCTTCAAAGCATTATGCAGTTTTTCAACAAATGATTCAAGATCATCATCTTCTTCATCATCACTTTCAGATTGAGAGTGTATGGAAGTTACCTCATTATCTCCTATAGCCATGAAGGCCATTTGAGCTGATTCTTCCTCTTCTTCAACTTCCCCTTCAGAGTTGCATTCATTCCAAGTAATCTGGAAGTTGTTGAATCTTGGCTTTCGATCAGCTTTTCCATCTTTCATTTTCTTCATGGGGCATTCGTTTGCATAGTGTCCAGGCTGTCCACATTCATAGCATTTGTCCACTTGCTTCTTGTTGAATTCTTGTTTTCCTTTGTTCCTTGCATTTGATGAATAATTTTGGAATTGATTGCTAGGTCCTCCCTTTCTGAACTTCCTTTTATTCAAGATTCTTTTGAAGCCTCTTGTGATGAGAGCAAGATCATTATCATCACCATCCGAATCTTCATCATCCAAGTGAGCTGGATCATCTTCACTTTGAGTAATCTTTAGAGCAATATTTCTTTTTGCTCTAGCATCCTCTTCCTCCTGCACTTTTGATTTCAGTTTTAACTCATAAGAGGTTAGTGAGTTAATGATAGATTCAATAGGCACAGAACTTAAATCCTTAGCCTCCTCTATTGCAGTCACTTTATTTTCCCATTCTTTGCCCAATGCATTGAGAATTTTTCTGTTCTTTTCTCCCAAGGTGTACTCTTTGCCCAACACCTCGAGATCTTTGATCAAGTCAGTGAACCTGCAAAACATTTTGTCAATATCCTCAAGAGGTTCAATCTTAAAAGATTCATACTTTGTGACCAAGATGGCCTTCCTCTGTTCTCTCACATTGTCACCACCCTCATGGATTTCTCTTAACTTATCCCACATTTCTTTGGCTGATTTACAGCCTTTCACTCTAATTGATTCATTTGAATCTAAGGCACTATAAAGAACATTCATGGCCTTGGCATTCAATGTGAGGTTAGTCCTGTCTTGAGCATTCATTTCAGCTCTCATTTTTGGCCGAAGCAGCCCTGTATCTGCATCAAGAAAGTTAGCTTCATGCGGTCCTTCACTCACAATAAACCATAGTTCAATATCAATAGATTGTAAAAAGATAATCATCCGTTCTTTCCAGCTAACATAGTTAGAGCCACTGAACATGGGAGGCCTAGTAACAGATTGTCCCTCAACAAACATAGCATGACTGGTTGTCATCTTTACTCCAAGCCGTTAGAGCTTAATCTCAAGGAGACCAAGCTCTGATACCAATTGTAAGTCCCAAAGACAACCAAGAGGGGGGGGTGAATTGGGTTATTCAAAATCTTAATCAGATTTAGACAATTTTTGCTAAATGAAAATTTCCTTCTTTTCTAGTAATGATCAACCAAGTAGAGTAGAAGACAAGAGCTATATTGATCAGAAACACAAGTATAAACAAGCAATGAGAATTTTATTAAACAGAAAAGTAAATTTGGGGAATCAAACCAAGTGTCTACCAAGCTATCCTCAAACTTGAAGACCACACACTAGGAAGAGCAACTTCTCTTTGATGGAAGACGATCAACTAGATGTACAATGGAGGGAGCACTTCTTCCTTGCCCCAAGCCTCACTTAGTCAAGCTAAGAAGTTTTACAATCACTCAGAAAACCCTCAACAAAGCTACACTAAAGATCCTTTCAATCACAAAAGAAATGCTCACCAGAAATTCACACCACTTTAAAACAAATCTAGCTTTGGAGACTATTTTCTAGCTAAAATATCTCCTGAGATCTTGTAAACAAAGTGTGCAAAAGTCACTACTTCGTTCAGACCAGTTTGATTTTAAAGGGAACCAGAAATGGGCTTCATCAATGCTTCCAACGGATAGAAGGCAGCTGAAGAGTCAACTAGCCGTTGGGGCTGTCGGACGTCCGACGATCAAATCATCGTCCGAACCAATCGTCCGATGGCATCCAAGTTGACGTTCGGACGTCCGATGCGTCTTGATCGTCCGACACCGCAGCGTCCGATCGTAGGCAGAGAGTTGGCAAGTTAGCTTGGAATTTTTCGGACGTCCGATGCGGTTGATGAGCGTCCGATGGCAAGCGTCCGATCCTTCCGGACGTCCGATGCTTCCTCACGAGCGTCCGACAGAGCTTCCTTCTTGATGCTCTTTATCCTTTCGGACGTCCGACAGATTCCTTTCGGCCGTCCGACGTGAGTATCCTGTTTTTGCTTCTTCTTTTGGTTGAAATGCATTTCATGACCTATTCATACCTGATTCTTTGATATGTAAAGACACTTATAATCGAAGAAGGTTAGATACATTTCAAAATACTTTGTGATCATCAAAACCAAGAATAACAGCTTTGAAGTAGCTTTTTAATGCATTAAGAATCATCCAATTTGGAGCTCTGTAGACAGATAAATGACCTAAATACCCTCACCTGGTCACAACTCTGTTTCAGCTTTCGACAACTACATTGTACTTCTGTATTTTGAAATTTTGACTAGGAAAACTCATGAACTGGATATTGATGTCTTCACAGAAAATATATAGTTATGTGTTACCTTCAAAATAGCTTAAGAATCACTTCAATCTGATGCTTGTAGCGCAAGATATGGCGGAAATACCAACAGGTGTCAAAGTTGGAAATCTTCCTTGATTGCATTTCATCTTTTGCACTTCATGTTATCTTTAAAACCACTTCAAATCATCAATAATCATCCAATTATCTTCTCAATCACTCCATTTGATAATTGAATCATTAAACCTACAAAAACATGAAATTTTCACCATTAAAATCCATAGAAATGCAATTTTTACACTTAAACCATAAAATGCATATTTTTACTAGAAACCTAGTTAATTAGTTACAAAAGTATTAAAAGACACCATAACTAAATAATAAAACACACTTAAAACAGATAAAATATGCACTTATCAAATTCCAACTAGAATCATTGCTAGATGGTGACGTGCACGGGGTATACATATAACATTTAGCTCATCCACAATCAAATTTTATATTTATAATTCCTAAATACCCCCACACACAATTTATCACAAGCATACGAATCGTGAGCGAGTATATGGCATTAAGGGTCGATCCCACAGGGAAGATTGCAATTATCGGTGTTTTTCGAACTCCTTTATTATCTAGACTACCATAAACATATAAAAGTAATGAAAATAATACTAGAAACGTCCTAGAAATATGGAATTCCTTACTATTCTTGCAAATGAGATTACCGATTAAGTGAATGCTATTATTTTGGCTAGTTATGGCGTAATTTCCTAAAGTATGCGAAACCTACTCTCGTAGTGAATCAACTATACTTGTACCTAAATCATACCTACTCTCGTGGTTATGATATTAATTACAAGCTCATTTTTTCTATGAAATTACATGAAACAAATCACTAAAGCCGTATAGGTGCATCTCTACTCTCGTAAGTGTACTCCCTAGGTTTATCACTTCTTTGAACTAGTGTTAAATTTTAATTTTCATTACAAACTTAACACCTTAAGATTTTAATTAACGGCCAGTTAATCATGATTATATATAAATTCTTGTCCAGGTTCAATACTTAAAAGGTAGTATTGTGGTGACTCTCTCTTAACCATGGCAGCCGAGACTGCCCCCCCTCCTCCGGGTGGGGGGCTGTCGGCCTCTTCCTCCCCCTTTAGGAAGAAGGCCTTCTCTGCATTGTTTGAGCCACAACCGACGTCCGAGGTAGTGCAAGTTCAAGCGAGGATGACAACACACCGTGGAGAGCCTGCGGTGGTCTTCAGTGCGGCTGACATAGCAGTGGTTGCTGCTCCATTCCGCTACACTTTGGTTGGGAAGTTCTCTAAGGGGCGGCCGCTGCTGCCTGACCTGAGGAAATTCTTGTCGACTCTTGATTTGAAGATTACGGCGACTGTGGGATTGTTAGATGATAGGCATGTGTTGCTGAAATTTCAGTGTGAAGCGGATTTCCTTCGCGTTTGGGGACGAAGTTTGTGGTATGTGAATGGATCCCCCATGAGGGTTTTTAAGTGGACATCTAAGTTCCATGTGAACAGAGAGTCTTCCCTTGCTCCCGTCTGGTTTAGATTGCCCAAACTCCCAATTCACTTATTTGCTAAGCCATGTCTATTTCATCTTGTCTCCTGCTTGGGTACGCCGCTATTCGTGGATGCGGCTACGTCTTCGTTTTCGCGACCGAATGTGGCGCGGGTATGTGTTGAGGTGGATCTGCTCAAATCGATTCCGTCGAGGGTGTGGGTCGATATGGGAGATGGGGATGGTTTTTGGCAGGTTCTTATCCCTGAGAACCTCCCTAATTATTGCAGCCACTGCTATCGTCAAGGGCATGGCGAGAATCATTGCCGTGTGAAGCACCCTGATTTGCGCTTGCACAAGACGCAGGAGGATCTGGTCACAGGGGTGATGGGCGCAAAGGTTCGCTCCTCACCAGCTAACACGCAGCGTACAGAGGATGAGGAGCGAAGGGGGGTGAGTGAAGGAGATGGGGTGAAATCTGGTGCGACACAGAATTCGGGTAAGAGCCATTCCGAGGGGTCACTGCACGTTGACACCCCTACTACTGCTGTGGGAGATGCATCGTGCTTACTGAACCAGCTTGGAGGGTCTACGGTTGTGCTTGTGGAGAAGGGGATAGAGGCTGCTGCTGATGCCATTCTTCACGCTATGGCTGACCGCGTGATTGGCGAACCAGAGGAAGTGATGGAAGGGACTGCTAATACGGGAGAATTGGCGCTGGTGGAGCTGAACGTGGTAGCAGGCCCAGGCATGATGGAGCCCATAGAGGGGGCTGCTGTGCCAGGGCAAAACTGCAACGAAAAAGCTGTCAAGCATGGAAAAGCAAAGTTCGTTGTTGATGACCAAAGGGAGGGACCATGCGATCACATTGCTGGAAATGATTGTGAGGAGTCCCATATTCTAGTGGAGCAAATATTGGGAGATGGTCAGCAGCAAATGGCCGACAATACTTCAATTAGAAATCAAAATGCTGAAAATTCTAATTGGAATAAAAGTGATGGGTCCCAAGCTTTTGAGAAGCAGAATTTGGGAGACGATAATCATCAAAAGGTCGACACCACTGACCCCGACGTTGCCTTACCACTCCTTGTGGTTCCAAGTACAAGTACAAGAACAGAAACGAAAACCACGGTGCCTCAAAATCCAGTGCCAGCTTTCAAAGATGTGTTCGAAGAGGTTAAATGGGAAAAATTACATGGTACACTTCCCCGACCACATCAAATTAGTTTTATTCGTTCAAGTATAACATGCAATAACGACAAAAAAGAAGAAGAGGAAGACGATTCACAACACGACAAACACAAAGATCAAGACCAGAATCTAGTACAACAGCAATTTACCCAAGTGATTTCAAAGAAAGCGAGGAAACAGCTTTCAAAAAAAGGTAAAACAATGCAAACACGTCAAGATCTCAAACCAAATTCCAATGCTCACTCGCAGTCACACAAATGTGGAGCACCCTCGTGTGGATGATTTCTTTGGATTGATCTGTTATGTCTTTACAATTCCTTTATATGTGTGTTTATTTTCCATCATTACATGTTTCTTTTTCTTTAACAGAGGTCAGGTTTGGCCCCCCTCTAATTTGATGTATTTTTTTCTCGGTTTTTAATATATTAAGGGATGGTATCCTTTTAAAAAAAAAAAAAAAAATCATGATTATATAACCAAAAGTGATAAACTACTTGCTCAAAATAATATCACCAAGTAGCCAAGTAAACATCACAAATAAAATATAGCAAGTTCAACTATAACTCTAGGCATAAACTTTAACTAAACATAATAAAAACACAAAGCCAACTTGTATTATCATTAAACATGAAATCCAATACAAGAGAGAAAGTAGTAGAAGAGATATCACCCTTGTTACATGAGATCAACTTCTTCATCTTTGCTCCTCAATCTTCATCCAAATCTAACTACAAATACAAGATGAATAAACTACACTAACTGCTCTATGCTAATGACCTAAGAAAAACTAGTGATTACTACATTTTTGTGGAGTTTCTCTAGCTTTCCAAAGTTATCAAAATAGTTCTCCAAGGCAGCTATTTATAGAGAAATTTCTTGCCAGAAACAAGGTGTTAAATCATGTCTTGAGCCCATAAACAAGCTAGAATGAGTTGTAAAGCTTCTTTTGCAGCTGTCTTGGGCTGTTTCCATCGATATTCTTGCAGGAAAAATGGACCAAAAAGCTTGTGTGAATAAAACACAATTTTCTGAGCAAGTTGCAGCTGCAATTGAGGAATACGCGACTTGAGAAAACGCGGCTTCATGCCACGTTTTCACTGAGCCACGTTTTCGCTTCTGTGCATTTGATATTACTTCAACTGCTATTTGCTCGATGATGGAGGCCGAACCAGCTCTTGTGTAAAACATAGAAGTTGTAGCCCTTTGAGTTAGCTTTCCAATACCTCAAGCATCATTCCATTTGGAGCTCTGTAGACCATGATATGACCAAAATACTAAAGACTGGTCAAAGCTCGGTTTTCAACTTTGGACAGCTGAGTTGAATTTCTGTATTTCAACTTTTGGACTATGAAAATGGCTGAATTGGACTTTGATGTTTTCATACCAAATGTAGATATGTCTCTTAGCTTCAAAATGGTGTAAAGATCATCTCAATCCAATGTATGTACCCCAAGATATAGCCAAAATACCAATAGATGCCAAAGCTGACTTTTGTTTGATTCTTATGTCCTCAAATTGCATTTCTCCTTTTACACTTCATATTTTATTTTCATCACTCTAAATCATCATCAATCATCCAAATATCTTTTCAATGGTCTCCATTTGATTATTGAATTATTAAACCTATAAAATATGAAATTTTTACCATAAAAATTCATAGAAATGCAATTTTCTCACTTTAACCACAAAATGCATATTTTCACCAGAATCTTAGTTAATTATTTATAAAACTAAATAAAACACACCAAAACTAACCAATAAAGCACACTAAAAATAGGTAAAATATACTCTTATCAAATACCCCCACACTTGAACCATTGCTTGTCCTCAAGCAATAAGAAATACAAACAACAATGATTCAATTTTTGAAAATAAACATATGTGCACCATTCCACTTTATTTTCTCAAAAACAAGGTAAACAACTATTATGCAATCATTCAATTAAGTTCAAGTACTCATAATATCAAATAAAGTAGAGCCAATTATACCGTCATTATAACAAATTCAAATCAATTTTTCATCCTTACCCAATCTTACAAGTAAGTAACTTATATGGTCAATAAAATACTTCCTAAACGCATGATCATTTTCTTATTCCAATTTAAAGAGGGATTTATTCATATAGTGTAGCTAAATATTACTTAAGTTGTGAAAGTGTCTTTTGACGCGAGAATCGACATTTTTAGATGAAGATTACCGGTTACTCAACACTTCACATACTCAAATTGCTTTGCATACTCTTAATTCGAATACCGTTTTACGCGAAAGTCGACATTTGTAGATGAAGACTTAAGTACAAGAATCATTGGAATAGAACAAATCTTATTTGTTTTCTTCTTTTTTTGTCATTTTTTTTTCTCTTTTTTTCTTTCCACTTTTTTTCTTCTTTTTTTTTTAACAGCAAAGATAATAATAATTTTCTCAAAAGAATAATCATGAGAAGAGTATTGCACTTATTGACCATATTTATCACTTAACTTATAAAATCCAATAAAGAGAAGAAATTTCAATAAATATGCAAAAAAAAATAGGCATAATTTTCTCCACTTTACAAGATATACTTTCCTATAAGTACACAAATTATAATCACATAATAGTCATTTCCAAATTAAATGAGAAAAGAAGTTTCCAAATCACATATATTTATCTCAAATGTAGAAGGAATTTGAACTACTAATGGTAAGGAACTTGTTACCCCTTTGGATAAAATTGAAAAAAAATCTGAAACTTTTTGGGGCAAATTCGCAAATTTGGACAAGATTTTGAAAAAAATTTTGAATTTAAACACAAATCCAATATTTGCAACCAACAAGTCAATCAAATATAAAATATATAATCTCAATTCTTCATTCCACACTTAACATACACATTGTCCTCAATGTGTAAAAAGGAAGGGAAACCAAGATAAAGAAAGTAATACTCCCCTATTGTTGTGATTGAATATGAAGCTCCAAAATCCGGTGTCCGTGTATCTTCAATGCTTCATGAGTTCCATTGGATAACCATAAGTTATATAAACCTAAAAATGGAAAATGAGAAACAAAGGTGATAACAAAGACATTAATAAACATATAATGGCGATCCGTAACTCCTAAGCCTTTGTGGTGGTGATGTACCTATAGAAAATACACAATAAGCAACTCAAGATACAAGAAAATATATGAGGAAAAGAAGACAGAGAAGCAAGGAACCTGCATTTTTCTTTAAAAAAAGTGCTCAGAAAACGCGATTCATCAAAATGCGCCATCAAGTTGCGTTTTGTGAAGTCGCGTTTCTTCACAAAAGTTGCAGCATAAAAAATGCGACTCTGTGGCAAAACGCGAATTCTAATCGCATATTTTAGGTCGCATTTTTTGTTTCTGATCCAGGCTATAAAACGCGACATGATGAAAACGCGACTTCCTGTCACGTTTTGAAGGCGCGTTTTCTTTAGTATAAGTGCAGAATTGAAAACGCACCTTTGGGAAACGTGACTCCAAGGCGCGTTTTTCAAGCCAGGTGCGTTTTCTTCTGCGAATTTTTGCAAAAATTCAACTTTTGAAAAATTGCAAATAGTACCCCAATTTTCCAAAATGCATCATAGATCATTTGTTTGTTAAATACTCAATGCATACACATGTAAAATGATCAAAACATGCATTTTAACCCCTTCTAACAAATCAAAAATAACAATTACTCAAATCAAGGGGTTGAGTTCCTTGATCAAATTTCGCCTTTTTCACTTCATTTGGTCACTTTTGCTTCTATTTCCAATACCTACTATTGAACCTCATTTCTCAAGGAGGCTTTGTTAATGAATAATCCACCATTTAGGTCGTGGTGGATCATTAAAAGATAGCTTAATAGCAAAAGCCACATATTCTAATGATATGAGGGATGGAAATGACTTACCTATTCCAAGTGTTTCACAAATATTACCTTGAAAATGCACCACTTGAGAACTTATCAAAGGGAATGCCATGAGAGTATCTTGGGTAGCAATACCCTTAGAACCTATACCTTCCATGCACTCCTCAAGAGGGGTGAAAAATGAGTCATTAAAACTCACCTCTTGAGGTTCAAGATTAGTTCCAAAGATATTATCATGTGAAATGGATATTTGCTCATTAAAACACAATTGAGATTCATCATTTTCATCCAAATGCAATCCATTTTCACATACAACATTCCCACCGTTCATGCTAGGATCATTTTGCACATTATTAGACGAAATAACTTCACACAATTCATTCAATTGCTCATGTATTCTACCAAAGTGAGAGGCTAATTCATCCATCCTTTCCTCAATCCTATCAAAACGGTTGGAAGTCACATTAGTTAATTTTTCTGTAGTTAATTCCCAAGATGGTTTAGAATCATTAGTAACTCTTTCTATTGCCAACTCCCATGATGGTTTTGATTCATGTTGGACACATTCAGGTTGGTAATTGTAAAAATATGGAGAATCACTATATGCACATTGATTATCCCAACCATAAGTAGGAGAATTGCTCCAATTAGCACTATATTGATCAAAATAAGAATTGTAATGCTTTAATTCATCATAGTAATCCACATTTTGTACTTGTCTACTTGTATTAGTGGCATGATAACCTCCACACAAGTCACAAATCACTTGATAAGAATTGAAAGTATTAGCATTCCTTCTTTTCTCAATTTCATGCATAATTGTATCCATTTGAACTTGTAACATAGTTACATCAAATTTTGCCTTTAAGCACTTCAAATCATCTTCAAAAGATATACCTTTAGTAATTTCTTGTTCACCTCTATTGAAGGAGTTTTGCACTTGGTAACCATCCATTGCCAATCTTCTACTTCTCAAGCATTGTCCTTCAAATTGTCCTACCCTTCTCATTACCTAAAATTACTTTTAAACAACTTGAGAGCAAGATTAGTAAGAAGAATAAGTAATAAAACACATACACACATAAAACAAAAAAATAAAAGAAAATAAAGACTGACCAGACTCAATTAACACACACTAGATAACTAAGAAAATGTCTAAATTAATAAAGTTGCCCTTCACGCCGATATTGCCAAATCTTCCCCTGCAACGGCGCCAAAAACTTGACGTGCGCGGGGTATACATATAACATTTAATTCATCCACAATCAAGTTTTACATTTATAATTCCTAAATACCCCACATGCGATTTATCGCAAGTATACGAATTGTGAGCGAGTATACGGTATTAAGGGTCGATCCCACAGGGAAGATTGCAATTACCGGTGTTTTTCGAACTCCTTTATTGTCTAGACTACCATAAACATATAAAAGTAATGAAAATAACACTAGAAAGCTCCTAGATGGAATTCCTTACTACTCTTGTAAATGAGATTACTGATTAAGTGAATGCTATTATTTTGGCTAGTTATGGCGTAATTTCCTAATGTATGTGAAACCTACTCTCGTAGTGAATCAACTATACTTGCAGCTAAACCATACCTACTATCGTGGTTATGATATTAATTACAAGCTCATTTCTTCTATGAAATTACATGAAACAAGTCACTAAAGCCACATAGGTGCATCTCTACTCTCGTAAGCGTACTCCCTAAGCTTATCACTTCATTGAACTAGTGTTAAATTCCAATTTTCATTGTAAACTTAACACCTTAAGATTATCATAATTAATGGCCAGTTAATCATGATTAGATAACCAAAAGTGATAAACAACTTGCTCAAAATAATATCACCAAGTAGCCAAGTAAACATCACAAACAAAATATAGCAAGTTCAACCATAACTCTAGGCATAAACTTTAACTAAACATAATAAAAACACAAAGCCAACTTGTATTATCATTAAACATGAAATCCAATACAAGAGAGAAAGTAGTAGAAGAGATATCACCCTTGTTACATGAGATCAACCTCTTCATCTTTGCTCCTCAATCTTCATCCAAATCTAACTACAAATACAAGATGAATAAACTACACTAACTGCTCAATGCTAATGAACTAAGAAAAACTAGTGAAGGGTACATTTTTGTGGAGTTTCTCTAGCTTTCCAAAGTTATCAAAATAGTTCTCCAAGGCAGCTATTTATAGAGAAATTTCTTGCCAGAAACAAGGTGTTAAATCATGTCTTGAGCCCATAAACAAGCTAGAATGAGTTGTAAAGCTTCTTTTGCAGCTGTCTTGGGCTGTTTCCATCGATATTCTTGCAGGAAAAATGGACCAAAAAGCTTGTGTGAATAAAACACAATTTTCTGAGCAAGTTGCAGCTGCAATTGAGGAATACGCGACTTGAGAAAACGCGGCTTCATGCCACGTTTTCACTGAGCCACATTTTCGCTTCTGTGCATTTGATATTACTTCAACTGCTATTTTCTTGATGATGGAGGCTGAACCAGCTCTTGTGTAAAACATAGAAGTTGTAGCCCTTTGAGTTAGCTTTCCAATACCTCAAGAATCATCCCATTTGGAGCTCTGTAGACCAAGATATGACCAAAATACTAAAGACTGGTCAGAGCTCGGTTTTCAACTTTGGACAGCTGAGTTGAATTTCGGTATTTCAACTTTTGGACTATGAAAATGGCTGATTTGGACTTTGACGTCTTCATACCAAATGTAGATACATATCTTAGCTTCAAAATGGTATAAGGATCATCTCAATCCAATGTATGTAGCCCAAGATATAGCCAAAATACCAACAAATGCCAAAGCTGACTTTTGTTTGATTCTTTTGTCCTCAAATTGCATTTCTCCTTTTACACTTCATATTTTATTTTCATCACTCTAAATCATCATCAATCATCCAAATATCTTCTCAATGGCCTCCATTTGATGATTGAATCATTAAACCTGTAAAATATGAAATTTTTACCATAAAAATCCATAGAAATGTAATTTTCACACTTTAACCACAAAATGCATATTTTCACTAGAATCTTAGTTAATTATTTATAAAACTAAATAAAACATACCAAAACTAACCAATAAAGCACACTAAAAATAAGTAAAATATACTCTTATCAGATGGAGAGTGTGTGTTGATTATAGGAAACTAAATGCTGCTACTCATAGAGATCGCTTTCTATTCCCTTTTCTTGATCAAATTCTTGAATGATTGGTTGGTTATGAATTTTATTATTTTCTTGATGGATTTTTAGGTTAATGGATTTTCAAGTTATAACCAAATTGTAATTGAACCAAAAGATCAAGCGAAAATTCACTTCACTTCTTTTTATGGCACATTTGCATTTAGAAGAATCCCATTTAGATTGTGCAATGCACCAGCTATATTCCAATGATACATGATGACCATTTTCTCTGATTATGTTGAGAAAATCAAGGAGATTTTTATGGATGATTTCTCAGTTCTTAGATCTTTATATGATGATTTTTTTGCATAATTTAGTGAAAATGTTACAAAATATGACGAGACAGCCCTAGTGCTTAATTAGGAAAAATGTTATTTTATGGTTAGAGAAGGGATAGTGCTAGGTCATAAGATTTCCTATAAGACAATTAAGGTGAATAGAGTTAAAATTGAGTTAATTGGAAAAAAAATGCCTCCACCTACAAATGTTAAAGGTATTAGAAGTTTTTTGGGACATGCTGGTTTTTATCGTTGTTTTTATTAAGAATTTTTCCAAAATTTCTAAATCCTTATGTGATTTGCTAAGTAAAGATGTTGAATTTAATTTTGATGATGCTTGTTTGGTTGCATTTAACTAGTTAAAGAGAGAATTGACTTCGACACCTACTATAGCTTCACCAGATTGATTCTTGCTATTTGAGCTCATATTTGATGCTAGCAATTTCGTAGTTGGAGCGGTGCTTGGTCAAACAAAGGAAGGGAGCTTTCATGTTATATACTATGCTAGTAGGATTTTGAATGAGACTCAAGTCAATTATGCAACAACCGAAAAGGAGTAGATGGCAATTATCTTTGCACTTGATAAATTTAGATCCTACTTTGTCTCATTCATTGTCTCAACATGATATCCATTTCAATTGATATCTTTAAAATTTAATAAATTTCTTTGAGACTTACTAGAGAGTTGTGTATTATTTATAACAAATATAGTTCCTTCAAGGAGAAATGCAGTTGGAGTTCGGTGTAAAGCAATTTAGGTAGGGAAAAAAATCCAAAAGTTGGAGTTGAGTGTAAATAAGTTGCAGTTGGATGTATAGAAGATGTATTTGGTTTGTAATCAGTTGGGTGTAAATATTTTTGAGTTGGGAGTAAATGACTACTATTTTATCTACAACTTGCACCAACCCAACTTGTGATGCTTCATCCCCAAATTTTTGGCCCAAAATACATCATTTTTTTAACCATCCCATCCCTGCCCCTACCTTTCCAACTCTCAAACTAGCTACTAGGACTTACATTTGAACCTTAAACCTAAGGCCCTAAATACATCATTTTTTTAAACTCCCACCGCTCTCCCTAGGGATGGAAATGGGGCAGGTTTAGGGTTGGGGATCTCTTCCTTGTCTCTCCGTCCCGTTGTCAAATATCTCCCCTAGTCCCTACCTCATCCCTCACCTCCGTTTCCCTACCCTCGTAACCCTTCCCATCCCCGCTTCCCCAACGGGTGCATACTGGTGATATTTTGATCATATGGGTTCAAATATCCTCCTTTTCTCATAGTCACAGCCAAATGCTATCCACATAAATTGCATTAGAAGCTACTTTTTGAGGATGAGGCCAAACATGCAACCCAAAAGACCCTATTGGTAAAACAATCCCCTTCAATTTGCTCATCATCTCGCCAACAGTCATAGTAAAACATGGGATCATACACTGCATGCACAAAATGAATAAAGAGACAATGGGACGTCATAAGTATTCCATAGAAATTCTTGAGGTTTTTTTTTAATTTGTCATTAAACATTCATCTTTTAGTTCTTAGGAAGGAGTTGCATATTATTTTACTACAATTCATCGAAGTTCTTTAACAAATTAAAGCCTCATAGTAGAGAATTAAAAATATATTAGGGTATACCTTCAACTTCTCGACAAAGAAATCTGGGTTGCCAGTGTTTTGGCCCATTTGAATGACGGCAAACGAGTGAAGATAGAAAAGAGAGGAAAAAGAACCGTGGGAAAATAAATGAAAGAGGAAGGGTGCAAGGGTTTGGTAACTTAGGTTTCTTAGCTTCTTCATATAGGTGTTTTTTGGGGATGCTCCCATGTTCCCTGCCCCATTTAAAGGTGGGGAAGAATTTCCTCCTAGCCCATTGCTCTTCCTACATGCCGTTGCCATCCCTATCTTCCTCACCTTTTTCATCCCTAATTACTAGGACCAAGATTTAAATCTTAAATCTGGTACTATGAAAAACTCTAAAAACCCTCTTCTAATCACTAGGCCAATTCCAGTGTTTAATCAATTCTCAAGCTAATCACATATATATCCTCCAACAATGCCTGCCGAAGTCCGTTCCCCTATTGTTGATAAGGGACTATTATATTTGGAGAGAGAGAACCAAAACTACACCAGCCTAGCTAGCATCTCCCCCTGCCCAAAAATGGAGATGCAATTGCCCTCCTTCGCCCTTACAGCTCTCTTTCTTCTACTCCCTATACTGCTCTTGTTAGTGAAGGGAACGAAAAGATCAAAAAATTCCCATGTTTCTAAAAAAATGCCTCCTGGACCAATGCAACTCCCCTTCATTGGAAACTTGCACCAGATGGTAGGTTCACTCCCTCACCATACACTCAAAAAACTGGCAGATAAATATGGACCTCTCATGCACTTGCAGCTTGGGGAACTTTCAACGATTATCATATCATCTCCAAAATTGGCTAAAGAAGTCCTGCAAAGCAATAGTCTTGCCTTTGCAAATCGGCCACAGATTATCGTGGCTAGAGTCATGTTGTACAACAGTTTGGGCGTTACTTTTTCTCCATATGGCGACTACTGGAACCAAATGCGTCAATTGTACATCATGGAACTCCTTGGCCCAAAGAGTATTGAATCCTTCTTCCGTGTCATGGAGGATGAAATCTCAAACATGGTCATGTCAATTAAGGAGTCGGAAGGTAAACCAGTCGTTGTAATTGACGAAATTCTAAAATATTTAAGCTCCACAATTAGTAGAGCCTCGGTTGGGAGGCTATGCAAAGACCAAGATGCACTTATATTGGCAACCAGGGAAGCAGCATCACTTGCTGGAGTATTCAATCTTGCTGATATCTTCCCTTCTCTCAAGATTCTTCAACTTCTTAGTGGACTGAAGCCCAAGTTAGACAAACTGTGCAAAATCCTCGATGACATCCTTGATGATATTATCAGTAACCATGAAAAGACCAAGAACAGCACCGCTGAGGAAGATATAGTGGATATTCTCTTAAGGCTCAAAAACAGCAATGAGTCTCGGTTCCCTATTACCAACAACAATATCAAGGCTATCATATTTGTAAGTATCTTTCTTTTTGCTTGGCGAAAATCTATTTATTTTTGTTATTTTTTGTTTTTACCTATATTATCTATCATACTCTTGATGAGAAGTCCAAATCCAGCTCGGTTAATTGAGGTGCTGGAAAGGAAAAACCCAGCTAAACAACAAGGTTGCATTTCTATATACCCTCTGGATTTGGTTAACAATAGTGTGTGGGTTTAAACCTCCAATCTATTGCCCAGAGAGGGAAAAAATAGTGAAATTAATGGACTCGGAACAATAATTTATAAGAGGCAAAATTTTTGACTATTTACTAAAAGCGGTTTTAGGGTTGCAAACAAGCTGAATATGGTTGAGTTTTGACCTACTCAAACTGTGTTCGATTCAATTTCACAAAACTTAAATTCAACCTTGAACTCGATATGTTTTGAATATAAAACTCTAGTTCGAGCCTTGCTAATGTTGAGTTCAACCCTAACCGAGTTCAAATAAAAACAAAAGGATAATTGTTATATTTTTAAAGATGGATAAAATAGACATTTCATTTTAATAAAAAATAAAAATATTAGGAACATAAATGTGATTTTATTATTAACAATAAAAAGTATTAGAAATATATAAACTTCAATTGCCTAGAAGAGACAAGAAATGGAGTACTCTATACTCAACTCGATTTGGTTGGCTTGTGAGGTTAGTTGTTTGGAAGTCAAGTTTTTTGCCAAGTTTGTCTGTTAAAAATTTTTTAAAAACTTTAACTACATTAATCTCAAAAAATATTAATCTCAAAAAACTTTTCAAAATTTTTAAACTATACACTTCAAAATATTAAAAAAAAACACATTTCAAAACTATTTTTAAAAACTTCAATAGTAAATTACAGTAAAATTTTAGATAAACACCCAAAAAACTCACCTTCCAAACGGGAAGCAGCTAGAATCAAGTTTTCACCAAGACTTTCAAGAGCGGACTCGTGAGTGCTTAAAAGTTGGCTCGATATATTTGCAGCTCTAAGGGACTTCACGCTGAGTTTCATATTTTATACAAAAGTCTGTACAGATGCCCTTCATGGTAAATGGCATTTAAAGTATGTTTTCTTTTGATATCAGCTAATAGCTAGGTAGCTAGGTTTATAAACGAGCTCACTTGTAGACATTATGATATGCGTAATAGGCACATCGATTTTCTTACATCATCATGCATCACACTAAATTTTTCGTGCATCTTTCTGCAACAGTCCCGTGTAGCTATCTAATAAATCGCAAAATCAGCAAGTTAGCCTGTAAAACCAACCTATCTAAGTATAATTCATTAATTCTTTCTTTCATAGATATCCTTAAACTACCTCACCCCTTATAGTTTATTTTAGACGAAACCTTCCGAAGTATTTTATCAAATTATTCCATTTTATTGCTTGCAATATATGTATCCAGGAATTAGCGGTTGCTGGAACTATAACTTCAGCAGTAGCAACAGAATGGGCAATAGCAGAAATGTTGAAGAACCCAAGAGTTATGGCTAAGGCACAAGCTGAGGTACGGCAAGCCTTTGAGAGAAAGAAAAACATTGGTGTAAATGACGTCCAGGAATTGAAATACCTGAAACTAGTGATAAAGGAATCTCTACGACTACACCCTCCAGGTCCATTGTTAGCCCCGAGAGAATGCAGAGAAGAATGCAAGATTGGAGATTATATTATACCTAGTGGCACCGTAACTATTACAAATGCATGGGCAATGGCAAGAGATCCGGAATACTGGAATGACCCTGAAAGGTTTGAACCTGAGAGGTTCTACAACAGTTCTATTGATTTTAGAGGAAACGACTTGGAGCTCATACCATTTGGTGCTGGGAAAAGATTGTGTCCAGGCATAAACTTTGCTGTGACAAACATTGAGCTTTTGCTTGCTCATCTACTCTACCACTTTGACTGGAAACTTCCCGGAGGAATTAGTCCTGAAGATTTGGACATGGCTGAGAGGTTCGGTGCTGCAGCCTCAAGGAAAAATGAGTTACGTCTACTTCCAAAAACCTATGCTCCATCTGATGTCTGATTGTAGAAAGTTCAATTTCGAACGCATTGTACGATTAAGTTTTTCCAATTTGTGTAAAATAATGGCAATGAATCTGGGTATCTTGTTACAAAATGGTTATTAATTAGTATGCAGACATGATTAGGCCAGAAAATGTGCGCCCTGTATTGTTTTATCTGAAAAAAGTTTAATTTTACTGCGTGGAAGTCTATCCACTTAAGGGGGTGGAGCCGCGGAGATAATATCAACGTGTATTTTTTGTGTACAAAACAGAAAAGACAATTTTTGTATAACTAAAAGAAATTGTAAATTCTTTTGGAGTTCATGTGCCTAAGAAGACATTTAACGTAGGCACTTTCTATTTTTAATTTTATTTTTTCTAGTAAAAAGAGAGCTACCTTGTGGCAGAGCAATACCTAAATGCTAGAACTATGACCAAAACTTTCGGCAATTAAATTCACTTTGCGCCCCTAATTTATCACCAATTTACATTACAATCTTCATTTGTAATTGTGGATACATTGCACCTTAAGCTTTTAATTAGGTTGGCACCATCTTGACACTTTTGTTAACTGTGCTACTTAAATTGAAGATTTTGCGTTTCGTGCACGCTAGGCACTATTTTTTTTTGAGAAATTTAAATATTTTATTTATTTTTAGAAAATTTTGACAGGGTTTCCCCTTATAAATGGACGAAACTCCCTGACAATAAACCTAAATTCAAGAAAATTATCACAGGGCAGGCAGTTCACAGAATGATCCAGAATTAGCCAACCTCCTAGGTTAACCTACTTTCCTCCGCTTGAGAGAAGACATGCCTAACCTGTCTATGCGAATTTCCCCTCGTGTCTGTCTTGGAATTGCATTGAAGTCATCATAAATGGTGACATTCCGGTTATGGCTGGACGCACCTACATTTGCCAGACTGTCTGCCACCCTATTTGCTTCTCTGTAGCAATGAAAAAATCGTGCCACATCGGTAATCATGCCCCAAATCTGCTCTACCTCCCGTCGTATCACGCTAGGCACTATTAATTAGAGGGAAAATCTCACTTTGTAGCGGTAATTTATTTCTTTTTTAACCCTACGCTTCCCAAGGCATATGCATTGCCAACATTAGATGTGTGTTGTTATAGATTTTACTTTGTATATAACACAATCTGTCGCCGCCAAATTTATAAAATTAGTTTTGTAATATTTTTATATGTATAAGAATATTACTTAAGGATCTGTCTAATGGGCATTCAACAGGCACTCATTAAGATGTATTTTAGGTATTAAATTTTTGAAAAGTTAAAATTAATTTAAAAAAATATAAATGTTAAATAATGTCATAATGGTTGGTGTTTATGTATATACATGAAAAATTGGATAGAATTTATGTGTGTTAATAGAAAAATCCTTACTTCAATGCCAAATGGATAACGTATGAAGCTCTAAGCGAGGATTTGGATATCATTTATTATTTAGCTGTTGCAAAAGTTAACGGCACTAAATTGGTAAATCAGTGGTCAATTTTGCAATAAACAAACTTAAATAAATATCGCTAATGGTTTAACGGAACCAACACTGTAAGCTGATGAAGGCTGCAGACTGCAGAGTCTGTCTCGGAATCTTGATCAAAGTATCTTTTTGATGAGTTGACTGTTTGTCAGTTTCTTTTGCTTTAGTATCGGGCTTAGTAATTATTATTTCCCTGATGTTTGCAGTTTGGTACGTGACCTAGATGCTGTCCTTTGAGCCTGAACTCTTGTGATTGATAAATAAAAGTGACGTAGGTTACCTGAAAAAAAATTTCTGTTGCTTCGAAAAGCTTAATCAATTACGGTTAGAATAATATAGATGTAGTTAGTGAGGACAATGACTAGGATGTTTAGGTTTTAACGCTAATCGTACACAAATTTCTGGTCAGTTATATGTTCATTCGTGTCTTAACGTACGTTCAATTAACATGAATTAGTTATTTTTGAAAATATTTTATTATAACGGTATATATGAATAACTTTTACAATATATATTTTTTGTGATATTTTTGAAGGAATTTTTGAAATATATTTTGAGATAACTTTTAAAATTAAAATATTTTATAATACTTTATAAAAATTAATACTGTTATCCACAATCACCACCACCACCCCATCCTCCTCCGTCTTCCCTTCTCTCTCTCCTCCTTCTTCATCTCTCTTCCCTTTCCCTCCCATCCACCGACTCTCCCCTCCCCTCCTCGATCTAGCCGTGACCAGATCGCGAGGGGGAGGGAAAGGGAAGAAAGGGGAGGGAGAGGGAGGGGGAGGAGAAAGGAGAATGGAGGGGTGGTAGGTTGGGGGGAGGGTGGCGGTGGTGATTGATGAAAAATATTGTAAAATTTGTTTTTAAAATTTTTTGTATATATTTGTGAGTTGTTTTTTATATATTGTATGGAGGAAATGTTTATTGAGTTATTTTTGTTTATGTATTACTATAGCACTATATTTGAAAAATAGCCAATTTGTTATTGTTGATAAAGATTAAAGATTTATGTAATAGTGTGCTAAAAAAATGTAATAGTATACTGAAACAAAATGAGGGTGTTCAATATGTTTAATATTAAAGCTAATTGGGTTGCAAAGTGGAACCTAGTTATAAATTAGGGGTGCAAAGTGAAATTTGACTAGCTGGGAAATAGTTATCCTGTTTCGGCGCATGAAAATTTTGTTAATTTTCTAAAATTTTAGCAATGGGATCAAAACCAAATGAATTTAGAAGTTTAATGAAAGTGCAATGCGCCCAATGTAAGAATTAGGTGCAAAGTAATAATTGGTCATAAATTAGAGGGTGCAAAGTGTCATAAAATATGAGCTACAAATTGTAAGTTGTTTGCAAGTTCCAAAACCATCATTCTCCCTTCCTTGAGCCAAGCCCAGGGCTATGAATTTTTGAAAGGGTTTTGTTAATGACACTCCGCAATAGACTTTCCACATCATCTACCAAACATATATGTAGCATGGTGTGATCAATTTGCAGGGTAAGTAGCTTAAGTTTTTTTTTTTCTTTTTCACTAGACTGAGAATGGTAAATTAGCACATTTGCTAAAAGCTATCATCACATCTTTTTTTTTTTTTTTTTTTTTTGAGGAAGCTATCATCAAATCTCAAAACATGAGCAATACGTTTAGATTATTAAGCAAGTGGCAAAGCATAGCAACAATAATACATTACTCCAAATGGAATTTCAAGCCATTTTAATTTGGTTCAAGATTCAACAAGGGTTTGTCAGAATCCTAAAAAATGGCTCAAGGTCCATTAAAACCTTGTCAGCAATTTTCGGTATGTAGATCTAACTTAGATGTCACCTTCATCCCATCAGATAACTTAGGTGTTCAATGTCCAGCTATTCAGGGTGCTGTTTAGGTCAAAAGTTTAAGGTAGTAGAAAACTAAATCCTGCAAGCTCTACCGTAGTTAAGCTCAGAGCGAAACAATGTTGTAACAAAGTAGCTTAACATGCAGAAAACTTTCCAATTACTTTTCCATACGTTATTTACGTTAGCTTAATATAAGACCACTTCTAATGATAAACAAACAATTACTACAGTTCTAAGTTCGTATACAGGTATTCTAAAACGTAGAAGAGAAATATAACAAAAAACAACCAATGAACCCTCAATTAATCATATAATGAATTCAGCCACATGCCAATCAACCAATCTTTGCCATTCATAATATGGATTTGAGAAAAATAACGTAAATTCAAGTCCTAGAATCAAGAATCTACAGATTCTACACAACTCTTATAAGATTCCCAGTCGGACAACCCAAAAGCCAAGCACCACAAAACCTATAACCATGGCTTTACCTCGAAATAATCTAGCCAATAGAATAGCAAAGTGAAGTACAATCACTTTTGTTCCCAAGATGATTTTGCACATTTGAGTCTCCTTTAATCAGACTCTTACCTTCATCTTTTTTTCTTGACTAGTTAAACTGCGAAGCGGCTATGACTTCGATCTAGAACTATATTTAACTTTTAGATGAACTCATCAACTTATTCAAGAGCCAATTGAACTAGTCAAAATTGATAAAAACTAACCTTTGATCTTGTTTTTTCCCTAAATATTATTTCTTTTTTATATATTAATTTTATTTAAGTAATTTAATATTAAAATTTTATAGAATAATTGAACGAAGATTTAACTGGTCAAACTAGTCGAATCGTAAATCAAAAGCTGATCCAATTCACTTGCCGATTGGTGTTGCAAAATATTGGTAAAAATTTTATGGGTCGCAATTGGAATTTTTTTTTTTTTGAAGGATCCCAATTCGGTTTGTTTCAGATCTTCTGCAAAACTGTATGGATTTAAATTGCGTATCTGTCTAATCACACTTTGAAGTGTGATTTATCATTGATGTTTTTGTCCTTTCCCGGCAAATAATTCCCTGGTTTAGTGATTACTGATTCACTAGTTTAATGACTTGTTGGGTTTCGTATTTTTAGGTAACGAGCTCACTTACTGTTATTGGAAAGGTTTGATGATTGTGTTGAAAGGCAGAAAGGGTATGACCTTCCGAATTATTTTATCATATCCATCTTGTTTTAAAATATATATATATATATATATATTAATAGGTGGGCTTCTGATCAACTTGCAATGATTCTATCAGATATGGAATATATATTTGGGCCCATGCTGACTGCTAAAGCCAATAATTATGTTTCCCATGTTCCCATCGTACAATGGAATCAATTCATTCTTACAATCTAGTTCCATTTTTAATGGGTTCCAGGCCACAGAATTTGTCATCAAGTAAATAAATAGCCATGCCCAGGTTTGAGTAAACGAGCTCACCAGCTGTTTCTGGAAAAGTTGTATGCTTGGTATGACATTTCTCATCACTGCTGTTGTTTTATCATACTCGTCTTGGTTAAAATTTCGTCACCTGAAGTTTCTGATCACTACTGTTATTTAATGGCTAATTGATTGAAATATTGATGCTTCCCAAAATTAGCCGTCAAATGTGGTTCTTGAGCTGGGTGGTATAATTGTATGCCCGTCGCTCCTACATGGCGCGACGGGCAGCAAATTTTTTTTTTTTAAAGTTCTTCTGGCCGTCGCGCCATGTTGGAACGACGGTCAAAGGTGTCAGAAATTTCTGACCGTCGCTCCAACATGACGCGACGGTCGGGAATTTATTTTTTTTTAAAATCCTCTGACCGTCGGTCCAACGTGGCGCGACGGTCAGAAATGTTTTTTTTTTAAAAAAAATCCTCTTCCTCAGTAAAAAAAGAAAATTTTTTGTTAGGGTTACACTTACGGTAAGGGTTAGGGTTAGGGTTTACGTTACAGATAATTTAGAATTTGTTTTAATAAAAAATCCTTCAACTCAGTGATTTAGAAATGTTTTTTTTTTAAATCTTTGTCCAGTTCATTTGGAAATTTCTCAAAAATTTTTCTGTAAAAATTATTTAAAATGAAAAGTTTTAAAACAATGCATTTAGTTTGACAAAATTTTAAAAACAAGTATTTTAAAGGAGATTAGATTTAAAAATTTTGATCCATTTGTTAAAGGATTTAGGGAATTCTTAAAGAATTAATGTTTACCATTTTATCAAGTTTAAGTTATATAACATGCGTAACTGTTATGATTTGTTAAATTTAAAAAATAATTTAATAATATGATTTAAATTGAAGTGATTGCGTAATGGATGAAAGTATTGCTTAATATTATTATGATTTGTTAATTTTAACTTTATTATGTATCATGCACACAGAATGTTAAAAGAACCGTAATTGTATAAAAAAATAAAAAATTATAATATGAATTACTATTTATATATTTGAATTTTCATATAAAATGTAATGGTATAAAAATATTAATAACATATTTGTAGAAATGAAGAATTTTTTGCGTTTCATTATTTGATATACGATAATTAGTTTTAATAATTTAATCTATTAAAATAGCTATAAAACGACTAGTATTTATTTGTTTTGTAGGTATTATCGTATAGGGACCCTTCTATCCAATTATAGGGTTTAATAAAATAACTTGTACTTCTTTATTTTGAAAATATTTAACGTTATTCAAATTAAAAGTGATTGGATTAAACAGAAAAAGTAGACAACAAAATTAAATTAAATGTCATGTGAAATGCATTAAATTAAATGGATGAGATATAAAATATCGTCGAAGACAAAATAATATCAATGCCTCGCAGTTTTCTTGCCTTTACCTTTAGCCTTGCCCTTAGCCACCGACGGAGGAGGATTTTAATATAAGGAGGAGGATTTCAAAAAAAAAAAAAAAACATTTCTGATCGTGGCGCCACCGACGGTCAGAGGATTTTAAAAAATAAATAAATTCCCGACCGTCGAGCCATGTTGGAGCGACGGTCAGAAATTTCTGACACCTCTGACCGTCGCTCCAACATGGCGCGACGGCCAGAAGAACTTTAAAAAAAAAAATTTGCTGCCGTCGCGCCATGTAGGAGCGACGGGCATACAATTATACCACCCAGCTCAAGAACCACATTTGACGGCTAATTTTGGGAAGCATCAATATTTCAATCAATTAGCCTTATTTAATCAGGTCCCTCTTGTTTAAAATATTTTCATTTGAATAGTAGTGGGTTTCTGATCACATAGCAGTGATTCCGTCAAATATTTTCTGCTGTTATTTGGCACGAAGTTTAATGTGGGAACAGATTGATTACTATATCTGGTTTTGAGTAATACTGGTGGCACTGTTTAAATTAGGGTGTTTTTCAAATACACTGCTATAAAATACACTTGAAACACACTTCAAAAATATTCTAAATACAATATTAAATATATCTAATAAAAGCACCCAAAAAAAATCTTACCCTCTCTCCATCTTCTTGTTAAACTTAATTATATACATATGAATGTACTACGCAGTGGAAATCTAAATACACTTACCTCTAATTATTATTATCAAGTATAAGTTGATCTCTTTTTGTATCTTTGACTCCTTCTTGTCTATTCTAACAAAACAAAATACATAGAAGAAGGAAAAGTAGATAGAGAATTTAGAATAAAAATCCGATGCCTAATTCAAAAGTGTACAATTAATGAATTATCACAAACTATTTATAGGTTAGGTTAGGCGATGCCTAATTCAAAAGTGTACAATTAATGAAGTATCACAAACTATTTATAGGTTAGGTTAGGGATCCTTACTAGCAAATAAAAAATCCATAGGATTTCCTTCTATCAAGGAAATCTAGCCAAAATTCATAATTGAAAATAATATTTTCTAACTAATTGATTGATTTGATTGATTAACTGACTGAATAAGATATCAATTAACAAAGATATCAATCAATCATTAACAAATGGGAGATACTACTTAATTATTGATAAAATGTCAATTAATTAATCAGGATATCAATCACCAATCATTATCTAATGAGAGATTCTAATTAATTATTGATAAAATATTAATCAATTAATTATGATATCAATCACTTTAGATCAATCATGTTGGTAATAATTGTCTCAAAAGGAGACAAGTCTTATATTCTCCCACTTGACCGACATGGAATAGTCAGATAACTTATAAGCGACTAACTACTTAAAAATGGTCATAAACCTTGTTTGCCACTCACCAAGCTCAACAGTTATGTAACAGTTGCTTAATTAAAAAATAATAATACACAAATCATGGCGGTTATGCTTTCTTGGCAAACATTTCATTCCATTTATATGCTTTAGTAACGATAGTTATGGTAACGAAACAATTTTTTACCTGATATAACAGGTTGTTGCACTTTTAGCGACCATCTGATTACTTGATGGACATACCCACCTAAATAGGATAACACTTAAAAATAAGAAAGTAAGTTTCCCATCTAAAATAGTAAGTTAACAGTAATAAATTAGTAATTTTTATACTTCAAAAAGTAAATTTGAATAAATATTAAACTTACTTTTTAAATAAATAAATTACTACTTTATATCCTAAACTTACTTTTTAGAGAGTAAGTTTAATTCAAATAATAGTAAGTTTTTATACATAAATAGTAATTCTTACTGATAATATGGTAAATTTGATTAATAATCAAAACTTATTGATTATGGGACACATGTACTATTTTACTTTAAAACATAGGGTTAATTACATTGACCTCGCTTGAGGTTTGACCAAACTGCAAATCAAACCTCCAAGTTTGGACATATTACGGAAAGCTCCACCATTCTAAGAATTGTATAACACCTAAATCCTTGCCGTCATTGATCTAATGTTGACTGCAAGAGTTTTACTGCTGTCAGCCAAAATTTTTAATGAAAGTCCCAAATTGCCCCAGATCCCCATTGATATCCTTTGCCTGCTCATCCCTATCCGCCAACACTTCTAGTTGGCCATGGATAAAACAACAGAAAACTTTGAGAAGAAAAATTGAATTTAGCCCAGAAGATAAAAAATTTCCTCTTCCTCATGCCATCTGCTCAATGTCTTCTATTGATTATCATATTTGTTCTTCCATCTCCTCTTCCTTCAATTCTCACAAAAAAAAAATGCCATCCAAATTGACAAAGTGACCATTAAAAAAGAAAGTATATCAAGAAAAAACAAAATAGATCTAGTAGTTGTAGAGTATGTAAACAAAGGCAATGGTAGGGAATGTGGCTTAAGAACAAGTATTCTGATGCATTTTTTTGTTTTTTTTTCTTTGCTTTTTTTTTTGTGCTACTGCAAATCGAAGCAGCGATGTTGAGAATAAGTTTTAAATGAGCGCTCCATCTTCTAGACTTTCTTTCTTTTTTTTTGTTTCCTTACCCAATCTCTTGTTAATTGGTGGATGATTTTAGGAAGTAATGCTTAAACAAAACAACTCTTTTATTTAATTTGGAAATAGTACTAAATCAAAGTAATGTGTTTTAGGCATGCAAAATAAAATCTTTTGCAAAAGGGGTATTTTTGCGATTTCATTTTTTGTGTTTGTGGGATTTAGATGCTGTTACTAACAAGGGGAAGACTGTAATATGACTAAACCTGGGGGTTTGATATGTAATTTGGTTAAACCTCAGGGGAGGTAAATGTAATTAACCCTAAAACATATTTCAAACTAGTATTAGGAAATTTATTTGAAATAACGATAAGATGTTTTATTAATGATTAATACTTAGTACCTTAGTTAGTAAGTACTCATAATATACCTATATAATACATGATTATAAGTATAATTTAAAAAATTTTGTATTTATATATTTTAAAATACTATGAAAAATAATTTGACTTTTCACATAATCTCGTAAAATATGTAATAAAATTTTGTCGTATTATAAGTTTTTAATCATTTTCAATTGTTGAAAAGTTTGAATAACAATAATAACAAATCTTCTTAGTTATATATAGAATATCACTTATTTATATATCACAATTTTTATAATTTAACACCTATGAATATAATAAGATGATAAAGTTTTAATAAATTTAGACCTGGGACACAAGAAATAATAAGAGTTAAAGCCCAAACAAAATGAGAAATAATATAACAATAAAAATGACAAAATTAGTATAACAATTAATATAAGAAAATCAGTATGATCTGGACTTTTTTCCTTGGGAGATTGTTCATAAAAATGGGATCCAACAATTATAAATGAAAATGACATGCATATATTATCTATTGTATAATTTAAATTAAATTTAGTTCACGTATAAAAATGGTTCTAAAATAATTAGTACACTATGATACAATGTTATTTTAACAACAAAATTTTTTTTACTAAAAGTCTCAAATATCCACGACATACGTATGAGGGATATTTTGCCATATTTGTATCTCACCCCTAATCATTAAAGTTAATTTGAGGAAAAATATTTTTAACAATAGAATTATTTTGAATTTAGTTAACAAGTTGAGATTTTTTAAACAATAAAAGTGAAATATTTTGGGAACTTAGTTGTTTATTTTCCCACAATTAAAAATTGCTATATTTTAGCAATTGTTGCCATTGACTTTTCATTCTATAGACTAATTTTTATCAATGCAAAATTAGTTTTATTAACAATAATTGAAGTTTCATTGATCCGAGGATTGGCATTCTATTGTTATGATTTTTTATGTAAATATTTAACCTAAGTAATAAAATAAATAATAGCTACTTAAAAAAAGGAAATTGGTGCTCAATTGATTGTTGTGTAAAATATTAGTATACAATTAACTAGAGCTTGAAATGGAATTAAATTTATTTAGTATTTTACTGCTAACAACTTTGACCCCATTTAATGGTTAAAGTGTGAGGACCCGTAAATTTTCTTTATTTCATAATATTTTATTTTATTTTATCGCATGCATTTTCTTCATTAAACCCTATTATATTGATTTTTCAGAGATTTTTATAAGTGAGTATAGATTTTAAATCATTTTCACAGTATAAGTTAGTTTACGATAAATTTGAAGTGCGGTGTAGATGTGGAACCCGCTAGTGCGCTAAGTGCGATAAATTTTTGTCGAATAATTGAAGTTTTGTATTAAGTGATATTATTTTACAAGGTGCTAGGATACAATTAGAGGTTAGCTAGATAGCTTAACCATTGGAAGATAAGAGGATTAGATCAAACCCTCATAGGGCCAAATGTCGCGATCCGATTGGAGGGTGGATTTTGACTTACTATTCATCACCTTTACCAAATACCAAAATTGACCAAAATCATCTTCATTTCTCTTGCATGTTGGCCGGCCATTGTGAGAAGAAAAATCAAGAGAGAGCCTTCACTTGGTCCTTCCATTTCTTAACAAAATTTGGAGTTTCAACCGATAAAATCGCAAACCTTTCTATAAGAGTGTTATCTAAGGAGGAACAAAGGTCTTGGTGGAGTGATTCTTGTAGAAGAAACCCTAAGCTATCATCTTTCCTCTAGTTTCAAGGTAAATTCCCTAGAAATTTCCTTTTTACTCTTAATAATTGTTAATTAGTGGTTTGGAGAGGTTAAATATGTAGTCTTGTGGATAAGTTTATGGTTTGAAGTAGGGGTTTGGTGAATTTCAATTTTTATAGTAAATTTTCTGTCCTCATATGATGATTGATGTTTAGCTATGATTTGGTAGTTGTCATCAGTAATTTTGAGCATGAAAATACTAGTTTTGCTTGCCTCTGAAGAATTTCAGCTAGAGTGCATAAATTTCAGTTTTAGGGTTTCAAATCTGCCCTTTTTTTCATTGTGTGTTCGTCCTTGAGGGAGGCCGAATCAGCCCTTGCCCAAAAAATAAAAGTTGTTGGTATTTGAGTTAGCTAGCTACTGGTAAAATTTCAGCTAAATCGGAGTATTGTAACCTGTGAAATGACCGAAATACCCTTGACTGCCACAAGCCTTGTTTCGCAGACAGTTTTCTGTCCACTTTGAAATTTCAATTTTTGACCATGAAAATGCATGATTTGGCTGTGGAGGTCTTCATAAGAAATGTAGGTATATGTCTTGGCTTCGAAACGCCATAAGATTCATTTCAATCTGACAAGTGTAGCTTCAGTTGTTGTTGTTATGCCGAACGGTGTGTTTTATAGCTTATGATTGGTATGTGGAAATTTTTGTTGACTTGAGATGATTTGGTGTTGATTGTAGGATGGTAGGATGGAAAATAGAGAAATTAAGAGGAGGTGCTGTCCAATTATTAAGTCATTTGGTTCCTTCAAGTGTGAGTTAAATTTTGTTAGAAATGTAAGGTTTTGGGGGGTTGTTCATGTGTAGAGCTAACCGCTATCGTTTTACTCCGAAACCACACCTTTATCTCTTGTAATTGTAGTCATTTGTATAGGCATACGACTAGTAGTCGAGTCTCACTTGTGCATTCCATTTACTCGATTTTGGATGTGGAAATTTCAATTGTTTTACTTTGGTTATTTTAGGGTTTCTTAGCGATTAAAGCCACTTTGGGTGAAAACTTTTGAAGTATCTATATTTGAACTGGTGAGTGTATCATTCCCCTCATTGTTGCTTAACTTGGTTTCTGTACAAGCAATCTGTGATTTGAATGACTGTACTCTCTGTTTAATCTGTTTGAAACGAGGGTGTATTTTATCACACTCGTTCTCTTATTTGTCTGCCTATTACTGTGTACATCTGACTCTGTTATCTGTGCTTAATCAGACGTCGGTTGGAGACTTGTATCCAACGATCTGTTGTGATCTCTGAGCTCAAAACCTGTGGCTAGTTACTCGAGTCAAGCCGGCAAGGGTCAGGTCGATTAGATAACGAACCACGGTGGTCTGTTCTGGGAATCTTTGGGTATTGAGACTCTTGATTCCGGTATACTCGAGTATTACCACTTTTGCTTCTATTGAGGTGTTCGGGCCCGATAAGGGGCATGTTTGGTGGACGGAATTTGGTGTAAAGTGGGGTCTACATACATGGTTGTTCTTTATACGTTGGGCTCCCGAGAGCCACCTGTATCCTTTCTATCTAAGGTGTTTGTTTATTTCCCTATTTAATATGCATATGTGAGTAATTGAACATGAAGGTCCATGATTCTTGACTGCTATTATTTCTGGTACCTCATTGAGCGTAAACTCACCTCCTTCCCGTTATCTTTGTTTTCCTTACAGGGAATAAACTTTGAAATCATGGTTTTGGAAGAAAGGGTCGAACTAGTGTATATGTTATTTTGTTAAGCTCTTTTGCAATCGAAACCCTAATTATATTTTGAACTGTATGAATACCTTGGCTTGTACTTTAGTTTATTTGTTCCAGACTCCGATGTAAAAATATGTATAAGTGTTTAAACTTGTCTATTAAGTGTATTCATTTGAGATGTTTTGCTTCTATAGCTTTGGTGAACATTTTATGTAACCGTTGGAAGATCGAACGAGCGCGGCGTTTGAACGAGGAAAGAAAAAGAATTTCTGGCAGAAAAATCTGAAGCCGAATCTGGCCGTATATTCGACCAGTTCTTGGCCGGATAGCTGGCCGGATTTGCAGAGGAGTTTGAAAAAAAATTAAGCTGGCCACTGTCTTGAATCCGGCCGGATTGTGGCCGGATTGTGACGTGGCCCGTTTCGTTCCATTTTTTTCGTTTTCGTTTTCGTTTCGTTGATGTGTTTATTCAAGTCTCATTTCACCATATGATTCGGTAATCATTGTTTCAGTTTAGTAGTCTCCGATTGGTTGTTTTCTTGGGGTTGTATTGCGCGTACTATAGGATTTGTGAGATTCGACTCCGTAGTCCTGGCGAGAGATGGGCAGGCGTTCCGCCGAACCCTTTGGTTCGCCTTAGGAGAAGGTGGGACTGTCACAGGTGGTATCAGAACTGTTTTGCGTGGTCTCTGCGCGGAGTGAGTTTAGGCCAAGTGGTGTTATGGTCCTGATTTCATGAATGTGTTTAAAGGATTTAGTGCTTTTCTTGGGCGTAAGCTATGAACTGTGCATGCTATAAGAGTAAAAATCTTTATCATGGGACTTGTTGAAAATAGATATGTATGTCAGGTAGCAATCTTTAATATGGATGATTTACGCTTGAGACCGTCCGGCTCGAGTTGTGAATTATCTTATTTGGGATTCTTATACCCGGCTACTATAGAGATGAGAGTCTAGGTTAGAAGAGACTTGGGCGAACTAGAAATGTGATTCTATGGAATTTCGTGTGATTTGTTCGGGTGTCATTAGGTATGATTAACCTTGATTATGATATAAATTGTGTTATTCTCGTAGATTATGGACGGAGCCTTAGAGGAGGAAAGCTTTTCATTAATTGCTTTTGTACCTTTGGTCTAGTTGGTATATAGTATCTTTGATGACCCTGATACTTTTATGGGATTCCTTTTGCTTGTATCTGACCGACTACTACCACGTGATTTGTTTGATAAAGTTGTGTTAGATAGATATATGCCTTTTGATCTGTGTGTATCTCTTGTTACTTGTTCATGCATATAATTATTTTAATGTTATATTCACGCTTCGACCCTAGATCGGTTAGACCAATGGAGGGTACTCGTCGTGGACGTGGTCATGGGCGCAGAGTAAGCAACTTTCGACTGAAAGAGGTAATCGGGAACCCACGCCTGAACCAAACTCTGAGCCTAGAATTGACCCTAATGCCCAAGTAGCCGCTGCTATCCAGTGTATGACCGATTTGCTAACCCATGTAGTGGAACACCAGGGCCAAAACCCTAATTCTCAACCTGGAAACCCTGGTAACAATGCAGAGGGCGAGGATAAAGCCCTTGAAAGATTTCAGAAGTTCTCTCCACCAAAATTCCTTGGAGAACTCGATCCAGATGTGGCCGAAAGGTGGTTGGAGAAGATGATAGGCATATTCGCGGCTTTACACTATACCGAGGAGAGGCAGGTCACGTTTGTTGTCTTCCAACTGGAGGGGCCCACCCGTTCTTGGTAGAACGTAATTCGAACGAAATGGAAAAGAGAACAAACCCGGAGGACGTGGGCGAATTTCATGAGGGAATTCAACACCAAGTTTTTCCCTCCTCTAATCCAAGAAAAGAAGGAAGATGAATTCATTCGGTTTCGCCAAGGAACTCAGACCGTAGCCAAGTATGAGAGTCAGTTTACTCGATTATCTAAGTTTGCACCCGAATTGATTGTAACTGAATAAAGACGGATAAGACGTTTTGTCCGGGGATTAAATAATGAGATTCAGAAAGACCTGGTTGTAGCCCAACTTAGTGCTTTTAGTGATGCTGTGGAGAAGGCTCAGCGAGTTGAAACTGCGAGGTTACAAGTTAGAAACTTTCAAATCAAGAAAAGGGAATTTCCTGGAAGTAACTCAGAGCAAGAGGATATAAGTACACCCCCTAAGATTGGAAAGGGAAACGGGGAAGTACGACTACCGGAGGTGTCAAGTGGTGTCTCACAGGGAGGATCGGTCTCTGCTACTCGTGGTCCCTGTGGATATTGCGGAGGGCCAAATCACACAGAGGCGAATTGTTGGAAGAAAGAGGGAAAATGTCTGCGCTGTGGAAGCGCCGATCATCGGATTGCTAATTGTCCAGCTTGACAGCTCGAAGGGAAAAGGACTGGATCGAAGGTACCGGTTCAGATGTATTCTCTAGAGCACTATCAGGTCCCTGACTCGTCTAAGAACGTAGAAGGTACGATCCGTTGGTTACCTTAGATTTTTATAGATCTCGTTCATAAGAAAATTTCGAGAACAAAATTTCTTTAAGGAAAAGAGAGTGTGAGGACCCGTAAATTTTTTTTATTTCATAATATTTTATTTTATTTTATCGCATACATTTTCTTCATTAAACCCTATTATATTGATTTTTCAGAGATTTTTATAAGTGAGTATTGGTTTTAAATCATTTTCACAGTATAAATTAGTTCACGATAAGTTTGAAGTGCATTGTAGAGGTGGGACCCGCTAGTGCGCTAAGTGCGATAAATTTTTGGGGAATAATTGAAGTTTTGTATTACGTGATATTATTTTACAATGTGCTAGGATACAATTAGAAGTTAGCTAGATAGCTTAACCATTGGAAGATAAGAGGATTAGATCAAACCCTTATAGGGCCAAGTGTCGCGATCCGATTGGAGGGTGGGCTTTGACTTACTATTCATCACCTTTACCAAATACCAAATTTGACCAAAATCATCTTCATTTCTCTTGCATGTTGGCTGGCCATTGTGAGAAGAAAAACCAAGAGAGAGCCTTCACTTGGTCCTTCCATTTCTTGATAAAATTTGGAGTTTCAACCGATAAAATCGTAAACCCTTCCATAAAAGTGTTATCTAAGGAGGAACAAAGGTCTTGGTGGAGTGATTCTTGTAGAAGAAACCCTAAGCTATCATCTTTTCTCTAGTTTCAAGGTAAATTCCCTAGAAATTTTCTTTTTACTCTTAATAATTGTTAATTAGTGGTTTGGAGAGGTTAAATATGTAGTTTTGTGGATAAGTTTATGGTTTGAAGTAGGGGTTTGGTGAATTTCAGTTTTTATAGTAAATTTTCTGTCCTCATATGATGATTGATGTTTAGCCATGATTTGGTAGTTGTCATGAGTAATTTTGAGCTTGAAAATGCTAGTTTTGCTTGCCTCCGAAGAATTTCAGCTAGAGTGCATAAATTTCAGTTTTAGGGTTTCAAATCTGCCCTTTTTTTCACTGTGTGTTCGTCCTTGAGGGAGGCCGAATCAGCCCTTGCCCAAAAAATAAAAGTTGTTGGTATTTGAGTTAGCTAGCTACTAGTAAAATTTCAGATCAATCGGAGTACTGTAACTTGTGAAATGACTGAAATACCCTTGACTGCCACAAGCCTTATTTCACGGACAGTTTTCTGTTCTCTTTGAAATTTCGATTTTTGACCATGAAAATGCATGATTTGGCTGTGGAAGTCTTCATAAGAAATGTAGGTATATGTCTTGGCTTCGAAACGCTATAAGATTCATTTCAATCCGATAAGTGTAGCTTCAGTTGTTGTTGTTATGCCGAAATGTGTATTTTATAGCTTATGATTGGTATGTGGAAATTGCAGTTGACTTGAGATGATTTGGTGTTGATTGTAGGATGGTAGGATGGAAAATAGAGAAATTAAGGGGAGGTGTTGTCCAATTGTTAAGTCATTTGGTTCCTTCAAGTGTGAGTTAAATTTTGTTAGAAATGTAGAGTTTTGGGGGTTGTTCGTGTGTAGAGCTAACCGCTATCGTTTTACTCCGAAACCACACCTTTATCTCTTGTAATTGTAGTCATTTGTATAGGCATACGACTAGTAGTCGAGTTTCACTTGTGCATTCCGTTTACTCGGTTTTGGATGTGGAAACTTCAATTATTTTACTTCGGTTATTTTAGGGTTTCTTGGTGATTAAAGCCACTTTGGGTGAAAACTTTTGAAGTATCTGTACTTGAACTGGTGAGTGTACCACTCCCCTCATTGTTGCTTAACTTGGTTTCTGTAGCTACAATCTGTGATTTGAATGACTGTACTCTCTGTTTAATATGTTTGAGACGAGGATGTACTTTATCACACTCGTTCTCTTATTTGTCTGCCTATTACTGTGTACATCTGACTCTGTTATCTGTGCTTAATCTGACGTCGGTTGGAGACTTGTATCCAACGATCTGTTGTGATCTCTGAGCTCAAAACCTGTGGCTAGTTACTCGAATCGAGCCAGCAAGGGCCAGGTCGATTAGATAACGAACCACGGTGGTCTGTTCTGGGAATCTTTGGGTATTGAGACTCTTGATTCCGGTATACTCGAGTATTACCACTTCTGTTTCTGTTGAGCTGTTCGGGCCCGGTAAGGGGTATGTTTGGTGGACGGAATTTGGTGTAAAATGGGGTCTACGGACATGGTTGTTCTTTATACGTTGACGGAGAGTCAACCGGTTTGGATCAAGTACTGCAATTGGGAATTTTGGACTCCCAAGAGCCACCTGTATCCTTTCTATCTAAGGTGTTTGTTTATTTCCCTATCTGATATGCATATGTGAGTAATTGAACATGAAGGTCCATGATTTTTTACTGTTATTATTTCTGGTACCTCATTGAGTGTAAGCTCACCCCCTTCCCATTATCTTTGTTTTCCTTACAGGGAATAAACTTTGAAATCATGGTTTTGGAAGAAAGGGTCGAGTTAGTGTATATGTTATTTTGTTAAGTTCTTTTGCAATCGAAACCCTAATTGTATTTTGAACAATATGAACACCTTGGCTTGTACTTTAGTTTATTTGTTCCAGACTCCGATGTAAAAATATGTATAAGTATTTAAACTTGTCTATTAAGTGTATTCATTTGAGATGTTATACTTCTATAGTTTTGGTGAACGTTTTATGTAACCATTGGAAGATCGGACCAGCGCGGCGTTTGAACGAGGAAAGAAAAAGAATTTCTGGCGGGAAAATCTGCAGCCGAATCCGGTCATATATCCGGCCAGTTCTTGGCCGGATAGCTGGCCGAGTTTGAAAAAAAATTGAGTTGGCCACTGCCCTGAATCCGGACTCCAATCCGACCGGGAATCTGGCCAGATCGTGGCCGGATTGTGACGTGGCCCGTTTCGTTCCGTTTTTTTCGTTTTCGTTTTCGTTTCGTTGATGTGTTTATCCAAGTCTCATTTCACCATATGATTCGGTAATCATGTTTTCGGCTTAGTAGTCTCCGATTGGTTGTTTTCTTGGGGTTCCATTGCACGTACTATAGGGTTTGTGAGATTTGACTCCGTAGTCCTGACGAGAGTTGGGCAGGCGGTCCGCCGAACCCTTTGGTTCGCCTTAGGGGAAGGTGGGACTGTCACATCAAGAAAAAATAAAAGAGACGAAGAGATTGGGATTGGTTCCTTAGTGTGAAAAAGGAAAGTTCCTCTAAAGTAATGCTGCGTGAAATTCTAGATGCATATGAAATTAGAAATGTAATTCATTTTCATTCATGATGAATTTCTTCGATTCTACATAGAATTGCAATTTTTTTTATTCAGAATGAAAATATTCTTTTTTTTTGTCATAATGATGGCGTTTGTTTTTAAGATTATCTACATGTCGGTGGTTAATATTATTGATAAGGTTAGAGGTCATGGAAAATATTACTAATTTTAGGAGAAATTATGTATTGTAAAATGGTTTAATAATTTTCTACTAAACATAACTACTACATACAAAAGGACAAAATATTTGATTTTATTTTGCTTTGATTAAAAGAACTTGTACTAGTAATAAACAAAATTTCAATTCAACAATCAACGTATACATGATTACAGTAATTTTTTATCAATTAGACTAATATATGCCATAAGTAGTAAGATTTAGTCATTTGTGAATTGATAATTTTAACAATTTGCATAACAGTCATCTATAAAAAATTATGATTATTATAAAATTACATTTTATAATAATTTATATACCATTTGCCAATAAAAAAAGAGTTTGATAGAAAAAATATGGATACAAATCCATAATGTAAATGATACAAAGTATGTTTGAAAGTCACAGAACTTAACATATGGGTAATTTTACTATAATTTTCAAAAATTATGCTATGTTAACACAACATTAATTATTATACTTCTGACCCAGAAAATAAATTTATTAAAATCTTACCATTTTATTAAATTCATAGGCATTAATATATGAAATTGTGTTGTATAAGTAAGTGCTATTTTATATACAACTCGAAAGATTTGTTGTTATTATAATACAACTTTAACTTTTATACTTGTGACCCAGTAAATAAATTTATTAAAACTTTACCATTTTATTATATTCATAGGTATTAATATATGAAATTGTGATGTATAGATAAGTGTAATTCTATATATAACTCGAAAGATTTGTTGTTATTGTCATCCAAACTTTCTAACCTTTCACAAATTCAAAAATAATTCAAAATTTATAATATGACAAATTATTCTTACATATTTTATAAGGTCATGTGCAAAAAAAATAGTTTTCATAGTATATTTAAAATGCTTAAACAATATAACATTTATAAATGTTACGTACAAGTGTGTATCATATATTTACATTACGAGTAATTACTAACTATAATACTAAGTTTTAATCATTAATAAAAAATTTTAGCATTACTTCAAATAAACTTCCTAATACTTGTTTCATATAAGTTTTTTAAGTAAAATAGTAAATTTATACCACAAACTAGTAGGTTTTGACCACTAACCAAATTTACTATTCTATCAACAATATTTACTATTAATCTATAAAAACTTACTATTACTTGAACTAAACTTACTCTCCAAAAAGTAAGTTTTGGATATCGAGTAGTAATTTATTTTAAAAAAAGTAAGTTCCATATTTATTCCAATTTACTTTTTGAGACATAAAAGTTACTAATTTGTCGAGTTAACTTACTATTTTTTATGTAAAACTTACTAATCAAATTTTTAGGTACTATCTTATTTAGGTGACCAGTCCAATAGGTAATCAAATGGTCACTAAAAGTGTTTTTACCTGTTATATCAGGTAAAAACAGTTTCGTTATTATAACGATCGTTACTTCAGACTTTTCCTACAATGTATTATACTTCCTAATCAAGTGCTTTAAAAGAACTTTATGAATAACTTTATATAAGTTATTCAAGGTCCAACTTTATACATGAATAACAATGTGCACAAAATCATGTAAATATAAGTATCTCGAGTGTCTAGACAATAACAATAGTTTGACAATCATAGTAAAATACTAAATGAACTACTGAGTAACAATAGTTTGAGAATAATAGCAAAATACTAAATGAACTGCTGAGTTCCATATTAGTTATTTGATCATTAACAAATCAACCGGCAACCTTTAGTTGTTTGATCAACAATAATAACTTCTTACTGTATACTCAATAGCTACCTTTTGCTTTCTAAATAATTATTGAATACCTTATGTTAACTTGCTTTCTTGACTTCCACTCTTTCATGTATATATAATGAAAAGGTATAGTCAAATTGAATATCTATAGTGGCCAAAACACAATATCGACAAACTTTATGCCAAACAATAGATGCCAGTGATATAACTTCATAGCATCCTTGGTGAATTTACATTCATTCCAATGCATGATATAAATATTATGCAATTGTTTACTATTATTACTTAAAAGTAATCAAAAAACTCTTGTATGAAGGCCTTAAGATAGATTAACTATCTTTTACATTCTATTTTGTGAATATCAATGATAGAAGGGTTTCACGATTGAGAAAAAGTCTCATAGTATTACTTCCACTAAACTTAATGTATATTAATTTATTAGAAAAATTCTTCTAAGATCAAATGAAGAATAAATTAATATACTATTGAGGAGCAACAATTTAATTTTAATTGCATTTGCTACAAATGTATTATGGTGAAACATGTGTATACCTAATTATCAAGAGTCACGTTAAGAACATTTGTTTTCATATTTATATAATGTAACTCTAATAGTGAGTTACTAGTGCTAGGGGTGTGCAAAATCAAAAAATTCTGATTTACCGACCGAATTCTAATTGAATTCGGAATTTCGAATTCGGTAATTCGGTAATTCAAAATGGAAATCGGAATATCCGATTTCAAATTGGTCGAATTCGGTAATGAGATTTTTCAAATCGAAAATTCCGATTTCGAATTCACAATTCAAAATCAAAATCGAAATCGGAATTCGGAATTCCTATTTCGATGTCAAATCTGTTTTTCATATATATATATAATATAATATAACATTTATATTCTAATAATAATTTTTATATTCATGAATTCGGTGGAAATCGAAATTCCTATTTCAATTTCAATTTCGTTTTCACACATATATATAATAATTATTTTTATATATGTAATATAATATTTATATAATAATAATAATAATTTATATATTCATGAATTCGGTGAAATCGGAATTTACCGAATTCCGAATTGAATTCGGAACGAATTCGAATTTGGAATTGGGGGAATTCGAATTTGGAATCAGTCGAAAATTCTGATACCAAAATTCCAAAAAATTCCGATTTCAAAGTTCCGAATTACCGATTTCGATTTCGATTCACACCTTTAACTAGTGCCATAATTACCCTAAATAAAATCTCTCAAAATTTGGTAGAGATTTTGTGGTAATTTGTGACACTATTCCCGTATATGGAGATTTTTCTATTTGTACCTTATGAAAACATTATACAGTTCATCCTTAAACTCTTATAGGTATACAACATAACTAGAGAATTTCAATTCTCTATAGAGAACATTTTGCCTCCTATTGTTGTGATGACCCCACCTTACCCTAAGGTGTACCAAAGGGTTTAGCGGACCGCCTAATTGACTCTCGTCAGGACTCACTCACTCATATAAACTTGAAAGATAACATTAACTCCAAAGTAAGCATTAAAACTCCACCATTAAACATGACAAACCATCCAACATTCCAAATTAACCATACTTACGTGTACAACTAAATGGATTAAAATACAAGTTGTTCAATCAATTCACTAGATACAACTAGGATAGCAATTTACTTAAAGCAAAGATTTCAACTTTCGAACTCACTATTCCCCAATTTCACGTTTCCAATCCCAGTTAAGGAAAACAAATAAAAGGGTTGAGCTTACACCCAGAAAGGTTCTAAGAAAATAGGTAACCTTAAACACACAATTTCACACTTTAAGTAATATAACAGAAATAACAAACCAATTAATAACAGGATAATTTGTGAAACAATTCTTAACTAATAGCACAATCAATATCAAAGGATACGGTACTAATACGGACTCTAGAGGTGGCTCCCGTCTGTTTTTAGACATAGCACTAAGTCCCATTCAGTATTTCACTTGTAACTAAAAGGACACGGTCGCCTCTTGCAAGCCAGTTCAGCAGTAGCGCTTTTCGAGTCCGTTGACACTCCGTCGACTATTGAAATTCAATAATAAACAATGTCCGTAGATCACCGTTGAAATCCAATCTCCATCTACCGGTCATTCCCCTACCGGGGCCGAACGCCAAATATATAACAAGAGGGGTAATACTCGAGTATATCGAATCTAATAACAATAAACACAATCCATGGTTTGTCAATCGTCTCGATCAAGCCCTTACTGGCTCAATTTGACTAACTAGCTAATGGAGTTTGGGATCCCAAGCACGTAATATAGTCGATGGGATAACATATCCAAACTATTTTCAAGCCATGCACATGTATATCAGTTCATGTATAAAGAGGATAACAAGACTTCAGTCAAATTAGGTCAAGTGCAATAAAGTACACACTCGTCTATTCATTTGCAGTCCAAGATATATAGCAGTAGCAATCAAACAGGCACATTAAACATCATTTCAGCATAACATGTAGTCCTAACATGCACTTCGAACATTCATCGACTTAGTGAGACCTGTACACTTTGACCTTGAGATCACCCACTTGCCTCCTCTCGAGTCCTGAGACCAAACATAAGTACACACATGCATGTCAATTCCAGCCATCAATATACGCTAAGAGAGTACAGATTACATTCAACTCTCAAACAAATCATCCAACTCACATTCCCAAATTTCACACGTTTCTCTCTTGTAAAAATCAAGAACTCAACATGTAGCCCATTACATATATAGTAGAGCATGCGGAAAGAAATAAGACATCAAAATTTCATCAAGACCCAAGGTCAAAAGTAACTACAATTGAGCTCGTATACCATTACTCAAGCTGCCAAATTCCAGCAAACATATCTCGTATTTTCCTTCAAAATTCATAAGGTTTTCTCGTCCAAATCAAGTGGAAAACTATGTGTATGTTAAGATCAACCGAATAAGTGAATTAGAGAGCAAAACTATCTCAATTATAGCCAAGGATTTTGAAGAAAACCAAAAACCCAAGTCATTCCTTCTCTCAGTTCAAAGCTAGAATTTTTCAGCAAGAGAACAGTTTGGAATTGAGTTTCTTTTCAACTAAAACTCATTGGTTTTCATTCAAATTGAACATACATGTTAAGATCAAGGTCTTATCATGTGCCTTGAACAAAAATATATCAGAATCACCATAACGATTATGGAATAAAGCCAAAATTCCCTCTCTCCCACTCAACTAACCCTAGCAAAAAGTTTCAGCAAGAACTTGCCAACTTTTCCTCCAAAATCCTAACTTTTCTTATTTAGATTTATGGAAAAAAATCTAGTAAAACGCATCTAACATAAAAAGGAGGCAAGTAACATGTAATTTTAGTAAATAATCCCACCAAGAATCCACATATAAAACTATCACATACCTAGGCAAAAATCCAACATCTAAACAATCTAAAGAATAAGAATTGCTTCATCAAAACTCTTTGTTCAAAACTCAAAATCAACATGCTTCTATACATCTCAAATGTAATGGAAGATAGAAGGGTTTTACAGCCATATTTACCTCTTGATTCTCATAAAACAAAGTTGAAAATTTACAATATAACTTGAGAAAATATGAAATCCTCCATAAAAGTCCTTCCTTTAGCTTCTATAACACCATACACCAAACAAACTCAAAAATAAGGGAAGAAAGATAAGTTTCCTAACAAGTTTTACCTCTTTACCTCCAAAACTGAGGATGGAAAGCAAATAAAAAAAGTTGCAAAGTTTCTTCCTCCAAGAACTCCTCCAAGAGCTTCTCTTCAAACTTGACTCAAGGATTTACAGAGTGGATTAAGGCTTCTCTCTTGTTTCTCACTAATTAGACAGTAAATCAAGGTTTGAAATTTGTGTTTTTCTCTCACTTTTTCTCTCTCTATTTTTGGCCAAGACAAGAAGAAAAGAAGAAGAAATGGTGATGAAATAAAAGTTTGGTTGGATAAGAATGAAGTTTAGTTTTGGTCAAGGGTCCTTAGATGATTGACAACTGGCAAAATAAGGAGTAATATCTATCTAATTGTTTCTAAATCACCAAAATATCTAACTCTCCTCCAATTAACTCTTAACACCTCTTATCACATAATCCCTTTTGCATAAAACTCCTTCTTATTCACCAAATTTATTGGACACACCTCACTAGTTGGCCACATTAGCATAATGCAATATGAAACTCAACATGCAACACATTGAATGAAGTAATAGGATATAAATCATGATTCAACCATTAAATCAACCAAGAATTTAAGGCAAGGCAATTAAAATAAAAGATATGAAAATAATTTTTGGAACCTCACAACTATCTGAAAGATAGCTCAACCAGTGGGTTCAAAGTAGATTTATCTTTATGTGCTTATTTGACAAGGAGTTTTTCAATTGATTTCTTATCTAAAATAATTAAATAATTATTTTGAGAAAAATGATCAATTTTTCATATGCAAAGGAGTCAAAAATGAATCCTTACCTTTTCAAAACTCTATTATGGAGTCAAAACACTCCCACTTCATGTTCTTAAGAAATTTAATCTCTAGTTCTAATAATTTTTGAAGTGTAAAAGAATCTAAATTTTTTGGTGAAAGATAGCCTTGTTTCCTTTGTACAGCTTCTTTATGTGTAGGTAGATTACCCTTACAAAATTGAACATAATATTTTAAACTTGCAAAGGTATTAAATATTGATCCTTTATCAAATAAGAAAGGAGTTTTATATTTGATGAATAGTTACCAAATAATGAGATAAATATCTCTCACCAATCAAAAAAGATAGAAAATAATTCACAAAATTTTAGTGTTATAATGAAACTCTTATGGCATCCATAATGGTTGAGTAGTCTGCTTTACTTATGCAGTCTACTTGAAATATCATAGTCAATAAATCTAAAATCTTTAAAGATTTATGATTTATCAACTCTTTATTTTCTTATAGAGATATATCTCAATCTCTTATGCCAAAATTTAAGGAGTTTTCCCAATGATAAACATACTTGCTGTTAATATAATTATTGTGGTCAAGTGCAGTATATTGCTCAATTTAAAGGATGATACTGAAAACTTTAGAATTAATAACTTCACTATTTTCAAAATCTACTACTGGATAATGAGGCTCATAGTCATACCCAATAGTAATTAATTTGAAAATAGAAATTCTAAAGTAATAAGAAAATAATGTTTTAGAAAAATAAATTTTCTTGAAATAAGGAATAATACATCATTTATCTTTATGTGAACATTTTTTAGTTTCTATAAAGAAACTTGTGTTCACTTGCCATATAATCAGAAACTCATTATACTGGCAACGTAAATTGACAGACTTTAGCCAATTCACCAAATATATCACAATTTATAATACTCAACAATTGAGATTTTCTTTTAATTACTTTCTCTCAAGGTAAAGTATCAAATATCATTCTCTTACAAACAACATTGGTCTTTATTGTTGTTTGACTTAATGAGAACAAAATTACCTTGGGTTAAAAGCAAAAAAGCCCCCTGTGGTTTCAAAACATACAAAATGATATTTCATGTTTTAAACTAAATTGTAAACTAACAAAATTCATTAAATTTAATGGAATCCGGTAAACTTAACGGAAAATTTAACGGAATTCGGTAAATTTAACAGTAAATTTAACGGAATTCAGTAAGTTTAACGGCCGAAACCATCATTTTCGTTAAGTTTAACAAATTCTATTAGTTTACAATTTAGTCCAAAATATGAGGTATTGTTTTGTATGTTTTGAAACCATGGGGGATTTTTCTATGTATTAGGTATAGCACAGGGGGCTTTTTTGTTTTTAACCCAATTACCTTTCTTTGCATTTCTTCTTTCATGAAGGTTAAGTTTCTCTTATTTCTTAACCTCTTTATCCTTTCTTAATACACATGGTTAAAACAAGAAATTAATCATATATCTTTATGTGTGTTATAAAGGTTTGAATGGTGAAGAAATATTTTATAAAGAATCAAGAATGAAATGCTGCAGAGATAACTCAATCTCAATTTAATGGGACTTTAATTGATGATATAGCATTATTCTCAACTCTAAGAAAATGAGCTAAAATGCACTTCAATATTTTAAGTGTCACAAAAGCAAACCTTCGACTGGTGCTAGTTAAAACTTGCAACAATTTCTTTGTGGCTTTCATGCAAGTTTTAACTATAAATAATTAGGGTTTTGATTCCTATTTTATATGAATATGAGACAGAATAAGCAACTATTAAATTGCTCCTAATTCTCATACTCAACCTCTATATTAGCAAATATATCCCTATTATGAGAATGATTTGTTCATTTTCATGAAAGTGCTAATTGAAAACTAGCACCCAAAACAAAGGAGAATGAATTTAAAAAATCAAGCTAATCAGAACCATAAAATCATTGGAATAAAACACTAAATTAACAATCAAGAACTATATCATAAAAATGTTATGAAGTTTGTTCCTTGATTTTGAATCAACCTTATGTTAATTCAAACAGTAAATTCAAACCTTCTTGTGGACAAAGGTTGCAAAGTGCATGGAATTTACTTTTCTTAATCATAAGACTAGTAATCTAAAACAATAAATTGAAGAAATAATACGTACCTATGGGCATAGAAATATCTCTTAATTTACTGTATAATTTACCATCTTATGTCAATTATTCTCACCAAAATAATTACCTTCCTGTGGGGCCGGATAACTATCTTATTGAATTAATTGCAACTTGATATAGATGCCATTTTTTTTTTAAATTTGTTTAACCACTTAACAATATGTGAAAAAGAAATATAAAATTTCTCCAAACACCAATATATTTAAAATGTTGTGGCTACTACTAAGTATACGGCGTTATAAGAAAAATTGTCAACTAGTCAATATGTTGACTAAAAATTCATAATTTCAATCACCAAACTGTATATGATGAAAAGCTTTTCCCATCAAATATTTGGGAGACTATGGCTACTCCCAAATATATAATGTAAAAGCGAAATTCTTAACATGACATCTTGTTATTTGTCAATAGTCAAAAACTTTATGTTGACTGAATTTCATTGAATTTTCCTTTTCTTTTATAATCACTTAGTCTTATGTGATTAAAGCTCTTTACATCGTATATTTGAGATGCTACGGCTACTCCCAAATATACAATGCAAGAAAACTTCTAATGAAAATTCATAGAAAATGAGTAGCCAACTTGTTGACTAGAAATTCTTGATTTTAATCACTGAACTATATGTGATCAAAATTGTAGCACACCAATGTTTGAGATGCTATGACTATTGTCAAACATAAAGTATGCTAGACTTTATAAGGATATCAAAATAGTCGAAAAATCTGTATTTTGACAAAAGAATTTCCTAATTTTCTTTTTTTATTCATTTTTAACCACCAACCTTTATGTGATTAAAATACTTCATGCATCAAATAATGGAGATGCAAGACAAACTTTATAAAGAAAATTCTTTGAAAATGTAATCAACCATATTAATATTGACATCATAATATGACTTAAATGAACTTAAGTGTAGTACACAAAAAACCTACATTATTGCAAATAATAACAGGAACATGGAGGCAAACTCATATTGAAATCATGTCTTTAGATATTTATCTCATAATAAGGAAGCAGAGATTCAATAAGTCTGTAGATCTATTCATATAAAGTCAACCAATTATCTTGCATAGATTAATATGATATTAATCTTTTGATTACTGAATATAACAACTCTTTATATGTTTCTCGAATTGTTGGAGGAAATCTGGATGAATTGAATAGCCAAATAAGGTATCATATGAATGATACATATACATGGGACTAGTCATTGAATCTCAATTATTGAGAAAATGAGATCATAAATCGCATGACAAATTAAATTCGATTCGTTCAAACTTGATATGAATCTCTAAAACTTTTACCAAATTGCTAAAAGGCCATGATGTTATAAGCTGAACAACATGACTAGAGATTGGCATTGATATCACATGTTAAAATTAATTATGTACATATAAATGTACTACACAGCAGAAATCTAAATACACTTACCTCTAACCAATGTCGTCAAGCACAAGTTGATCTTTTCTTATATCTTTGACGCTTTTTTGTCTATTCTAACAAAAAAATATATGTATAGAAGAAAAAAAAGTAGATAAAGAATTTAGAATAAGAATCTTCTAGCCTATACCTAATTCAAAAGTGTACAATTGATGGAATACCACAGACTATTTATAGGTTAGGTTAGGAACCCTTGCTAGCAAATACAAAAATTTCTAGGGTTTCCTTCCATCGAGGAAATCTTGCCAAAATTCATAACTGAAAATAACATTTTCTTACTAATTGATTGATTTGATTGATTAACTGATTGAATAAGATATCAATTAACAAAAATATCAATCAATCATTAACAAATGGGAGATACTAATTAATTATTGATAAAATGTCAATCAATTAATTAGGATATCAATCACCAATCATTATCTAATGGGAGATGCTAATTAATTATTGACAAAATGTCAATCAATTAATTATGATGTCAATCATTTTAGAATCAATCATATGGATTATAATTGCCTCAAAAGGAGACAAGTCTTACACTTCCACCCACCATTCACCATCACCACTCACCACCGCCACTACCACTCCTCTCCTCTCTCCTTCATTGTTGCCATCGTCCCCTTCCTTCCCCTCTTGTCTTCTATTTCTTCATTGTCCTCCCTTTTCTTCTTTCTCCCTCTTCCTCGTGGTCAGAAGAAAAGGGAGGGAAGGGGGGGTTCAAGGATAAGAGGAGGGGAGGAAATGGAGGTTGCAAGGGGGGAAGGGAAGGAGAGAGAAAGAAGGATAGGGGAGGAGAGGGCAAGAGGGAGGAGAGGAAGGGTGATGGTGGCTGTGGGTGGTGGTGAAAGATTATACAAATTTTTAAGAATACCTCAATAAAATTTTAGTTTTTAAAAATAACCCAAAATGCATTTTTAGTGAAAATTTTTAAAAATACAATGTTACAGTATAATTTTTGGAAAACATCTACAAAGACACCAAATTCATATGAACCCACTAATATTAGGTTGCTTGGTTTCCATTAGACAATTCTTGAAATTGTCAAGTTCTTTGATCGTTCGAATAACATCTTGAACAGGTCGAATACTTTTGTTCATTATTATCAAAGCTCTAAGAAAAAAAAATTACATTACTGATCTAGTCCGATTTTTATGTGTACCACTTTACAGAATTTGTCATCTAGTAATACATTATTGAATAATATCTTAAACAGATCAAATAATTTCATTCATAATTACTAAAGGTCTTTAAAGAAAACACAATTCATTGCTGCGATCTAGCCGAATTTTTAAAGGTATCAGGTCACAGGATTTGTCATCTAGTAAAATGATGTGTTTCAATTATATAATTCCTATAGATTGTGTAAATTAAATGAGATAGTATCTTGATCGAAGCTTTGATTTTAAAAAAATCATTGTTACGATCTAGTTCAATTTTTATTGGTGGCAAGTCACATAATTTGTCATCTAGTAAATAGCTATTTTTCAATTATATAATTCTCATAAATTATGTAGATTCAGTGATCATGGAACAATATTTCGAATACATTAAGTGTTTTCCTTCATTGTTTTGTAAAGCTCTACTACAAATTCATTGTTGTGGCCTACTCCAAATTTTATTGGAGCAAGGTCACGAAATTTGTCATCTAATAAATAGCCATGTTGATACGAATTCCACTAGAATGGGAGAAATCTGCAATCTCACAGAAAAATGCCAGTCTATAAGGATAGGTTTGGATAGAATTTGGATGGAATTTTGGTAGGTTGTCTACAATTTGTGTGAATACCAAATTGATACAACACTTAATCCACTCAAATTTAGGGAAAACCTCAAAGGTTCAATGTCATAAACTCTCAACTGAATAATTATGTTGGATGGAATTTGGGTAGGCCGGCCACAATTTAGGTAAATAAGAAATTAATACGACACTTAATCCACTCAAGAACACACTCAAAGTAAATCAAGATTTGGAATTAGGCAAGAAAATCCATTCAAGCAAATGGAAAAACTTTAGAGGTTCAATTTCATAAACTCTCAACTGAATAACCATATTTCATATAATGTTATTTAAAAGAGATATACTCTAGACTAAACTCTATGGACCAGAACCTAACAACCAAACAAACTTGATTCAATAATTAGCCCATTAAACTCAAAGGCTTAACACATATCGGCATTTTTATTGACTAAAAACACTAAATAAAAACCTTAATTTAAAGTCAAACAATAATTTAATTAAAACAAATAAAATAGGAAAAATCCTACAAAACACGATACGATTCGCGAAAATTGTGGACTAACAAACAGCTATTCTAATGTTCCCATGTCTTATCTTACACAAGTCTTCTACCCCCTCCCTAAATAAACACTTCAATTAATTTGCTCACTCTGCATCCGTATCATTTCCCTTCTCTTCAAGAAAATTTGTCCTCAAATCTTCAACCTTTTTCTTATTCAAAATAATTGTGATCACCTTGCTTAAATAGCTGCAAAGTAGCCATAAAAGAATAAAATAGGGGATAAGTTGATGGGTTAGCGGGAAATATTGAGTCCTCCAATTACGGCCAATTAACAAATAATTAGATTTTTTCACTCCTTTTGTTCTCCATTAGATTGGCTGCACTCTCCCCTTTTCTCCTTGACAACTTCTCTTCATATTGCTATTTCAAATACAACCGGTTCTTGTACACTTGTTGCAGGGTAAGTGGGGTAAGTTTAATCTTCCTATCCTTATGTTTGAAAGAATAGCTATTAGCAAATCTACTATAATCAATCTCTTGTCAAATTGCCAAGATTTTCCAAGTAGAATATGGCTTACCTGCATAGGAACTACGTCACAAAATAACTCGTCCTTATATTTCCCAATATTAAAAGCCACTAGAGCTTGTTTTGTAACTTATATACCCGCATCATTGGTAAACCAATATATGGTATATAGGTTTGAATGACCAATTGTTGGTAGCGCAAGCTTATCTATCAAGATTGTACTTGCAAAATTTGCACAACTCCCACCATTAACAATTAAATTGCACACCTGATCCATAACACGACACCTAGTGTAGAAGATATTGGTGTGTTGTCTTTGGTCTACCTCCACTTTAACTTGCACATTTAAAGCTTTAGTAGTCACCAAGGTAAGCTCTTCCCCATCGGATTGATTCTCAGTTAAAGGAGACATTTCTTCAAACTCCTTATTTGCAGACTCAAATTGTCCATTTGCATGAATCACCATAACTCGTTTATTTGGGCACTCGAGAGTTTTGTGACCACGTCCCTGGCACTTATGACATTGGATATCCCAACTTCAAATAGTAGAAACTAGAGTGTTGCTCGAGACCTTAGGCGTTTCCACCTTAGGTTTTGAAGGTACGCTATCATCCCTTAGTGCACCCCTCGTAGTGAAAGATGTAGAAAATGAATTGGGTTTGTAGCCACTCCTTCTCTTCACCTGTCTCTCAATTTTGATAGCCTTGTGCACCATCTCCTCCAACTCCATATAGTGCTGCAATTCAACTATATCTGCGATGATTGGATTCAACCCTTAGCCTCTGGATCATCTATCACGTCTGCTCTCATCATCGACTTCTTCATTTCTTTATTATAATTTTCAATAGTTAGATCATCATGTATCAAATTTTGCAACTTTTAATGGAGGTCTGCGTGGTAGTAAGCGGGGACGAATCGCTTTCTCATCAAGGCCTTGAGCTCTTGCCAAGTACTAGTAGATTGCTCACCTATACTTTTTCTACTGACAGTTAGCTGATCCCACCAAGTAATTGCATAGTCTGAAAGTTTCACCACAACCGACTTAACTTTCTACATCTCAATGTAATTATGGCAATCAAAAACAAGCTTCATCCTAAACTCCCATTCTAGGTAAGTTTTGGGGTCAGATTTTTCGTGAAAAGAAGGGATCCTAAACTGCACTCCCTTTACCACAGCATCATTATCTTGATGGTTCCTCCTAGGCGGTCTCCTAAGCCCAATTTCAGATTCTTCTTCTTCAGTCACAGAGTATTCCTTCTCTAAATTCCGACATCCTCCACGCTTGGAAGTGTGACTCTCATATTTGGACAGCTGCTCTTGAGAAATCTCAATCTGATCTAAGCGTTCATGGATGGATTCCATTTTGACCCATATTAATCATCCCATCTCTCCTTTCACAACCTCCATGATCAACTGGATGGAAATCTAAATCTTCCTTGCTAGACACGATTGACGAGCTTTTGATATAAGTACAAGTTTAATTCCGAAATATACCCGTTTTGACTGCAAGTATACATGTCAATTAGTAGTTTAGGGCAAATTTCAGGTCGATCTCACGAGAAAGATTGGACAATTATCGGCACTACTAAAGCTTCTTTATCATTTAGATGATCAATGAATTAAAAGACATAAAATTATGCTAAACTTATGCAAGATAATAACAAATAAAAGCTCCTTAAGTTATGGTATTCCTAACTACTCATGCAAATGCTATTTTTTGGATCATTGAGTACTACTATCTTGACTAGTTATGGCGTAATTTCCTTATGTATGTGAAACCTACTTTCGTAGTGAATCAACTATAGTTATAACTAATCCATACCTACTCTCGTGGTTATGAAATTAGCTACAAGTTCTTTTCTTCTATGAAATTACATGAAATGAATCATTAAAACTACAAAGGTGCACCTCTACTCTCATGAGTGTGCTCCCTAGGTTTAGCACTTCTTGAACTTGTGTTAAATCTCAATTTTCATTGAAGAAACAACACCTTTAGATAATCACAATTAATAGTACCAAGTTAATCATGATTTAAAGAGCTAAAGTGCTAAATAACTTGGTCAAAATAATAGCATCAAATAGCCAAATAATGAACACTAACAATTATAGAAAGTTCTACCAAACCCAAGGCATAAATTTTAGAAACACATAATAAACATAGAATCCAAACTCGTATATTAACTAAATTTAAAAATCCAATACAAAAGATAAAGAGTTGGAAAGGTAAAGTAACCCTTGTCACATGAGCTCTTTCCTTGCCTTCTTCATCTCCATCTTCATCTTTGCCTAGCTAATAAACAAGAAGGATGAACTACTAGTTAAACTATTCTGCACTAAACTATCCTACCACTAAGAAAATGTAAGAACTACATTTTTGTGGTATTTCTTGCACTTCCCAAACTCTCTTTTTGTGACGACCCCACCGCACCCAGAGGTGTACCAAAGGGTTTAGCGGATCGCCTGTCTATCTCGCACCAGGACTCGATTTCAAAAATGATAAAATAAATTTCACGCTAAAAGAAAGTTATATATACACTATTTCATCTTCAAAACTTATATAAACTATTACATCAAGCCATACATACCACTAGTACCAGAAAATAAATCCTAAAAAAATTACTAACTATAACCATCACAACAAATATGTACATCTTACTAGTCAACTTATAACAAGTATTAGGGCAAAATTAATTTCTATAAACCAAAAGTCTATACACCTTCCCGAGTTTTCCCCGTGTCGGCTCCTGCTAAGGAAACAAATGGAATGGGGTAAGCTATATGCTTAGTGAATAATCAGGGGTAAAACGTAAAATCACATACAAATAAACATGTAAACCAAGATATTTCACATCAATAGACAGAAATGTAACATCACAATGGTAGGATACGGGTGGCTTCAAAGCCAATTCAATTCCTCGAGCTTGAACGCCTGTTGACACTCCGTCAACCAAAATACTCATGGTCCGTAGACTCCACTTACTTTTCCCATTCACCTTATCAACCCCCGTTGGCCAGTCAACAACACACAGCAATTCGAGCAAAACAAAATCACTTAGCTTTAATCTAAGCTTTAACAAAGAACGAAATCCCAAGGTTAGCATGGAACTAATTTCGACTAAACCCCGGCTGACTCGAATAGTCCGTCTACCCTTGGAACCGGGCTGGAACCAAGTTCTGAGATATCCAATCTCTCAATAGATGATATGTCTCAACAAAGTACATAACAAAGTACTCACCCCAACAGCACATAGCACAAGGGGTTCAACTTAAATCATGTAATCACCCCAACAGCACACAGCGAAAGGGTGATACTCAACACAAGGCATATATTCTCACATATTAAATCAAGAACAAAGGATGGGCTTAGGTCGAGTGAGATAAAATACACTCTCGTCTAAATACCCATTTAACATATACAAGGTATTTCGACAATTTATCATATAAACCAACCCAATTACTCACTCAAAATAGTTAGCACACAAATCAAGGCATTTTATACGGGTCCACCGATTTCGTCCGGTTCGTCACTGCCTGTGACAGAAGATTATACTCAACTATCAGTTAATCGACCATCACAAATGGAAATAAAAACTAAAACGATCAAAGCGGCGAAAACGGCAAAGAAATGCATGAGCGCGTGCGCGGAAATGAAAACGGTAAAAAATGGGTTTCACGATTTTGACCATAACTAGAGTTGTGATTATCGGATCAAGGTGTACTAGGTAGCATCTCGAAACTAAGACAAAGGGTTACAACTTTTATGGAGACAATTCAACCCAGTTTTTAGTGGATCTAAGTCGAATTTACAAATTACAGAACCAGAATTCCAAAGGTTGGTTTATACCTCTAGTGAAATTTGGGCGACATGCCCCTTGTGTTTACCTATTTTTCAGCCATTTATGGTTTCATTATTTTCCTCAAATCAGTCTCAATGTCACACATAGGCAATGTTACCACAACAGCCCTTCAACTAGACTCAAAATAATCCAATTACAACACAAGTCTTAATAAGGCAACCGGAAATCGAGTTTAAAGGTAAATAGCTAAATGGCAGATTTGACGCCTCTTGGTGTTTCAGTCACAACGAAAGCTACGTTTATCGGATTGGTATACACTTTATACCATTTCAAAGCTAAGACAGAGAACTACAAGTCTCATGAAGATACCAACAACCAATTTGTGCATTTTCAATAATAAATGTGACATCTCAGAGGAAAACAGAAATTGCCCGCAAAACTATACATTTGGCAGTCAAGGGTATTTTGGTCATTTCATATGATACAGTGCTCCGATTGAACTGAAATTTTACAGAAAACTATATAACATCATTTCCTACAACTTTTATGTTTTGACCTAAGCCTGAATCGGCTCCTAACATGGACGAATGAAGTTGGTCAGAACAGAACAAATTGATTTCCAAATTCTAGAATTTGCACCTTTACTCTAGAAATTCATATCTAACAAGTACTCTATCATCAAAACCACCAATTACTAGCTCAATAACATCAATTAAGAGGTAGATCACTATAATCAAAGCTGAAAATGTAAACCCTAGCTCCATATTCCAACAAATCAATCAAAACTAACCAATTAACCATCATAAGGCAAGATTAAGAGTTTCTAACTAAACTTTAACAAGATTAAAGAAGAAAAAAGGGATAGGCAGCCATGGTACCTTCCAAAGGTCCCTTGTAGTGAGAAACACACTACTATCTTCCCAAAATTTCAGCACACCAAGCCTCTCAAGTACCAAAAGGTAAATTTAATCGGTTTGGTTCGGTTAATTTCAGCTCAACAAGGAAGAATCAAGGTTGGAGTTGAAGTTGTTTTTCTCTCTTGTCCCTCTCTTATTTTCGGCCAAGATGGAAGAAAAATGAAAGAGAATGGAGCCAAGAAGAAAGATAAGAAGGAAGGAAACTCATTTGGTCAAAGTTCCATGGATTGCCAACAAGTGTCAACTCAAGATGGCTACTTATTTTTTTTCTTTTCTCCCTTTTCTTTGGTCCAAAATTTTGGCTGCTTTAGGAGATATTTTAGGGCTGATTTTGCTCAATTAATAACAAAGAGATTAAGGTAATAAAGTGGTGGTCAAGTGGTGCACTCAATCGGTAACGAACGGTACACATCGGTTCAACCCGATTTTCCTTATTTCGCACGTACTAGGGTTTTAACTTATAATTCACTAACTTATTATTATTACTTCTAAGCACACACTTAATATCATCTAAAACTCACTATTAATCACTAAATTTAATCCACACTCCGTACCGAATAGTCACACTACGAAAATGCGTAAAAACCTTAATTTGCGATAACTTGAAAACGAAAGGAAAAACCCTTAATTCTATGTTCATTTGCACTTTTTTTTGTGGGGTAAATGAGTAGTAAGGCTAGTTTAAAGTAATAAAGTTCAAATAAAAGGGGATTTTAAGAAAAATATAGGGGATTTTACAACTCCATCGATTAAAATTAGGGTTTCGATTAAAATATGAGAGATTTAAGAAAACCTGTTAGTCACAAGTAAAACTAGGGTTTTGAGTACAAGTAGGTTTTCTAGTTTTTAAAACAAAACAATGTCTTAAAATAAAAATAAAATAAAGAAATCGTAATATCCTCTTTGAGACTAAACAAAACATTCTCCTAAAGTCGGGGTATCATACTTTTTCCTTGCAAGTCCATGGCTATTTATAGATGAATGTAGTCAAGAAATGAGGCTTCAAACATCCCTTTTACAGCTGCTAAGTGGTTGTCACACGTCCATCAATAGCTGTGAATTATTAGAGGAGGAAACAAGTTATGCAAGTGGAGAGCAGCCATTTTTTACTATAATCCGGCCAATAATCCAGCCATAATACGGCCAGATTGTCGGCTGGATTGCTCCCCTGTCTTTCTTTGCAATTTCTGTTCAGTCTTCAATGTTGCTTCAATTTTGCCTGAAATTCAACTGAACTTTTCTTGATGATAGAAGCTGAATTAACTCTTGACCAAAACATGAAACTTGTAGCCCTTTGAGATATCTTTCCAATACATCAATAATCACCTCATTTGGATTTGTGTAGACTGAGAAATGATTGAAATACCCTTGACTACTGAATGCCTTGTTTCAGCTTCGACTATAGAAATTGGCTACTGTAATTCTATTTTTTGACCTGGAAAACCTTCAAACTGGATTTTGATGTCTTCGCAAAGACATCATATAAGCATATGATACAAGAGAGTGGTGAACATCAAAACAAAGACAGCTGCAACATAGATGTTGTGCCTGTTTCTTCAGCAAATCATACACTTGTTGATGTGCCTGTTGACAATCATGTATCACTTTCAGCTTTATTGAAAGTTAAGTGTATGTGCTTTGAAATGCCTGTCGTTGATCTTTCTGATAAGCTAATCGTGCATTCCAGCTCGACAAATGATGCTATTGATCAAAGTATTTTTCAGCCTCTTAAATTTATATTCTGTACTGGCAATTAAATGTCTATGATAAGTAACAACCTATGGCCATTTGTTTTTGCTATATGAACAGCTGTTACAGCAATTGACCATGTGCTTTTTGATAACACCGTTTCTTCCACTACTTTTGAAACAAATACCCTGAGCCATTCTTCACCTCTGCTACCAATTCTTCTATGTGAAAGCTCCTCGTCCACCAGTAATCCACAGCATTCAACTGGTAGCTATATACTTTAAATTCCTGCATGAAAATCTGTCTGTGCTCTTGTTTTGGATCTTTTACAGTCTGTCTATTCTTCCAATTAGTTAGAAGCACCTGTATTTCATATGATATAGGTGTGCATCACAGAAGAAGGAATATACCATTATTAGAATGAATACCATTTGAGCCAAGTGTTTTGCCAGAGGTTCTAGATTGTATATTATTGTTCCTTATAGGTAATCAGAATTCAGAAATTTTGATGCGCATTCTCTTATGTTTCAGTTATGTATATTAAATTTCTGTCTATTTATTCTCTAATTACAATTCCAAGCTATTCATGCAGATTTGCTTATATTTTATTTTTGCACATCTAATTTATATTTGATATTTTTCTCTACTTTCCACAGCAATAAAAAAAATAAAGACCGTACTACTATGCATACAAATTCCAAATAAGGGAGGGTGACAAATCAAATATGTTACACATAGGAAGATTGTTGCAGCAGTATTCAGTGGAAACATATATTAAACTAGAGACATCACGACTGGAATTTCATAAACATAGGCAGCAACACTTGCAAACTGAAGTTTATAAAGGACTGATGGATACTGTGATAGGTGGTGAAACATCTGCATCAAACATTGGAAAGTGAATTATTCTTCCAGCAAGTTTTATAGAAGGTCCAAGAGATATGCGTCGAAGATATATGGATGCTATGTCACTTGTTCAACGGTATGGAAAACTTGATATCTTCTTGACAATGACGTGCAATCCATCGTGGCTAGAGATTAAAAAACATTTAGCACATGAAGATGAAATCCAAAATAGGCCAGATTTGGTTAGTCGAGTATTTCGAGCAAAAATTGAGCAATTAAAGGATGATTTGTTCAAGAAGAATCTCTTTGGTGAAGTTGCAGCTTATACTTATGTGATTGAATTCCAGAAACGAGGATTACCACTTGCTCATTTTCTAATTATCCTCAAACAAAGATCGAAGATGTTTTCGTCTGAAGCATATGACAATGACGTGCTCATTTCGGCAAAGTTTGGAAATTCGGCAAAGTTCACACAATGTGAACTAGCCTCTGAAATTTGGAACTCAACTAGAGTCATGAATAAAGTTTAAAACACAACAAGCAGAACAAGAATCAGAATTTTGAGCACCAAGATATAGTAGCTCAAAGTTGCTGAAAAATCGAAACTTTTAGGCAATTTCCAGGTTCAAATCACAAACTTTGGGACTTTGGTTAAGCATTGAAACGGACTCGGAATGGCATTGAATTTGGCAGTATTACAGTACCATATAAGGACTATTCCTCTGTTAAATTTCATGGAAAAATACGTATGGGAAATCCCAATGGCCCATGTATGCGTCAGAATAGCAAGTGCAGAAATAACTATTCAAAAGATTTTTCTGTATACACTAAACATGGAAGAAACTCTTATCCTATTTACAGAAGGCGTAATGATGGAAGAAGTGTTCTTATCAGAAATCACACACTTGATAATCGATGGATTGTTCCATATAATGCACATCTGCTTGCAAAATTAGATTGCCACATTGATGTAGAGAATGCTCTAGTATTGAAGCAGTGAAATATATTTACAAGTATATTTACAAAGGACACGACAAGGTTATGTATCAAATCACTTCTCAACAAATAGAAAATATCATTGATGAGATTCGCAATTTTCAATCTGCTAGATGGATTTGTGCTCCTGAAACCATGTGGAGGATATTTGCATTCGATTTAACAAGTATTCATCCATCAGTAATGACAATGCATTTGCATTTAGAAAATCATCAATCTATATCATTTGCTGAAAATCAAACATTGGAGGATGTTCTTGTAATGAGAGAAATTCAAGGACAATGTTAACAGAATTTTTCTTTATGAATCGAACAAATAAAAGAGCATAGGATCTGAATTGTCTTTACAAAGAATTTCCCCGATACTTCACTTGGGATGAAGGTGATCGAATATGGATGGACAGAAAATGCGGAGAAGTCATTGGCCGTGTTAACACAGCGCACCCCATTGAAGGAGAAAGATACTACCTCAAAATGTTACTTATGCATGTAAGAAAACCAACCTCCTTTGATGACTTAAAATCTGTTGATGGTTATATAGCAGCTTCATACAAAGAGGCAGCAGAAGTTCGTGGACTGCTTCAAGTAAACAATGGTTTTGATGAATGCTTATCTGAGGCACTTGTGTACAACATGCCAAGTTCGCTAAGACAACTTTTTGCTGTTTTACTTGTGCATTGTCCACCAACAAATCCAAGAGCTGTTTGGTTGAAGTATAGAAATCATCTATCAGAAGACATTCAAAAAAATTTGGCATTATCGCAGGAACAAGTACAAATTCAAGTGCTCAGACTCATTGATCAGTACATGCAAATTATGGGAAAAAATATAAATAACTACAACCTGACAGACATTCCTTATCCTTTCTTGTGCTCAGATAGCTGCACTAAAGATATTGAAACTGAGTACCAACTACCTGTTTCTAACAAAGATTTGGCTTCAGTTTCAATGTTGAACAAAGCACAAAAGTTTGCATTTGACAGAATAATCGAGAAACTCAATACAAACATCCCTGGTGTCTTTTTCATTGATGGTCCTGGTGGAACTGGAAAATCATTCTTATATACAGCATTACTTGCAACTGTGAGATCAAGGGGGTCATATTGCACTAGCAACAGCGACTTCTGGTGTTGCAGCATCATTGTTACCTGGAGGACGGACGGCACACTTTCATTTTAAGATTCCACTTCACCAAGACAATAGCCAAACCTGTAACATCTCAAAGCAAAGCGGCATGAATAAGCTTCTAAAACTTGCAAAGTTAATCATATGGGATGAAGCATCAATGGCTAAGAAATATGCAATTGAATCATTTGATACAATGCTTCGTGATATTCTGGATTCTGATGTTATATTCGGTGGCAAAACCATTGTCTTTGGTGGTGATTTTCGACAAACTCTCCCTGTTGTTCGAAAAGGTCAGAAAGAAGATTATATATCTGCATCACTGATCAATTCTTACATTTGGCCTTATCTAGAAAAAATACAACTAACTGAATTGGGAATGGCACACAACCAACACTTGGAGATAGCAGAATTCAATTGCCATCATCTATTCTGATACCTTTTCTTGACGATGCTGTTTCTTTCGATGAATTGATAAGTGCTGTCCATCCTTCACTTACTGATTTTATTCATAACACTTCCACTGTTATCAATAGAGCCATTCTTACTACAACAAATGACTTTATCCATCATATAAACAACCTTTTGATTCAAAGATTTCCTGGTCAAGAAACAAGATATATAAGTTTCGATCAAACAATTGACCCTTCAAAACAAGCTGATCACGGAGATTTTCTGAACACTATCCAACCACTAGGATTACCACCCCACGAATTACTTTTGAAACCTTACTGTCCGATTATTCTTTTGAGAAATTTGAATCCTGCTGAAGGTTTGTGTAATGGAACACGTTTAACTTGTTTGGATTTTGCTCGTAATCTTATTCATGCACAAATAGCTTCAGGAATTCACACTGGAAAACAAGTTTTCATCCCTTGTATTCCACTTCATAGCTCAAATGATGAGTCTTATCCAATACTATTCAAACGAACTCAATTTCCTGTATCTCTGTGTTTTGCAATGACCATTAACAAATCACAAGGGTAGACACTTGATTTTGTAGGAATATATTTAAAAGAGCCAGTCTTTTCACATGGTCAGTTGTATGTTGCAATGTCCAGAGCAAGAACTGCAGAAAAACTAAAGATACTTCTAAGACCAGTTACTCTTGAATCCATACCACAGAATACCACTCGAAACATTGTTTATCAAGAAATCCTTACAGCTGCAACAGTCACTTGAGTAATCATATTTATCACTTTCCTTATTGTGTATTTTACACTTAATTTATGTGTACTTGCATTTTAATTATTTCCAGTACATTCTTGTTTGTCCATTTTATTTAGCATGTTCATATCTTATAATTTTCAATCATCAGTATTATTAACCACTTTCACCAATTTATATGTTCCATATTATGTAGTTATGGCCAACAGATATATTCCTGTTAGCACTTTGACTCATGAAACAAAGGATTGGATGATCAAAGTGATTGTCACTGAAAAATCGCCAATCTACCCAGGAAAATATCAAAGCTCTTGGTTCATCAGACTCATGTTTTCAGATGAATAGGTTAGAAACATACTTCTATCTAACTTACAACTAATTGTCATCTTAAACAACTAATTTCTCAAAAATTATTGTTTTACCATGAAACTACTTACACATCCATCTTAATACATGATTGTTCTATAAATATTTCCTTTACTTATTAAATTACCCCTTTTCCAGTTAACTATTTGTATTTATATTTATTGACTTTCCCCTTTCTCTTTCCTTTTGACAGCATGAATCAATTCAAGCAATTGCATTTAATAGAGATGTCAATTATATCCATGACAAATTACAGCTTTATAAGACCTATTACATTGCTAATGCTGCTGTTGCCCCAATGACTGATGCACGAAACCAAGCTAGCTCCATTCCACTTCAGTTAACGTTGAGCAAAGTTACCTTCATCAAGAAAGTCAACAAAACGGATTCACTTCAGCTAATGGAGCACTTTCCTATCACTTTTTTCTGGAATCTTGACAAATACAAAAACAGTGATGCAGATAGATTCAGTATAAAAAATCATCAACGATAAATACTATACACTAACCTACTATACATCTTCTAACCACAAATTTCTCATACTCATGCAGATATCTTATGTATAGCAATTCATGCATTTCCAGAAGAAGTAGTCAGTACTGCAAGAGGACCACAAAGAATCCGGAAATTCATAGTTGTCAATCCTGAGTAAGCTTCTCATCATTTTAACTCTGAAAACAGGAACATAAATTCCCTTAGATAGCATTTTACATATGAATATGTGAGTGATCATTTACATTCAACTCTGTTGTCCACACATTCAATATTGCAGATGCAGACCGATGATATTCACAATGTGGGAACCTTATGTTTACTATGAAGGTGTTGAGCTCATAAACACAATCCACACCCAACCAGCAATTCTGATTATACGACCAAGAATCACCATGTATCATGGTAAAATACAAATAACATCAAACTGATGCTATTCACATTTACTTTAAATGAATACAATTGAATTTACTTTCTCTGCACAATAAATTAGGAATTGACATTAGCACTAGACCAAATAGCACAATTGTTCTGGATCCGCCATTACATCAGACTACTGCGCTCAAAACATGGTATGATTTCGCATATATATACTATTATCTTTTACTACAAATTCTTTTCGAAACTATCCACGTTACCACTGATATTTACTTTTACTATCACAGGATTGAAGAAATATTTCTTACATTCACAGAGTCATCAATGAGAGGCTGTACGAAAAAAATAAACAAAAAATAGCAGTGCCAGCTAGTACTGAAATCCGGCTGATTGCACAAATCCTTGCATCATCAAATCTGGTAAGCCATACACATATATCCACTAATCCTCTACAATATCAACTTCACATCTTATTACTGTTATAATGCCACTAACACTCAATTATGCTAACACCCATACAATTTTGTTTCAATTAGATAAAGAACTTTTGGATCAAAGGGAAGATTAGAATCATCAATTACAATCAATGATTTTTCTCTGCAACATGTACTGCCTGCAACAAAGTCACTGGCGCTCCAATGGATATGGAATTTGACTGCAATTTTTGTGGACTCAAGGATACAAAACCAAAACCAAAGTAAGTTGATTTTGAATTTCTTAAAATTTTTCATCACAGCTTTTATATACTTTATCTTATACACTGATAACCATTTATGCTATAGAGCTAAGTTTCAAGTGCAAATTTATGATGACACTAGTTTCATTGAGGCAACAGTCGATGACATACATGCTGAGACTCTCCTTGATTTCACTGCTATTGAAATCTACGAAAAACATCTCCAGGTACATTAACATTTATGTAATTATACAAACAGATATAATATGAATCAGCATTAGCTATCAAAATCACTAACATAGATTATCCCGTTAACATTGCAAGGAGAATCACTGCCTTTCAGCACTATCAATCAAAAACTACAAAATCAGAACTTCTTCTGTGAAATGAGATCGTATCTTCCCTCTCAAAGACATCCTCTCCCACTATTCTTTCTAACAGTTTTCATCCCAGAAAAAGTACCAGAGCAACCAGTAACTGGTCATATTACTGAAACACAACCATCAGAATTCCCTACAACTCCACCATCTTTCCTCAAAACCACCAGCACAGACATCCCATCTTCAATCGAACAAGCTTCATCGACTTCCACTCCAACATCAGCTTTATGTGTTGTGCCTGTCGATCAAAGCAGTGACAAAGGTCCCTCATCTTCAGTGAAGAGAAATATTGAAGAAGAACTAGCAAAAACAACAAAGCATGCAAAGCTCGACTAAACTCTGCAGTCAAAATAAAAAATGACAAAGCTCCAAGAATCATCAACCCAAAAACAGCAACTAAGCATGAATTACTTTTGCTTCAGACAACGGATTGCTTTTGTTATTCTGGTAATCAGTTAGCACTTTTCACATTTTTAGCTCTATATACATGTTTCCAATCACCAGAATATACTACTTTATGTAAATTACCTTGACATGTTTACAAACATAACTTACCTCTACTAAAATCGCTCGTCTTACTGTATAATAGGGGCACCCCGCGTCAAACGCAGGGTCTCACCACCTAGTAGCTACTCTAATGTGCCCATATCTTATCTAACACAAGTCTTCTACTCCCTCCCTAAACAAACATTTCAACTAATTTTGTTCGCTCCATATCGGTATCACATGTTCTCATTTATAACTCTTGTAAGCTGTGTAGATCCATTGATCACAGAATAATATCTATATTTTCTATTATTGTTTAGCAAAGCTTTGATATAAACTCATTGTTACAATCTAGTCATCCAATTTTAGTCGGTATTAGTCGCAAATAGATAGCCATATTTCCTTTGTATAATTATTTTAAACTTGTGTAAATTCATTGATCATGAAATTATATTTTGAGAGTTAACGATACGATAAGCTCAAAATTGAACTTCAATGTACAAACTCATAATCGAATATAAATTGGAGATGCAAAGTGAAATTAGTTGCTTTACTAATGTGCAATTGTTACACTCACACATTAAATGCGCATTCCTTACTTTTGTTAGTTTCGCTTAAGATTTTAATATATGGACTCAAACTGTACGAATCCAAGAACTTTAGATGCAATGCATCAAAATTTGAAATTTTAGACTTCAAAATGAGAATTCTGTACAAGTTAAGAGTGCAAAAATAGAATTAGTCCACATGAAATCTTTTCTAAATAATCTTACTTTTCATATGCACCGATTATCTCAGAACGGTCCTATGTTTACATTACTAAATGACATGAAGGAAGTGTTTACTGCCTTTCGTAGTGGTCATTCTTTTGAGCCATGAAACATTGCCTAAGAAATTTTAGATACAGACCCTGTATATATTTAGTATATTATATCAAACAAAATATCTATCGACTCATGATGAGCGACGGGTGTCACACATCAATATCCTTTTCTTCCTTTTCACCACAAATTCCTAGAAACAACACCAAAAACCAAATATAAGTAGAATCTAATAATTAACACCAAATTTTGCCAAATTTAAGAGGGAATATTAACAAATAAAATGCATAATTAGTTCACTAACAAAATTCCTGCACACCAAGATAATGCTTGTCCTCAAGCATTCACTAAATCAAAAATTACAATCAAAATGAAAAATATTTCATATCACAATATACTAACACAAATATCATGTCTTCTCAACAATTTCATCAAAATCAAAAGCACAAAACTAAACATCCCTTATACGGATATTAGTGTGTTTATTATGCACTCAAAGTATTCATGGGACATTAAATATTCAAATCAATACCATGGAATGACAATAGTTTAAGCTTGCTAATATATCACATCTCCACCAATAAATATCTATCCAATGCAAAAAAGCGAAGGGTTTTGACAAGGGTTGTAACAGGGCTTGGGTAATAAGAGTTGGATAAAATGAAAAATTTTAGGTGTAAATATATCAAAGGAATAAAAAAAACTCATTGCATGAATTAGAATGCCATCTTTGTTCACAAGTGTAACTCCAGGGTAATTGCATAACTTCCTCAAGTTTAGCAAGTGCAAACAACAAAGGCCTTAACCTGCTATCACAACACATATTTACAAGAGCATTGTACAAATTTTTTTTCCACTCTTTTTTCCTTTTTTTTCTTCTTCTTTGCCTTTCATTTTTTTTTTTCAATTTTTTTCGAACAATATTGAAAGATAAAACACTTACCATCTTCAATCATCACCTTGCAGTAGTACTTTGAATTTCTCATGCAATGAAATTAGAACACTCCTTCGATTCATTGTTCAAACAGAAGAGTCCACATAAAAAGGTTTCGAGCAACAATTGTGGCTATTAAATAGAAAAAAACAGGTCAAGGCTCAAACATGGTTAACTAGGGAAAAACATAATTAAGGTAGGTTTTTAGAAAGTCAAAAGAGTTAAACCTAATTGCCCTTGTCATTTTAATACATCAAATTTATGTGTGGTCTCAACATGCATAACAAAAAAAGTTCTAAAATGATCAAACCATGTGTGATAACACTCAATAAAAGAAAATAAAGTAAATTTGAATGAAGTGCTCATTAGGCTCAAAAGCTCATAAATAGGTTAAAAATATGTCAAATCTTGTACATCTTTTATTCAGATCAATTGCAAGAAAATAGAATACTCATACTAGTAACATTACTCTATTCATATTTGCATCTTGTATTTTCATGCAAAATTTCACACTTGAAATATCCCTTCCCCCACACCTAAATCAAACATTGTCCTCACTGGATGAAACTAAAGAGTAAAACAAGAATAAGAGAACTCCCCTGATTATTGAGCTAAACACCCAGGGGAATAGGTTGTGACGGCCCCACTTCTCCCTAAGGCGAACCAGAGGGTTAGCGGGTCGCCTGCCTAGCTCTCGCCAGGACTCACGCAAGCAAACCGACCAAATATCCACGTATAACTTAACCAAAACACAATTCGCCATCCGAACATGCCAACCTTTAAGCGACTTGAATACTAAAACACATTAACTTCAGAGATAACCTTACCATTGAACATCCACCCAGTCACTCCGAAATACATCTCCGACCAGATCACCACATAATTTCAAATATACAATACAAACCACCCAGTAAGTTCATAAAGCTCAGATAACATTCATACAAGCCAAATCTTAGGGTTTGCAAACTTACTCAAGAGCAATTAATAATAAAATTCATTAAAGGTCTAAAAGGCAAATATAACATGCACATGTTATGTATATATGTATGTAGTCATCTTTTTTTTTTTTTCAAGGTTCTCACATTCTCCCCCCCTTAGGAAATTTCGTCCTCGAAATTTTACCTTTATTTGCCTTAGACGAGTCCGGGACTGTTGGGTTATCCAACGCGTAAACTTTTGCCGGTACACTCGTTCGTTTCCCCCTTTCGTTCGCTTGTTTCGGTCTGGCTCCATCCGGTTGCGGAGTATTACCTTCACGGGACTGTCTCCTTGGACAGTTTCTCACTTGATGCTCGCTGCTTCCGCAAATCAAACATTTCAGTCCTTTTCGCCAACAATCACTTTCAGTGTGATTGGCTTTTCCGCAGTAGCCACAAGTCAAATGAGAAGCCATCTTTTGGTTTTCTTGGGAAATTTCTCTATGTCCTACTTGGTTTCTTTTTTTAAACCTCTCATCTATCGCCCCTATTGTCCATGGCGGGTAGGATAACTGGCTCACCTTTTGCACTTTAGAAGGCGCCATCGTTTCACTAAACTTTGCCACTCCACTACCCGATGCACTCCTTTTTCGAGTTTGGGAGGCCTTTACTTGTGCCTTTGCACTCTCGATTCGTTGAGCCTTTTCAAGGGCCTCAGTAAACGTATTCACTTGCGCTGCTGCCAACGCCTCTTGGATGTCCAAGTTCAATCCCTGTATGAATCGTCTTACTCGTCGCCGTTCGGTAACTACCATTTCCGAAGCAAACTTGGATAACTTGGTAAATTTTGTCTCATATTCGGCCACACTTAATGTTCCCTGGCGTAACCCAATAAACTCCTCCTCCCTCCTTTCTTGGACTAAAGGTGGGAGGTACTTCTCGTTAAATTCTCTTATAAAGTTTGCCCATGTCCAGATAGTCTGCTCCCTTTCCCATTTTGCTCGAATTACGTTCCACCATGATCGGGCCGGTCCCTCAAATTGAAACACTGCAAAGTTCACTTGCCTCTACTCAGTGTAGTTTAAAGCTGTGAAAATGTTAACCATAGCCTCTAACCATTGCTCGGCTACATCTGGATCAGGCCCCCCAAGGAATTTCGGAGGAGCAAACTTCTGGAATCTTTCAAGAGCCTTATCTTCACCCATCTTAGGGTTCCGGGGTTGGTTTACGGTTATTTGGCCTTGTTGCTCCACTAATCTTGCCAAAATATCCGTCATTTGTTGCATTGTCGTCGCCATTTGGTCTCCGGTTGCAACTCTCGGTCCTTGTTCTTGCTCGACGGACGTTTCCCTTCCTGCTCTTGGTTCTGGGGTCCGTTTAGTTCCGCGGCCTCAACCACGTCCACGACTACGTCTTCCGTCCATAGATATATATATATATATATTTTTTCCTTCTCTCTCTCTCTCTCTTTTTTTTCTCCCCAAAAAGATAATTTAGTAAATAAACACAGTAAATTGACTAAAGTAACAAGTTCTAGCATACCAAATACACAAGTAAACATATACGCACATAACACACCATATCAATGAGGCAAATAATCAAATACACAAATACATATCAAATTGAACAGATAACCATGTACACACACATATACTAACGTCATGTAGGAACAATATACGGGTAAATCAAAAAGAAAAGGTAAAGTCGTCTCAGTCTTAGTTAAATAAACCCGTCCAGTCTCTCACGTCACTTATTATCCAAACTAGATATCCATTGACCTCTTGTGCTCATTCTAGCCGGACAAAGTCCGTTCATGTCCCAAAATACAAGTCTTAAGTACCTAGTAGCTAGCATCGCCTCAACTCCAGAGTACTCGGGCACGAGAATCCGAAATAAAACAGTTCACATCTCGAGCTGGCCAGTCCCAAGAGTAAACTATCTACAATTGAAATTCCTACCCGACGTACCTATCTATGATTCTCAGATACCACGAAAGAGATTTAAGGCCTATAACATTCGCAATTCATAGCTTATGCTCGAACAAGTACTTAATCCTTCATACCTATTCACTACTCAGTCCAGGCTCACTCCGCGCAGAGACCACGCGAAGTAGGCTCTGATACCAACTGTGACGGCCCCACTTCTCCCTAAGGCGAACCAGAGGGTTAGCGGGTCGCCTGCCTAGCTCTCGCCAGGACTCACGCAAGCAAACCGACCAAATATCCACGTATAACTTAACCAAAACACAATTCGCCATCCGAACATGCCAACCTTTAAGCGACTTGAATACTAAAACACATTAACTTCAGAGATAACCTTACCATTGAACATCCACCCAGTCACTCCGAAATACATCTCCGACCAGATCACCACATAATTTCAAATATACAATACAAACCACCCAGTAAGTTCATAAAGCTCAGATAACATTCATACAAGCCAAATCTTAGGGTTTGCAAACTTACTCAAGAGCAATTAATAATAAAATTCATTAAAGGTCTAAAAGGCAAATACAACATGCACATGTTATGTATATATGTATGTAGTCATCTTTTTTTTTTTTTCAAGGTTCTCACATAGGTGGCTTGAAAACCAACATACAAGAAGCACGTACTGAGGTTTTGTGTTGTGGATGAGGCAAAATGATGACTACAATAATAGGGAGAGTCACATGTGATAAGGGTGGAGTCACAATATTGGACACTGCAAAGGAAAGAAACAAAGAAGAGAAAGTAAATTAGGGTAAAAGAAAAAAATAAGAATATGGTATAAAATGTAGGCACGCCCTATGAGCCATGATTTTTTTTTTTTTTGCACTTGACTTTTGTTGTAAGGCATGGTTACACTAAAAAGTTTTCTATCCATCCAAGTCTCAATAGCACCAAGTCTCATTTAGTATAGAGCGTAGACACGCTTCATCTCAAATCTAAAACTGGACATAAGACATAGGCACATCTTATAACAGAAAGTCTTTTGCCCAAAAAATTGCCTTTAATCAAAATGAAAACTTCACAGAAAAGGTCTTCAATCGAACAGAAATAAAATAACTTAACTTTCACACAAAAATATGAAATAGAAAAACAAAAATGACTAAAAATTAAAACTCTTAGATTGCCTCCCAAGTAGCACCTTTCTTTAATGTCTTTGGCTAGATGATATCATGTTTGTTCAAGGAAGATAAAATCTTTTAACTCATTTCATTACTTCCTCCTCATACTAGTAATCCTTAAGCAAACGAGCTGCTTTGTTTCCTGGTTCAAGATGTTTGTTCACCGCAACCCCTAACTTATCCTGGCCATTAAGCTTTAAAACTTTTAGATCCGCACACTTAGGAGGTAATTTCTATTGTAGTATGGCTGAAGCATTTTCCCCTATATAGATTTTCTCATTGCCATTCAACGTGTCAACTTTGTGAAACATTTCCAAAATTTCTTGTTCCTCTTCCTCTTCCTTGGATCTTGCAAGTTGCCTAAGGAATGAATGAGGTATCACCACACTTAGGGATTGTTCACTGGACTCTTTCATTGGAGAGGTTTGAGGTTGGGGTCTCATTCCTTCTTTCTCAACTTCCTCTTCAACTGCATGATTGAATCCTATCCTTTGAGATTCTTGCAGTTCTTTATCACTTCTCAGGATAATTACACTCACATGTTGCTTGAGGTTGAAAATGGTCTGGAAGTGCAATTCTTCGAAAATTTGAGACTCCAATCAGCTCGCCATGGATGCTAATTGATTCAATCGATCCTCTAGGTTTCGAATATTCATTCTTATCTCCTGTTGAAATTGTTGTATGTTAATAGCTACTGATTTAACAATTTCTTCAAGAAATATACCTCACATAAAACTGGTTGTTGCAGTGGAATTGGTGGTCTTACTACATAGCTAAAGTAGGGGTTATCCCTCCATCCTTGAGTGTACATGCTTGATAAGTGCATATTTTACGTGTTTTAAGTGTGTTTTATTAGTTAGTTTTGGTATGTTTTATTTAGTTTTATAGCTAATTAACTAGGATTTTAGTGAAAATATACATTTTGTGGTTTAAGTGGTAAAAATTGCATTTCTATGGATTTTAATGGTGAAAACTTCATGTTTTTGTAGGTTTAATGATTCAATTATAAAATGGCATGAAATGAGAAGAGAATTGGATGATTATTGATGATTTGAAGTGGTTTAAAAAAGACATGAAGTGCAAAACGTTCAAAGGAAGAAATGCAAGTGAAGACAGTTTTGACACCTTGTGGTATTTCAGCTATATCTGGAACTACAAGCATCAGATTGAGGTTATTCTTATACCATGTTGAAGCTAAGAGATAGATCTCATTTGATATGAAGACATCAAAATCCAGTTCAATCTTTTTCCCAGTCAAAAAGTTGAAATACAGAAGTGCATGTTTATGGTCGAAAGCGGAAACAAGGTTCTGACCAATCAAAGGTATTTTGGTCATTTCTCGGTCCACAAAGCTCCAAATTAGATGATTTTTGATGCATTGGAAAGCTAACTCAAATGGCTACAACTTTCAAATTTACAAAAGAGCTAGTTCAGCCTACAAAATTGGGAGAATATCAGTTGAAGTTGGCTAAAAAACAGAGCAAGGATGAATTCTGCCCAGAAAAGTACAAACCTGGAAAGAGTAAAACTGGGGGGGTTCAAAACGCGGGCATTTTAGTGGATTTCAGCTACAAATTGCTCTGCAACTTGTACTCTTTTCACACAACCTTTTTGACCATTTTTTTTGCAAAGATTCCGGCTGAAAATATCAGATGAGCATGGAAATTTTGAGAAGCAATCTTTGAGTGTTTCAAGAGTCAAAATGACAACTAGAAACAACTCCTTTGGCTCTTAAATTCCTTTATAAATATAGCCTTTAGAGACCATTTTTACAACTTTGGAAGGCTAGAGAAACTCACCAAAAATGTAGTCTTTACTGGAATTTCTTTAGTTCATTAGTTAGAGTAGTATAGTATAGGTAGTATAGTTTATCTTTCCTGTATTTGTAACTAGATTTGGATGAAGATTGAGGAATAAAGATGGAGAGGTTAATCTCATGTGACAAGGGTGATATCTCTTCTACTACTTTCTCTCTTATATTGGATTTCATGTTTGGCTATAATACAAGTTTGGTTTTGTGTTTTAACATGTGTTGTTAAAGTTTATGCCTAGAGTTATGGATGAACTTTCTATATCTTATTAGTGATGTTTACTTGGTTATTTGATGATATTATTTTGAGCAAGTTATTTATCACTTTTGATTTTCTAATCATGATTAACCGGCCCTTAATTGTGATAATTTTAAGGTATTAAGTTTGCAATGAGAATTAGAATTTAACGCTAGTTCAAGGAAGTGATAAACCTAGGCAACACAGTCATGAGATTAGAGGTGCACCTATATGGTTTAAGTGACTTGTTTCATGTAATTTCATATAAGAAATGAATTTGTAGTTAATTTCATAACCATGAGAGTAGGTATAACTTAGTTACAAATATAGTTGATTCACTACGAGAGTAGGTTTCACATACATTAGGAAATTACGCCATAACTAGCCAAGATAATAGTATTCACTTAATCGGTAACTTCATTTGCAAGAGTAGAAAGGAATTACATACCTTTAGGAGCTTTCTAGTGTGTTTTTGTTACTTTTATAGTGTAGATTTAATTGTTTGTGCTTGTGATAGTCTAAATAATAAAGGACTTTAAAAATCATCGGTAATTGACAATCTTCCCTGTGGGATTGACTCTTAATACCCTATATTCAATCGCGACTCGTATTTTTGCGAAAAATCGAGTGTGGGGTATTTAGGATGTTATAAATGTAAAATTTGATTGTGGATGAACTAATTATTATATGTATGCCCCGCGCATGTGAATGCTCAAATAAGGATTATACCCCTTTTGGAGAGGGATTGGGAATGCTCCAATAGCATAAATTTGGGCCTTCAAGCCATCTTGTAGTGTAGGATGCATGTTACTTGGATGACCCAAGGTATAACATATTTCACAAGTTTTAATTTGCTGCACTTGCCTTATCACCAATTTTCCCACGAGATGTTAAAAAATGTAAACATTGATCAATAGAAGGGACACCTACCTTATTAACCCTCCTGGGAATGAAATCCTATATATCACCAAAGTGTTGAGAATAGAAATCCAAAGAAAATAAATCAATAAGGCACCAGTTCCTAGTAATGGCGCCAAAATTTGTTGGGTGTCAAACTAGCAAAAAAAAATTCTTACTCTAAAAATATGAATTTGAGTGTAGTGGTGAGTAGGGTCATATTCACAGGGATTGGACGGTTTTTTTTTGTGAAAACAATGAATAAATGGGGGATTGTGAGAAATTAACCTAAGTAATTCAACTTAAACAACATAATAGTGCAAAATTAAATAAAAATAAATCAACAATAAATAACTCTCTAGTCAAACGTCTAATTTCTACTTTGATTCATTTAACTGATCATCGATGCAAAGGTAAAATTCATTTATTTATAAATAAATTAGTTATGATTGTGAACAAGTTTTGACGGCCTACCTCCCCTTATTGCTTCAATAATCATAACAAGCTATGTGACTATTTCTCTTGCCAATTAAGTAAGTACAAATAAGCTCTTAGGATTTAACCTATTGATAGCATTAATAATTAGAGAAGCTATTAATTCTATCTAATAAACACATAAGTTCGGCTCATTTAGGCTAGATTATATATTCATGTGATATATATTTAAAAATTTCTACTAAATCAAATTATATCACTCACCAAAAACACTAAAACCATCAAATAATTACGAATTTGATATTTTAAATGGTTGTGGATTATTTCGACAATTAAATAATGGCCAATTATTTAATCATGCAAAATAATCATCTTGAGAAGGAAAAGATAATACATAAATACTTATAAATAAATAAAATAATAAAAACAAATTAGATCTCACAGTATTGTTGAACCAAAATTTTGATTATCCTCTGACTAAAAAGAGAGTTCAGCCACTCCTCACGGTGGAATCGCAGCCACAAGAAAATACTAGGGATTTTTGTTAAGAGAAAGAGAAGAAAAAGGAAAGAGTTGTCGAACGAAGAAACAAAACAAAGGAGAAAGTTTGATCCTAATTGTCCATCTAAAGAGTCATGACTACTACCCATTATACTAATTCCTACGTTATTCCTATCACCATAAGGATAAGAGTTCGGATCGTGATTCTAATAAGTATAGTACTACTAAAAAGGAAACCAAATGTTTTGTCCCTAAAATAACTAATCAGTAGAGTTTATCTCTATCAGGAAAAAAAGATTCCATTCCAATTGATCAGTAGAAATATTGAGCTGGCCCACCTTAAATCCTGCGACATCCAGACGTCAAAACAAAATAAGACGTGGTCGCATTTTGTAAAATAAAATCTAATTAAAAGTTAGTCTTTAGTGCACTTTTTACTTCCTTTTCACCACATATTCCTAGAAACAACATCAAAAACCAAATATAAGTAGAATCTAGCAATTAACACCAAATTTTGCCAAAATTAAGAGGAAATATTATCAAATAAAATGCATAATTAGTTCACTAACACCTAGCTGCAACTTATTCACATACAAAGGCAGTTCTAACCAGTTGGGATAGTCGGTTGAGCTTATTGTAGCCTTCCAACTGGTTGCTCCAACCAATCTGATGATTTTTCTTTATAATCTTTCTATTCTCGTCTATCTTTTTTCACTCTTATATCCAAAGTTGGTGCAACTGGATTTCATATTCAAGTGTGTGCAATATAACCTGCAAAAATAATGAAAATGGGATTAATTTGATGAATAGAATGGCCGTTCTTCTCAAGCCATACACAATTAGAAATTTAATGGAAAATTTTTAATTTAACTAAATTAACAATGCAAAACACATGAAAATTGAACTAAGGCACACATAAAAATTTATGCGAAAGTACCACATTTTTTTAATTAAAAATATTTTATTTATTTTTAGAAAATTTTGACAGAGTTTTTCCTTATAAATAGACGAAACTCCCTGCCAACAAACCCAAATTCAAGAAAAATATCACAAGGCACCTGCTACATTCTAACTGTACGAAAGTTTGGAAATCCCAATTAATGAAGAGCAAAATCACCTCTCACCAAGCGAGGCAGTTCACAGAATGATCCCGAATTAGACAACCTCCTAGGTTAGCCTACTTTCCTCCGCCTGAGGGAAGGCATGCCTAACCTGTCGATGCGAATTTCCCCTCGTGTCTGTCTTGGAATTGCATTGAACTCATCATAAATGGTGACATTCCGGTTATGGCTGGACGCACCCACCTTTGCCAGAATGTCCGCCACCCTATTTGCTTCTCTGTAGCAATGAGAAAATCGTGCCGCATCGGTAATCATGCCCCAAATCCTCCCGTCGTATCACCCACGGGCACTGGAGCTGCTGTTGAACAATCCCAACGAGAACTAGAGAATCAATTTGAATACTTACTTTGGTAAACCCCTTTTGAACGCACAAGCGAAGCCCCATTGCCAGGGCCAATGCCTCTGCGCGCAAACTCGAAACTTCCCCAAAGTAAGCTGAGAACGCAAATAATGGCAATCCCGATGAGTCACGAAGTATTCCTCCACCACCACTAACTCCTGGATTTCCCTTGGAGCATCCATCCGTATTTAGTGTTAGCAATCCCGCCTCCTTCGCCTTCCACCACACCAGGTGAAAACTATAACGCGATGGTTGTTGAGTTGTCCACTCATAAAGCTGAAGAAACGTGTGCACCCCAAGCCTCTGGTTAAACTGAATCTCAACCACCCCTATCACGTCTAACAAAATAGCATGACAAATCCTCGCGACTGGCATCTGCCTTCCTTAGTAGTATGCAACTTTTCAAGCCTTCCAAATGTGCCAACATATAAAACTGAGAAGAATCGAGAAGAGGAACCGTCTTACCGCAGACCGAGGGGAGAACAACCACCAAGCCGTTAGCCATGCCCGTAGTGACGAGCCAAGTTGTGTGACCCCACAAATCCTACCAAAATAACTCCAGACACCCTTCGCAATCTAGCCGTCCGCGAACACATGCTCCAGTGTCTCAATCGCTCCCTCCTGGCAACACAAGCACTTTGAAGCCAATTGGACTCCAAGCCTCCGCAAGACATCAGTTAAAGGCAATTTCCCCAACAGTAAACGCATCATGAAGAACGAAACTTTCAACGGAATCCGAGGATGCCTTACCTGAGAATGTAGGACAGAGTAATTTCTAGCTTGACGAACCTCCTGAAATGCCGATGACAACATGAATTTTCCCGAAGCCGTCTGGCTCCATACTACCTCGTCTCGGCGATCTCCCTTTGGGACCGGGTGTTATAGAATTAGAGAGATAAGTTCTTGCGGTATATATTACCTCAGCATAGCACCATTCCATTCTCCATCAATAAAGAAGTCCTTGAAGGAGAGGGTCGGGTTCACCATAGCTTTCAAACATAGAGCTCCACTTCCCAGCCAGTTGTCATACCAAAAATTACATGACCCCGCGTTCACCACCCATAGCATGGCTAACTCCACCTGTCAACTTATGTTTAACATTCGTTTCCATGTCAATGAGTTGAACCGTCGCAATTCCACTTGACATGGATGAAGGTCCCTGCAATATTTAGCCCTCATAAACTCTGCCCAAAGCGATGTTCCAGTCCAAAATGTCCACCACAATTTGAAGGAGAATGCTGAGTACATATCCCATAGCTTCCTGAAACCCACTCCCCCCTCCTCAATCGGAAGGCATAACTGAGACCAGCTGATCCAGTGAAACTTCGTCCCTTCCCCTGCTGATCCCCATAGAAAATTCGAACAAGCCTGCTCTATTCAATTGAATACCGAGACGGGACATACCGTAGCTGATAGTAAGTGTACTGGGATGGATGCTAGAACATACTTTACCAAGACTATTCTCCCTCCCGGGGATATCAACATTGACTTCCAAGACTTAATTCGAGTCAGCACCGCTTGACACACCTCTCCAAAGTAAGCTGATTTGCTCCTTCCCAAATACAAAGGCAAGCCAAGATAGCGAATGGGCAACTCCTGTCTAGTGAATTGTGTAATCCGCTCAATCACTCTTCTCCTAGCTGGGGGTAAATTCGGATGAACCAAAAATCCACTCTTTTGAGCATTGACCAGTTGTCCTGAGGAAAGCTGATATGCCTCGAGCACCTGCATGGTTCGTTTTAAAGCAGCAGTCGAGCCATTGGTAAAAATCAGCACGTCATCAGCAAAAGCTGGATGCGTGACGACAGGACAGCCCGTTGGGACTCGAAACCCTACAAAACTCTGCTGCGATGCTAGAGAATTCAGCCCTCGTGACAGCATTTCCGAACCAATAATAAAGAGCACTGGGGATAGTGGATCCCCTTGCCGTAACCCGCTGCTAGATTTGAAATATCCGTGCGATGTTCCATTAATTACAATTGAAAACCACACGTTAGAAATAAGCCACCAGACTAGATCTATAAATCGCTCTCCAAAACCAAATGCGCGCAACATGGTAATAATATGTCTCCAAGACATTCGATCGTATGTCTTAGTCATATCCAGTTTTAGGGTAACATTCCCCCCTCTTGCCTTTTTGCCTATGGTGGACACCAACTCCTGAGCTAGCAAGTAATTATCTGTTATGTTTCTACCTTTGACAAAGCCCGTCTGTTGGGGCGAGATAATTCTCGGTATAACAGAGCCTAGACACCTCACCAAAATTCTGGATAATAATTTATTGAAAAAATTGCAGAGGCTAATCGGTCTGAATTTAGAGAAATCCTAGGGATTCGAAACTTTAGGTAGCAAAACAATTGAGGTGGAAGTAATGAACCTAGGTAGCTCACTTCCACAGAAGAAACTCACCACCGCTCTGTACAGGTCCTGAGCAATGATATCCCATGCGAACGTGAAGAACTTCCCTGTAAACCCATCTAGACCCGCAGCACTCTCCCCGTCCATGGTGAACACCATACGTCGAACCTCCTCCAAGTCAGGCATTTCTGCCAACAATGCGTTCTCCTCACCTGTGATCATTGGTGAAATTAAATGCACTAAATCCCCCGGACAGGAGTCCATGGACCCCGAAAATAGGCCAGAGAAGTGCTCAACCGCCTCCTACGCTGCTGTGTCTTCATCCTTGTCTACCCACATGCCATAAGAATTTTTCACCCTGTGTATCGCCCCCTGTACTCTCCTCTGTTTGACCACTGCATGAAAATACTGTGTATTCCGATCCCCACTACTGAGCCACTTCACCCTTGATTTTTGCCTCCAAAATTGTTCCTGAATTGCCAGTGCCCTATTCAGCTCCGCTTGTGCCTTGTGAAGTTCCTCACGACCCTCAACGGAATCATACTGTCCCATCCCTTCCTCTGCCCGCGCAAGCCCAGCCTTAGCATCTGCAACAGCAGTACCTATATTTCCAAGGTGCTGCTTATTCCATTGCTGAATCGCCCTACGGGTAGTCAACAATTTTGAGCACAAAATCCATAACGACGATCCTTGAATTTCTATGCTCCAGGCCGTCCTAACTACGTCTAATAACTTTGGCTTGGATGTCCATACATTCAAAGAAGCAAAATGGTCGCGGCCTATTGTCTAGCCTCGAAGCAAACGAGATTCTCAGCGGGGCATGGTCAGATGGGTGTCTAGCTAAATGAACTACTGAAATCACCAAGACCAACTCAGTACACTCCCCATTAATGAGCAATCGGTCTAGTCTTTTCCAAATTCTAGCCGTTCCCTTCCGATTGTTGCACCGTGTAAAACTAGACCCTGAAAAACCCGCATCAAACACCCTGCCTCCTCCATGAAGGCCAAAAACTCAATACCCTCTGTTACCGAGAATGGTCTCCCACCTCGTTTTTCATGAGCATCTACAATAACATTGAAATCTCCCCCAATACACTAAGGCAGAGAATCAGGTTTGTCAGCTAAAAGTTTTTCCCATAAATTCCGACGTCCCTCCACCAAATAGAAAGCATGAACAAATGAGAAAATCATTGGCCCAGGCAACCATGGGTGTTGAATAGATAGGGAAATATGCTGATTAGAATTACCAACTACGGAGCAAACAAAAGGGCAATTATAAAAAATCCAAAGATCTTCCGAAACATTAACAATTGCATAGTCAAAAGATAACCTCATGCAAATGGACTCAACTCGAGATACATCTAATTTTGGTTCAGAGAGTGCGACAAATTGAACACCATGTATGCGAATAATATATTTCAATCTTCTCAGATTGGGCGCTTTTGACACCCTTCTAATATTCCACATTAGCATTTCAATCTTCTCAGATTGGGCGCTTTTGACACCCTTCTAATATTCCACATTAGCATATTAATCATTACGCAATACCTGGAATGAGTTATTGGATATTAGTTAAGGACCGGAGCTGCCTGTCTGATTGAACTCGAGCACGTAGTCCATTCCCATTTGCCTTCCTACCTTGCTTGCCATTATCGTCGAGGGAATCAATGTTTAACTCCATACTGGTACTTGAGCAAATAATTCAAATGACTTCTCATACACACGGAAACAAACACATACTACTGAAAATAGGAGACCGGACATTATACTTCAACTTAATTGCTCAACTAACTACCAATGGTACCAAGCAAAGGAAAGTTAATTATATTCAATTTATGTAAGTATAATTACATTCATGATTTAACCAAGCTTAGTAATGTAGTCAATAATAACCAAACAAAATTTACATAGCATTTGACTTCCTAAAGACGAAACCTATCCAAGGAAAAAGTGGGAGAGATCGATTTTTAACTTTTTGTCAATTGAAGTACTTATTTTTTGATGCAAAAACTAAAATTTTTAGAGTATTGCCCATAGTTACTCAACAAGTTTCGATCTTTGACTTTTCTACTCCTTACAATCTTAATATCGTTTTATGCAAAAGTCGACATTTTTAAATAAAAACTCTAGATTTCTAAGTATCAAGACCATAAAAGTAGATTAATAAGCTCTTATTCACTTTTTTTTCACCTTTTCCATATCTCAACAAACATAATAACTACTTCTCATTCTACTTCCCTCTTCAAAATATATGAACTAAGGAAGCAGTTACCATACAAATATCATTTTTTACTACCTATATTAACCACATTACTTTGCATAATCCCAAATAAATTCAAGAATTTCAGCAAACGTTGCAAAAATTTAGGCATAATTTTTCCGATTTTATAAGGTACCATCTTGTTTAGCTAAACTTCTAAATTAAAAGTATACATCATTCTCCAAATCTTAAGCAATATAACATAATTGCGACACAATGACTGACAAAATGGCATAATAACATAACAAAAATGCCTTTTTGTGTAGCTTTTTATTGCTTTTCACCTCTTTGAGAAGCAAAATGCCTAGGATCACCATCATAGGCAGTTCGTTCAGTGTCTCTCCATTGGCAAGGGATTGTTCCTTAAGATGGTGGAGCTTTTACCTATCAAAATAAATATGTTGAAAACATTCTTGACAAGTTTGGCATATTTGGTTGCAAAGCTATAGACACACTACTTGTTGTTAATGAAAAGCTCATTTAAAAAGACGGAGAAAGCTCTTTTTTACTTTGTATAGAAGTTTGGTGGGAAATTCACTTCATCTCACCGTTGCAAGGCTGAGCATTATGTATGCTTCAAGCTTATTATTAATGTTTATGCACAAACTTAGTCAATTACATTTTCTAGCAAGTAAGAGAGTATTAAAATACATCAAAGGAAACTGAATTGTGTAATAAAATTCAGCAAAGGTATTGGTACCAATTTGTAGAGTTTCTGTGATATTCATCAGGGTGGTTGTCATGTTGATATGAAAAGCAATTTAGGATATTATGGTATTTTGTGATAATTAAATTACCATTAATTTATCCAAGAATCCAGTTTATCATAGTAGAACTTGCCACTTCGCTGTCAAGCACTAATTTATTTGAGATGCAATTGAAGCTAGTGAAGTTGAGTTGAAATATTTCAACAATGAATTTGTTCACATCTTCACCAAGGCACTTTGAAAAAAAAAGTTTTACTATTTTCTGGAGATGCTTATAGTTCAAAAATAGAACAATTAAGGGAAGAATATATTGAATAATATGCTGAATTAATTATTTGGTTAGTTAGTAATTTGAAGTGTTATTAATGAGTTACTGGACAAGTGATCTATTTAGCAATGACAGACAGGGCGTAGACAGGGGCAGCCACACCCCCCCCCCCAAAAAAAAAAAAACTTTGCAAAAAGTTCTCATAGAGTTTTAGTTTTAATCAGAACTCTATCACTTCACCCCCCCCCCCCCCCAAGTTATTAGTTATACTGTTTACTTTCTTTAGTTACTCATTCAAAAGTATCCCACTATAAGTCTACTTTCCTTATATTAAAAGTAACGTACAATTGCTCATAATTTACCATTGTTTCAACTTTAATGTTAATAAGATAAGTTTCAAATATTACCTTAAGTAAACACTAATTTCTCTTTACATAAGTTCATAAAATAAACATACTCTTACTTTCTTTTTATAAATTTTTCTAGAGGGTGCCCATTAATAGGTACCCGTAAACACTCAAATCAACTTAAGTTACTATGTAAATACACACATTCACATTTATTGCACCCTTGAATTGTGATATTTTATACTTCAATTAGAAAAGAACAATATAAGTAAAAACATTTAGCTGATCTCAAATATCCAATCTTCCTGAAGAAAAGTCTAATTTTCATGTTTTGCTTTATATGATGTCTTTTGTTATTAAAAATATTTATTTGTTAGTTATTTATTGAATTTTTACTTTTAGTGCGCTTAATTTGTTATGATTTTTTTTGTTATTCCTTGCTTGACTGTTTGCACCCTCCCTAACTTAAAATCCTGCATCTGTCACTGTCTCATAGTGTTTCGATGAGTCAAAATATATGTAGTACAACTAAAGAATCTATTCTAGAAGAATGTTATCTCATGTATGTATATATATATATATATATATATATATATATATATATGTATGTATGTATGATTCTTGTATGTATCAAAATGATTAAGAAGCAAGACTGAAATGAATTAATGAAAGTAGCCTTGGCTCCAAAACTTCTCATTTCTTAGCCTAATTCCCAAAAAAATTCATAGCACGAAAATTTGCACTCATAACCTTGTAAATGTGAAATATTTGTCTCCTATATACTAGCTTAATATTGGTGTAATATTATGGGTACTTTTGTTTCTATATGGCAAAATGCATCAACCCCTTATAATATTAAAAAAAATTGTGCAATTTTTGCCAAGTGACTCTTGGCTTAATGTGAACAAATATCATGTCATGTTCGTGTTTTTTTTTCTTAATTACAATTAATTTCATTCCTTTTTCACTTTGCAAATTATAGAAAAATTCAATCAATATATTATTTGCCTACTTGAAATATCGTAAATTTGAATCAATTTATTGATCCTACTTCGTGTATGTTTCTATTAATTATGCCTTACTTGATTATTTTATGACTCAACCTATAGTTTTTCTTTTCTAATTCTCTCTAATCACGTTTTCTATTTTTATTATTTGACTTGGTTATATATTCCTATGACTTAAATTTGGACAAAGTCATATTTTTTTCATCATTCTATCCTTCCTTAATTGCGGTTAACTTCAATAGATCTACACATTCCTCACTTTATATTCGTTTATATTGATTATGCATTTTTTTTAGGTATCAATCAGCCTACAGTTTTCTTTTTCCCTTAATTTTCAACAATCACGTTCTTTATTCTTCTCATTTGGCTTGATAATCTGTTTTTACTTTTAAATTTAGACAACATTCATTTTTCTATCATTTTGTATTCAATATTTCAATATGTTACTCATCTTAATCCATTTAAATTATATAATTAATCATTTTTTCTTAAATTTTCTCCAGTAGTTATGATGTTTTTGGGTTGGAATCTAATTTCTTTGCAACTTATCACGATCCCAAGTCATATTAAGATAAGCATGGATTTGGAAAATTTCTCTATTAGTTTGCTTTTTATAACTTTCAAAAAAAATTAAAGAATTGCATCCCAAATTTCTTTATCAAATTATTTATTATTTGAGCAAATAAAAAATTACACTATTCATTAGTTTTCTTTTGAAATTTTTTATTCGTCAAAGAATTAAACTTTAAGTGCCTTTATGTTCCATTATAATCTCTCATTTCGATCCTTCCTACCCCTCTATCATAATAAATTGTATCAAAAGGATTCTGGTGATCTTCTGATTAAAGAGGTGCATTTGCTTCTTACTTTATGCTTTAACACCTTTTCCACGACAATGAATTCTTTTTGAGGTGACAGTGGAATCAATCCTGACATGTAAACATTTTACATTAATTTGTCTCTTCTTTTACTTTTATTATCCATCATTACCAGAAAATTAAGATGTCCATTCTCTAATTTAGAAAATTGAAGAAACTATAGATAATTTTTCTTATAATTAGTCAATTACAGATGAATTACATTCTAAGCAATTTCTTTGATTTTTAAAGGGAAAACCGTTTTATATTTCCTAATAATTAGACAATCTGATCCATTCTTTACAATCACGTTTGCATGTCATTTCATTTATTTCGACATCTTTTTGTGCATTTTCCTTTAATGGATTTTTTCTTATTAAATTTTTTTTGTCATTTTTAAAATTTATCAAATATTAGTACATTTCCTAATATGTATATCTAGTTCTCTCATATAACACTTTACTACCATCAATTAAAGTAATCAGAATTGAACAAATGTTTTAAGATTCATTGGGAACTAATTAATAGTTTGTGCATAAGTCAACTACTTTTATTCTGCCCAGTTTTAAAGAGTGTCTTATATGTAGTATATTTAACATTTTATAAATTTTAATATTTTAGGCTATTGCACGATATTTGTCCAAAAAATTTTCAATGATAAAAAATGTCCGAGCTAATGTACATGTAAATAACTAGTTGTATTGAGACTAATGTGAAGAGCTACTTCTTAAAATATATGTGATCAGCAAAATTTATAAATCAAAACTTTACCGAAATCAAATGACAAAACAAAATAAAAAACAAAGTGTCCAATTTTAATAGAGACGGGATTTTTATATCAATGCAAGTTTATTTCCGAATTTTACTCGTTGGACTGCAAGTATACGGTCACTTAGTAGTTTTGGGCAAATATCAGGTCGATCCCACAAGGAGCAAGTTAAACAAGTACTAGACCCTTATTTTCTCTATTATTTAGACTTAAAATGAATCTGAACAAGAAGATTATAATGCTACTATCTACAAATCCAGTTTAATAAATGGTAAATACAAATGGAGAAATTTCACTCAAGATTGAATCTAGGGATGTAGATTTCACTTATGGCATAAACAACACAAATGAATAGATTTATCTCTTGTTATTATTCTTGTTTAATCAGGGATTCATTTCCAATATTACCAAATCTCATTCTCATGATAAAATGGCCTAAAGCAGTCCAGTTTTCCCTATTTTCATGGTGAAATACTAGTTCTACTCTGTTTTCCTTCATGAAATGCTAGATAATCCACTTAAGTGTACATCTATTTTCATGAACATACAATTCAAGCTCTACTCATGTTTTTTCATTGTTACTACCAATTCTCATTGACTAATAACAACTATAAACATGCTATTGGTGATCAAACAACAACAAATAATTACAACTGCACAAATAGACAAGTTAATACAAGATACAACAAGTGTAAATCATATTCAATTCATATCATTTAGCCATAAGTTTCATCTACTCTCTAGATAAAGAAATTTAGCTACTCATGAATGATATAACAATCAAACTCACAAGTTTATTAATATAAAATATCATAAAATATAAGTACAAGAAAGATAAAGAAAAGTTTAGCCAATTAATGGTGAAACCCTCCAAATTCTGCTATGTCTCGTACAAGATGATTACAAGTGAAGTCTCCAAGTGCTTCCTCCAGAACTTCTAACTAGAGAGAAAATTGTTTTCCAGAAGAAAAACTAACTACGTATGGTGATGCCTGGCTTCTCCCTATTTCTCTGCATAAAAGGTGGTGGAAAGCACCTTTTTCTCCTTCATGATTCCAACAACTAAGATTTTGTTAAAGAAAGTCAAAAGACATGTTGTTTTGACTTGTCAATAACTCATTTTGTCTTCCCTTTTGTTGCAGAAGCATGTGCCACCGAATTCTCTCACCAAAGATAGCTGGAAAGTTGTGTGAAAAGTATGAAAACCGACTGTACCACTTGTAGCAGAGAGAGACAGATCCGAGCCATGGATCTGAGGGCTTCAGTAAGATCCGAGCTCGGATCATTGCGGATCCGAGGCCTTTCTCAAATGGATCCGAGCTTGGATCAACTGACCTCGGATCCATTACTCCAGAAGTACAGACGAAGGCTCGAATCAATCTTGTTGCACACGGATCCGGGCTCGGATCCGTGTGATCATTTTCCAGATTTTCGGTTCCTTCCTTTTTTCTTCATTTTTTTTGCTCCTAGTTTCTTTTGTACTTTATCCTCCAAATGATCCTTGCTCTTTCTTTATCTTGTACATGAAGTTCACATGTCAATATCCTTCAAAATATCACAGATTAAAGCATTAATACACTCATTTAGCAAGTTTGATTATTCAAACAACACTTAAGTAATTAGCACCAAAAAGAGTTCAAATATGGATTTAATCCTCTCAAAACATAACAAAAGTTCATGTCAAACTTGTACAAAATGTACGTTAAATATTCACTTATCAAATAGGTCGATCAGACTTTACAACACTAGCTTTGGTATTCCAATTGTGTATAATTATAGTCATATCATAGGAAAAGATAGTCAATGTTCCTATATATAAAGCCACATCTAGTGGAATGCTTCAAAATCCAGCTCTAGAATTTCATCGTCTGTTCAGACATAGATATCCACTCTCTTCGTCTAAAATGTCCACACAAATGCATCATGCTATCTTCACTTTTCCACCGAAGTCCGTTCCGACATCTAAATGCAAAGCAGTATCCCTCAAACATGGTCGGTCATTGGGAAATTTCAGTATCCTCACAGGTTAGTTCTCTGCCACATGAGTTCAGTTTCATTTCCTGTATTTATCTACTAGTTATCTTGGTTTCCTTTTGTTTTGGATATGTCATTCTCCAGATTTTTCTTTTTTGAGTTTTTGTACTATAAACATGTTTTCCATTCGTTATTTAATTTCTTCAATCATATTTTGATCTCACACACATTACATAAGAAAACAAAAATAATAAAGTATTGTTTCAATTTCTTTTTCAAATAATCCTCTATCCATAGTTTCAGTCCTTGTCTTTCATTAGACGCATAGAACTATATTTCTCGGCATAGGAAACTATTTAGATTGTGGTCTAGAGATCCACTTGTACATCGTGCGATATATAAGTGTTCTACTCTTATATTGTACATCATGTGATATATTAAGAGACACGGATACAATTTGTACTTTAAGCGAGTCCCAGACTCCGACCTTACTTGCGGGATTTGGAGTGAATGTGTTTCTAAAGAAAAAAAGAGGTAAGTATGCCTATTTTCAGAGGTTTTGAGAAATGTAGATCGCTGGGAAAACTAGTTTTTTTTTAAGTGGCAAATCCCACATATGGGAGAGGGATGTTAGCCCTTATTTTATTAATGAAAACAAAACAGAGGGGGACATGACCTAACCTCCAAAATTACATGAATACTTTTGAGAAGTTAAAAAAAAATAAAGAAGATTTTTGAAAAATAAAGAGATATTTGAAATATACAATGCTAATATCTTCTAAGAGATGGAAGACATAACTAATCAGATCTAATTTAGCCTTTAGCTTGACGTGGATGAGCTTCAAATGAGTCATAAACGTTTGTAGCACCATTTGCACATCCTATATTGGACAAAACATCAGTAGGCCTATTAGCTTGTTGAAAACAATGAGAAACAGAGGTAAATTGATGACGAAGGACTTCTTTAACTTCAGAATGAATAGACCATTGACGATTTCTCTTGCCTTGGAGGATCTTGATCAAAACCTTACAATCAGATTCAATTTCAATGAATTGAACACAAATGATGGAAAGTGTTGATTAGTGCAATGACAACTTAGCATAATTGGCAAGCAAAGTATTTTCAGTTGTTGTTGTCATTTTTTGGCTCTTAAAATGGTCATACTAATGGATAGGGTTGGTTAGTGCAATGACAATTTAAATGCAATAACTGGCAGGTTAGGTATACTGAGCCGTTTCCATTTGTGGCACATAAAATAGTCATGATTTTGTTTGGCGGTGGAATACTGCCTTTAAAAATGTTGCAGGTGCGTGCATCTTCAGATAGTTTGGATTTATCGATTGTCCTGATTGCAAGTTCTTTATCTTATTTTTCCATTTCCTACTTTATGCTTCTCCAGATCACTCATCTTTAGGGTCCTCTAGTCCCTTTTATTAACAAAAAAAAAATCTTTAGGGTCCTCTTTCTTTCCCGAAAAGGAGGACTGGACAATTTAGGGTCACATGTTGGCAAAGTGTATTACAGCTCCATCAATTTTTGTGCATCTCCAGACATTTGGAGTTATTTGTACTCTTGCGATTTTTGTATACAACTAGAAAACGTGCTTTGTACCACAAAAAAAAAGAGTAAATATCATTTACCCCTTGTGATTTGATGTTTACCACATAACATTTTATGGTTTAAAAATTTATATATAACCCCTCATGGTCTAAATTAAAGTGTTACCGTCACTTTTTTCGTTAAAACTAATGGTTAATAGTAAAAAGTCAAACTCAAACTCAAACTAATAAATTAACAAATTCACGCTTTCACTACTTTTTTCCTTTTCTTTCTCTCTCTCTTTTTTTGGGGAAGAATAGATTATCTTGAAAACTTATACTTTGGCCTACAAAATTTTAATTTTTTCCAAATACAAAAGAGATGGAAGCAAAATATACAACAAATACATAAGAAACAAAAAATACCAAATCATTTTTTAACTACAAATATCATTATAGGTTTTTAAACCCAAATCTTTAATCGTATTTTCTAATTCTTATTTATCTGTATTTTTTATTTCAATTTCTTCTTTTTATATTTGGAGGAAAAAAAATAGAAGTGCTGAATGGATAAATTTGTCAATTTATTAGTTTCAATTTGACTTTTTACTATTGATCGTTAATTTTAATGAAAAAACTAATAGTGACACTTTAATCCAAATCATGAGAGGTTATATATATTTTTTTAAATCATAGAGGGTAATATGGTAAAGTACCAAATTACAGTGGAATAAAAGGTAATTTATCCATATAAAAAGGGAAAAAATATACTACCTTTTTTTTTTCAAATCCAAAGTGGCAAATAGAAAAATAATTTACCACAGACATTCATTCCCCACCATCAAAAATGAGAGCCACAAAGTGATTTGGTGCAAACCTCTCATAATGTGGTCTTCTTTTTTTATTCATTTTATCTTTTCTGTTGTGATGAAAAGTCACTCAGCTTCTCTTACATATATCAACTATGCTTACAACTGGAGAATGAACCTCAACCCTGTGACTGAAATGACAACATTCTTTTTCAGGTACTCAAGTTCCAAAGACAAAAGCGCTACAATTAAATGACCTCAATATTATAAATGACATTTGTAGAGCTCAAACCCAAGGTATGCTAAAGTATTGCTATTGTATGGGTTAACCAAAGTTTGCTCGCCTAAATTGCATTTGATTTCAGGTAACATCTAACCTTTTAATTATACCACTAATAAATTATCGATTTGTCCAATTGTCAATTAAAAGTTCATCCAAGGAAGTATTTTGAATTAGAAGGAAAAAGCAAGCGGTAATTTTGGAGTATTCAGAAGTTCTGTTAACATGGGTAATGGGGTCATTGCCGGAAAGGGTGGGATCGTGTTCTCCTCCGTTAGTTTTCCCTCTAACAATTTATCCATTTATTGTATAGCTTAAGAACCTAAAAAATTTTCTTTGAACATTTTTTGATTTAGTAACTTGATCAACATAATTAAAAATGAACTCCATCTAAGAATATTTTCTCATCTTATTTGCACGAAACATCTGGGGTGAAAAAAGGGCCAAAATCACAAAAAAGGTTGTACAAGCTTTCGACGCAACGACAATAATTAGTGACAATTGAACTTCCACCAACTACGCCCTAAAAATCTCGAGACAAGCATAATATTACATTTATGCATGTCTAAATTTCCTCTACAACTGTTTTGAGAGGAGCCTAATTAATCTGATACAGAGCATATTTCAGAGGAGTTTCCCATATATGCATGGAAGTAGTAATGTCTCTTGATTGATTGTTCATTGCAGACTGTAGCCATACCTCACTAGTAAGAGAGACCGATCATGTAGCAAGTGAAGCTCTAAAGGTAAATTTATGTTGATTTTTTCAATCTTTTTATCAGTCGTTTCTTAAAATTAGTGAATCTGGACATAATTTTTGTTGGTTTTGCTTTTGCAGAAGGCGATTGCTTATATTAGAAGGATCCTAAGCACCGTTGAAGATGGAAGAATAAGTATCTCACCTTATGACACAGCATGGGTTTCTCTTATTGAAAATATTGATGGAAGTGGCACTCCTCAATTTCCATCCTCCCTTGAGTGGATTGCACAAAATCAACTCTCTGATGGTTCTTGGGGTGATGCACTATTTTCTGTGTGTGATCGACTATTGAATACTCTAGCTTGTGTAATTGCATTGAGATCATGGAATAATCATCCAGACAAGAGTGAAAAGGGTAACAACCGATGATTAGCTAACCAAGGTTTTATTCAAGATCAAGACCTGAGTATGCATTAACTACGAAATTACATATTGTCTATTGATCAGGAACGAGATTTTTCAAGGAGAACTTATCCAAACTGGGAAAGGAAGATTTAGATAGCATGACTTGTGGATTTGAAGTTGTATTTCCTCCTCTTGTTGAAAGAGCTCGTAGTTTGGGCATTGAGATTCCCCATGATGCTCCATTTCTAAGAGAGATCTTTCGTTTGAGATCTTTAAAATTTGCAAGGTATTAGCCCATCTTCCTTCTTTTTTTTTTTTTTTTTTTATAAGTGGAAGGATTTGAATTCAAGACCTCCTACTTATAATTCTTGCCAACTTATCATCCAATCCAACCAACTCTCCCACCCTAATTAACAAATTGTTTTTGTTAAAAACAAAAACAATTTTTACAATGCATTAATAAGTTTTAAAAAATGTACCAATAGTTGTAACAAGGTAACAATTTTAATCATAGTTAGTAAAATATAAGATGGGTAAAATATGAGATATTATACGTAAGCATGTTATATGAATTTTTTTCTCAAAAGTACGATGAAAAGTTCGACATAAAAATACGTGTTCAGCAAAATTACACATATAAATTCATACATGAATAATACAAATATATTTGAAAATTACAAAACTAAAAGTATGGATAAATATACTATAGATTTCTAAGACTATGCTACATATATCCTAATCTTAAACTTATTTTTATGTATGAGACATTACATTTAATTAAAATTTATCACCTTGTTATTCAAATATGTATCCATCTACCATTTTCTTGATATATATATTGCTCTTATTTTCTATATAACTCAAGAAGTATGTCATTATTCTTATTCAAATTTTAAAATTTTTTGAAAAATTGAAGTATAATTCGTGAAGTATAATGCCTTAAAAATTTATTACGTGTTTTATATGGTTAATTGAAAATTACAAGTATTTTTTAGATGTATGAAATACGAAAGTTTTTTTTGAATGGCATGTACAAACGTGTATTATACAGGCATAATATGAGTATGGAAGGAGGTAAGATTAGAAGATATTTTGTGATAAAGTGGTGATCATTAATTTTCACTAGTTATACTGTATGTTTACCCTTATTAATTGGATCATAGGATTCCAAAGGACCTAATGCATGAAATACCAACTCCAATACTTTACAATTTGGAAGGATTAGAAGACCTAAATTGGGAAAAGCTGTTGAAGCTACAAACAGAAGAAGGATCATTCTTGACTTCTCCATCTTCAACTGCCTTTGCACTTATGCAGACCAAAGATAACAACTGTTTGAAGTATCTCAACGTTATTATCACAAAATTCAATGGTGGAGGTAATTTACTACTCCTACTATATTCACCTCTTCTTATCCAGTGGTGATAAGCAAGCAAACTATGAAACTGCAATTGAATGGCTAGACTAGAATTTCCCGTATTTGCTAAATTTAGTCATCTCACTCTTCAGCACCTACCGTCTATCCGATTGATGTGTTCTCACGACTTTGGGCCGTTGATCGCTTGCAACGCCTTGGAATTTCTCGTTTCTTCAAGCTGGAGATTAAGGACTGTCTGGACTATGTATACAGGTGAGAAAACATAATGGCTTATTAGATTATGAGCAAAAGAATTTAAAATTGCTAGGCTCTACTCAAGAGTTACGTATACTTGTCTACTTGCAAAATGGTTTTTTTTTTAATTCAGATATTGGACTGAAAATGGAGTATTTAGTGGAAGAAATGCAAGAGTTTATGATTTGGATGACACCTCTATGGGTTTCAGGCTTCTAAGGTTATTGGGCTACAATGTCAACCCTGGTAGGTTGTTATTAGCTAGATTGAAAGTTCTCTTTTTCTTTTTCTTTTTTCGGCATATTTCTGTTATCATATAGCTAGTGTGTTTCTTTTGAACAGTTTCTTTTCTCTTGGGATATATAGAATTTCGTATTCTTTACATAAATCCATCTGTCATTCAAGATGTTCATATGAGTTACAAACTAAGTTGCACATCCTGACCTCCTTTAAGTCATAAAACTTCTTACTGCTAATATTATACAAGGTTTTCTTTTTTAACTTTTTGGTATTTAACAACAATGCAAATAGTTTTAATTATTCACACTCGACGATCCTAGAACTGTATTGGAATGTCTATGGTCCAAGAACAGAAACAAATTTGACATTCTTGAAGTTAAATGGGTTGAGATTTTTTTTTTTGTCAACTCATTTTCAACATTTCTTTCTTTGTATGCTTCTATAGATGTTTTTAAGCACTTCAGGAAACAAGGCAAGTTCGTTTGCCTTGGCGGTGAGCTTAATGAATCTCCAACGACGATCCTAAATCTCTATAAGGCTTCTCAAGTTCAATTTCCTAGTGAGAATATACTTGACGAAGCCAAAAGATTCTCCTACAACTTTTTGAAGGAAAGGGTAGCAAATAACAAATTTGTAGATAAGTGGGTTATTTCCAAGGACATTCCTGGCGAGGTGCAATTTGAAGGAAATAACAAATTTGAATTCATTATAGTTTTAATGTTAATTATTTTTAGATATTAAATAAAACGCTACTCTATTGTGCAGATAACTTATGGAATTGGAATACCATGGTATGCTAACTTACCTCGGGTTGAAGCCAGGTTCTATGTAGAGCATTATAGTGGTGCTGATGATGTTTGGGTTGGCAAAACATTATACAGGTGATTTCAATATTTGATCTAAGTCTAGCTCGGCTGGCTAATGAATTTGAAAAACAAACAAAAGTTCAGAAGTATCTATGTTTAGAGAAGTTCACAAGAAACAAATAAATAGATAAATTCGAAAGCAGGAAATTTATAGTTTTTATGGTGGTATAAACCTTGATACAGAATTCAGTTATCCATCCAAAGAGAAAATCGAAGTGCTGCATTAACAAGTTTTTTTTTGTATGCTTTGTGTCAAAAAATTTAATTTGCATCAATGTTTATCCAAAATGCTCTTACATGGCCATCGTTAATTATTGAAATGTTTCGTTTGCAAAGTTCAATTAGTATCCAATGGTGTGTACTTTTGGATGTTCTCGGTTATGTATTTTAAAAATTTTATGGTGTTTTTAGATGTTATTGTAGACGAAATCGAAGAAAAATTGTGTCTAAAACAGGCCTTCCAAACAGACTCCAAATGGTTGTTTAGAAATTTACCTCCACTTTTTCTTGATTTTGGATTTTTTTTTGGGGCGAGGGCCGGGGGGGGGGTGTAGGGGGAATGCACGCATCACGGTAAGTAGTGTACATCTGCTAAGTTGGCCTGGATTTTGAAGCAATTTTGGATTATTAATGATCAGCAATTAACCAGCTTTTTTTAAATCAAGATCTGTAAATCTCGTCATTTTAGTTGGTCAATGTAAATCTTCATGTTACATTAAGATTTCACTTGGCAAATCTGATAACAGCTTATTTTCCTAGGGTGGCCGAAATTAGCAACAATATTTATCTGGAGCTTGCCAAACTAGATTACAACGAGTGTCAGGCTCAGCATCAACTTGAGTGGATCAACATGCAGCAGTATGTATTCACAAAACGTTCGTACACCTTCTTCTTTAAGTACACTCTGTGATTAGTATCCATTTACTATATGGTCTTAATTGACACTTTATAATTGATAAAGGTGGTGGGCAGAAAGCAACCTTCCCGAATTCGGGATCAGTATAGAGAACCTTTTGGATGCCTATTTTCTAGCTGCTGCAAGCTTATATGAGCCAGAAAGGTCAATAGAGAGACTGGCATGGGCTAAATCTACGGTAATTGCTCAGTCTCTGACAATATATTTTGATGAAGTCGCTACATCAACAGAACAGAGGAATCGATTCATTGCAGCTTTCAAAGGCAATTCTTTTAGCTCTCTTGACAAGATAGACAGGTAAGTATAAGTCTATGCCTTTTAGCATTTGAGTTTATTTCAGTTGTCAGGATAATTCATCAGTCTGATTTGTGTTTAGGGGGGAAAAATAAATAAAGCAAACATTGTCACAACAAAAGGTCAAAAAAGAAAAAGATCCCTTTATGGAAAAGAAACGAATCATATGATCGACAAATTATTCTTATTTCTAGTAAAACTAATGTTGAGAAAATAAGTTTCACGCAAATAGACATCTGCATTACAAGAAATAAAACCTAATTAAAATGTCAAATAATAGGTTGCTGGCTATGATTTATACTTTTTTTTTAAAGCAAGAAAGGAATGAAATGTAAGAAACGAGATGATTACGATTTAGTCGTATAATGTCATTTTCTAACCGATAGGATGGGAGAGAGACTACTTCGAAACATTCAAAAGTTCATTCACCATCTCTCAGTTCAGACATTTCAAGGGCTGGAGAGGGATCTAACTCAGCAATTGAATGATGCGGTGAGCTTGAAGCAAATTTTCTTGACAGCTTCCTTTCTTCTCTCCTGTTTGCTTCCCATCAAAACTTGAACTGGAATTGTTTTCTACAGAAACGTAACTGAACCAAATCTGGGTGTAAATCCAATTTTAATTTCTTAGTAAACTAAAACTGCATCAAGAAATTCTGTCCTTAGTTATAAAAATGTATATTCTGTTAGTTGTAGTATTTTGAATTTACTTTTGAAACTTGATAGTGGGAGGCGTGGTTGACAACAGCATTGAATATGAAAATGGGTGAATACCCAAATGAGGCAACATTGATAGTGCAGATTCTGAACCTGTCCACTGGAAGGATAATGTGTTCAAAGGAGATGCTGTACAATGACGACTACAAGCATTTGTCACACCTCACGGATAAAGTTTGTAATCAGCTTCGCCAACATCAGAAAAATCAAAAGGTATGGCAGTCAAAATGTGCTATGAAATTTACAATCTTTTAGCTATGACATTTATTTCCAACCTATAACTAACAAAATGTTGCTCCTGGGTAGACATGCCCCTACTTACGAATTTTATTTTCCTTGAATTATAATTTCCAACCAATTTATTCGAATTCCAGCGCCCTATTACATATAGTTTCTGATGCATTTACATATTCTATATAAATTTGTGAAAGTAGCTTCTTCTCCTTTTTTCGTCATAAATCCGAACCAATTGGGCTATGATCATTAGGAAATTCATATGGTGTTCCCAGAGATGAATGGCGGTTCACACGGTTGTATCAGATCCACAGAGATTGAAGCTGACATGCAAGAAATTGTTCGATTGGTGCTTCAAAGCCCCCCTGAGAACGTATGCCAAATGGTCAAGCAAACATTTCTGACAGTTGCAAAAGCATTCTACTACATGGCCCATTGTTCCAAGGAAACTAGGAGCAGCCACATATCTAAAGTGCTATTTGAACGACTTTTGTAATGTTCATGTATGATTTCTCAAATTGAAGTCTTTTGTGGAAAATTCAGGTAGTAAACTAAATTAATATCTTTGAAATAAAGCGAAAATGGAAAATAAGTCCTTATGACTGAGCAAGCCAAATTAGTTGGATACTAACATTAATTGGACTAATTCCACCTTGTACCCCATACCCTATAACTAGAGGTGTCAAAATGGGTGACTTGGGCGGGTTTGGGTTGGGTAAAATGGGTAATGGGTATAAGTGAGTCAACTCATTTATACCCATTTAATTAGATGGGTATAAATGGGTAAATCAAAAAATGAATTGGGTAACCCAATTACCCATTTATAACCCATTTATTTTAACTTTTTGTAAACTCATTTAAATTCATTTTTGCAAACTAAATTATCCATTTATACCACTCTTTGTACCCATCATTAGTTTTAAATATTTATTTATAATGTTCAATAAACTTAATTACCACTTTTTTTTCATTTATACTCTATGTCACAAAATTACCTATTATTTAATCATTGAATAATAAGAATATAAAAATTTGAACTAAGTACTATAAAAATTAATATAAAAACTTAATCCAAAAATTTTGAACTCCTAACATTTTTTTCATATATAAATTTAAAATTTCATTTTAGAAAGATAAGAAAATAGGCTAAAATTTATCATAAATTAATGAGCAAGTTAACAAACTAAGAGAAAATAAAATAATAAGATAAAACCAACAAATAATAATAATAATAATAATAACAATAATAATGAAACAAAAGTAGTTAACATCATGACAAAATGAAAAATTTGAAAAAAAAAATGGGTGGGGGAAAAGAAGAGACTTGGGGGGAAGAGAATTCTAAATGGGTTAATTGGGTTTGATGGGTTACCCAATAATACCCATTTAATAAATGGGTATTATTGGGTAACCCATTTATACCCATATACAAAAATTTAAGATACTCATACCCATCTATTCATGGGCGGGTATGGGTAAATTTAATTAAGTGGGTTGATTTGCCACCTCTACCTATAACTGATTCTCATTTTATGCTTTGAATTTTAATTTTAGACACATTACAGTACTCTAAGCTTTCATATTTGCCCCACTTTAACTCTTTGTTTAACTGCATTGAGAAAGTTGATGGATTTTACATACACATCACAACCTGTTAGTTAGCTGATCAAGTTTCACCTACACCCCTAACTTATTGTTCGCTTCAAATTTGCACTCCACAAACTCCGACATTTTGACACAGTACGCCCCTAAATTTGGTTGTAATATGTTCCTAAAAATTTTTATTGGGTATTCATGCAGCTCTTTTTAAGAATTGTTTTACCATGATTTTGGAGGCTTTTTAGGGTTCTTCTTCACCACTTTTGTTTTCTGTTATTATTGCTTTTCGTTACAATAATTTCTTTTTTCTGTTGACGTAGCCACATTTGAAAGGTTTAGGATTATGATGACTTAGGTTTATTTAATGGCACTTAGCAATGTAATAGGGACTAAGCAGAGGTGGGATAGAAAATTTAGAAGAGGTTGATAGAAAGAAATGGTTTGACTCCAATTATTTGACTTGGCTTCAAAAGCGTTTGCTTCTACAAATATATGGAAGAAGACGTAGAGGGGCCAACGCCCCTTGGAAATATAGCAAAACAAAATTTTCACCCTTATAAATATGAAAATTTTCAAAGAGATCCTTCTAATAATAAAACACTTGGCCCAAAAAATGTACATTTTCACATTACACTAGACAGTGGAATTTTTTCTATTGAAAGTGTTACAAACAGACATCTACTTGGAAATTGGCAATCATATACGAATTTATCATAAAATCATAGTAAAACACAATCGCCGACGATGTAATATGGTAGCCAAGATCGGTGGCAAATCCGCGCCAGCAAAGGTAATTGACGACAAAATTTGGTATTTGTCGCTTGAATAATGAATAGGCCACAAATTTCTTGGTTCATAGATAATAATTGGACTTTTTCTGACAAAAACTGTTCTAGATGATAGCAGCAACAATCGTCGTTAAATGTATCCTTTTCGTTGCCAAAATCCTGTACCCTCTTCTGACCTGGTGTGAATGTGTGATGAAACAAATTCTTTAACGAGGAAATTTGGCATTGCAATTAAAGGTTTCTACCTGTGAAAAGTTTCATAGGCAATATTTTAAGATAGGCATACGAAGTTTCTCATAGCTCAATTGCTATATCTGGGATTGGCTCCTTTGGAATGCATTTTTTCTTCATTTTCTAAAATGCACATTTAGATACATAACATATGTTTTCATTTATTAGGAAGGAATATATATGGTCATTTTAAATTTGACTAATTGTAATCTTTATTAATAATTGAAAATAAGTGTCATGCATACTTGAATTGAGGAAAAATCCAGTACAAATGAGCCAAGTCCTGCTATATATTTGTCTAAACTCCTATTTTGTTGACCTAATAAGTCAATTTGCAAATTTTTGTAGCGCACATTGTTTTTAAATTTTTTTTCTTTTTCATTCTATTAATGAGGATACATACCAAATTATTTATTTCTTTGCAAAAGTACAATCGTTTAATTTAATATTGCAACGTTTTGACATATAAATATGCTCAGCAATATATTGAATATCATTTCATTTATCAAATTACTACACCCGAATTTGCATATTAGATTGAATGCCTCTTATTCTTTGACAAATAAAACTTAGGGTTAATTCCATTTTGTCCCTCCAAACTTTGGA